>NW_024871204.1:1007500-1607500 GCF_019054845.1 Dipodomys spectabilis | reverse complement strand
GTGCAGCAAGGCCAATTCTCGCAGGAACCCCATGTATGCACGAGTGGGAGAGAGGAAAGAGAAAGGTGATCATGAAGGAAAAACGTACTAGAAACACGTAACTTCAAACCTGAGGGCGAGAGTGAAAACCAAAATACATGTACTATTTATAGAAAATATTTTCTGTTTTATTCTTTTATTTTTAATTGAAAGGCTCATACTTAAAAAAAAAAAAAAAACTTTAGCAAAATAAAAAAACCAAAATACAAAAAAAAGAAAAAAAAGTTGAGAACTTTTCATTTATTTTAAGGACTGCAAATGCCCGTGTATAATTTTTTATTTGCAGTTTCTGTGAACAACTTGTATAAAAGAGAAGCAGAGAAATAAATTGCCCTCCCCTTCAGATGCACCTCACGTTTAATTTAAGGCATTTGTAGTTAATCCAGATTTAAGAAGGTTTCGGGTGAACAAGGTAAGAAAATCTTTTTTGTTGTTTTTTTGTTTGTTTGTTTGTTTTCTGGCATCAAATCTTTCTTGCCTGCCTTTCAGCTTGCTTCAGAAAATTAAATCACAATAGTAAAACATACATAACTTTGGAACAGAAGTAAATGCTTTGGACCAGAAAACTCCAAGAATTGTTAAAAAAAAAAAAAGTGTTACCCCAGAAAAAGTACTCTTAATACTTTTGAACTCTTTAGAAAAACATTAAAGCTTGTAAATAATAGAACAATTTTTTTTAAAAAAAAGGAAGAAAGAAATTGACTCAGTACTATTTCTTTTCACTTTCAAAATATAAAGAACAAAATAAAGGCAAACATTGCAATTTAAAAAAAAGAAAGAGATGAAGTAAATCAGAGTAGCTCAAGGAAGAAGAAAAACATGATTTTTTCCCCTTTCTGGTTTCAACAATAGAGACTGAACACAACTCTAAATGTATAATAAACCATTTGCTTTGGCTAATTTTTTTAAAATGTAGTGTTTTTAAATTAATATTTTTAAAAATTAAAAAATTTAAAACATATAGTAATTTGTTGTTTGCTTTTGGTAGGCATGGATTAAGACTGCATTAACATTGTGTGAGTTGAAAGGCTAAATTTTACCTGAATCTAAACAAAATGAAAATTATGTAATGTTAAGATAAATAACTTTTAGGTACATTTTCAACATAACATACATACAGGGACATTTTTTTCTTCTTTTCCTCTCCACACTTCAATAAGCAGCTCATGTAATTCAAAGAGCTGTGTTTCTTTCCGAAATAGATTAGACATAAAAAGTTAGAAGAAGAGAACCAGGATTGTTGGTGCATTCTTTAAAAATAGCAGTCAAATAACTATTAACCATAATTCCAAAATAACAATCAAATGCTCTTGAAAAGAGAAGATGGTAAGCAGAATATACAAAAAGTGATAGTGCCAGAACTGATTCAGGAGCTGCTGTCTGACATTTAAGATTTCTAGTACATGACAATGTTTTAATCAGGATTAAATGCTTTCAGGAACTAAATTTTTTCAAAATTTGTTCAAAATTAATGAAAAGATAACTGGTTATAGTAGAAAGAATGCTTACACACTCATTCTGGTAGGCAATAAAATACCTTCCAAAAATATCTATAGTCCCAAAATATCTAATTAATCAAATGTAGATTTATATTTTATATATAAGTTTGTAAAATAATCACCTTTCATAACAGAAGGAACACAAATTTGAATAATTATCAGATGCGGAAAGTATACTCAAAAGTCCCAGCTGTAGTTCGAGAGGGACATCATTAGGCAAGAACCATCAGAAAGATGTAAAGATGCTACATTAGAAGATAAAGGAAAAGACAACAATCCCGATTCTGAAGTTTCTGGAAAGCGGAACAAGAAGTACATGCCTTTTCCACTAGAATCATCTGAAAAATATTTTAGCTCTGTAGGGGGATCAATTTTAATCTAGTGAGACTTCTTTTAGATTTCTGTTCTTTAGAAGTATAAAATGATAAATATGGATTATTCAAGCCAATTAACTTGTAGAAATATTTT
This sequence comes from Dipodomys spectabilis, assembly GCF_019054845.1. Taxonomy (NCBI): domain Eukaryota; kingdom Metazoa; phylum Chordata; class Mammalia; order Rodentia; family Heteromyidae; genus Dipodomys; species Dipodomys spectabilis. The sequence continues at coordinate 1,605,494 of NW_024871204.1, read as the reverse complement.
ACAGCAGATTTTGTTTAGTAAACTAACTCAACTACAACCTTTTCCTGATGCAACTACAAGGATACCACATGTCCTAGTTTCTGAGAATAATAAAAAGTTGCCACCAGCTTTGTACACATGTATGATGTACATACTACTAAGGGCCTCGCATTAATGAAGTCTTGAAATTCTAAATATTATTTAAATAAGAATGTCCCTATCTTCATTTTCACATTTGGGGATCACTAAGTATCAAAGTTATGTAGAAGGCTATGGTAAGAATATAGAAATGAAATCTGTCTTCTAATATTATAAAGATGATTTATGTCACTTTGATTTACAGTTTGTAAGGTAATAAAAAATAAGGTAAAACAGAAACAGTAAGTCAATTTTCTATCTTTCCTAACTTTCCAACAGAAATTAGAGAGTCCAATAAAGATACAACAATCCCAGGATGCTATAAGATGTTATAGGATCACTAGATGGTGAAAAAATTTAAAAAAGTGGGTCCCTTGGACCAATGGGAAACAAAATCTACACCTACAGATTGTGATATAGCTAGAAAATAGTTTCTACTATGCTGTCTTTATATTTTACATTTGTTTACACAGCAACTTTCCTCTCTTAGGAAATGACTCTTTATTAATACTCAAGTGTTTTCAGCTTATAATCCAGTAACAAATAATGCTTCTAAATATAAACAAGCATGATACTAATAGTAACCAAGGCTACTTGCATTGCTATAGCTGATAAATAAGAATAATCTTGGGGAATAGTCAAAAAAATTTTGAACTTTTTCATGCCTTTCGTCTTCTACAACACGAGAAGACCTAGTCTAGATATGTAAAAGTTTAATAAAGGATTTTTATATTTTTTATTGTTCACACTAAAGCAAATACACTTTTCCTCTTTGCAAGCCTGACTTTGAACGACTCAGACCCTCACCATTATTTTATAGACAAACGTTTACTGCTTTGGCTTAGGTGTTTTCTTGCCTTTGCCTGTTGCTCTGTATTATTTTGGCAATTTCATTGAAAAACAAGATAAATCTATTTTGCTTATGTTGGATTGTTCAAAGTCAAACTGTCTTCAGTTTTCTGTTCCCTTCTTCACTGCTAATTAAAGTTTAATTACTGCTCTTTAAATGATGACAAAAATGTGATACTTTAACGTATATTCTCATTGAAACTGGTGATTACAGGGGTGTCTGTGATTGTTTTATAATTGTTTTCAAATATTTTCCTTGGCTATTTTCATTATTGCCTTTGTTCCTGTCTTCTAATCAGGAACACAAGGTTACACAAAAGATCTTCCTAAGGAGTAGGATGTTAGGCAGAAAAAAATACATGTACAATTAAACATTTTCATCTCTTAAGAGACTGAAAAGCTCAGAAGACATTTTGTTATTACTGGTATGATTAAGATGACTTGAATGTTTTGGTTCTTAAACTAAGTGAAATGCATGTACAATGTTACACTTGTTCCAAAAAATGATTATGGTTTATTCTTTTCTGCTTCAATGAGATGAAATATCTTACAAGGTTGGAGGGCATATTTATTTTAGGGTAGAAGGGTTAATGTTAGAAAGCCAAGGGAGCACTGCTTATCACATATCAGTTAATTATACTTATGGCATATGAGTATATAAACATACAAATATGAATTGAGTGAGAAATGCGTGATTTAAACAATTGATTCAATGACAACTAATACCAGAAAACAATTCTCTACATTTATATAAACTATTATATCTAGTGAGGCTTTAAACTTTTTATAATATATATTTTAACATTTATGCCAAAATATTTGTTTATATGTAACTGTTTATTTTTAGTTTTTGTCCATCATGGAGCTTGAAATCTTGACCTGGACGCTGTCTGTCAGGTCTTCAGCTCAAGACTAGTGCTCTGCCACTTGAGCCACAGCCAGATTTCTGGTGGGTCATTGGAGATAAGAGTCTCACGGACTTTCCTACCTAGGCTGATTTGAAATATGATTCTCACCTGTCAGCCTCCTTAGTAGCTAGGGTTACAAGCATTAGTCATTGGCGCCTATCTACATAATTATTTTTTACAAATTTATGAAGTATGGAATGGTAATCCCATTCATTTATATGTTACTTAATGATGAAGCTACATCATATCCATTAATTTCTGCATGTAACATTTCTTTATAATGAGAATGCTCAAAAACTTATCTTCTGGCTATGATGAAATATCGATTCTTAACTATAATCACTTTGCTTCTTGTAGTATAAAATTAATATATTTACTTTTAATCATGGAAGTCTACTAATTAAAGTTATATAAAACATGAATTGTAAAGTGAAAGTAATTCATAGTTCCATTGCTTGTTTAAAGAAAATGATTATGCATTTTTAAAATTATATTGCTTTGGAATGTGTAATATTCATTGATTTAACTTAAAATTGATAACAATTACATATATCAAGTTGATTTAAACTTGTAATTGAAAATTGCACACTTAACACAAATATACTTCCACTTTCTTCTAACACATAATTAAAATAACAGTATAGGAAAGTTTGGTGTTAGTTATTCATGTGTAGAATCATAGAAAACCAGGAGGCTAAGACCTGAATATTTTAGTTCAATATAGGTCCAAACAGACAAAAATGTGAAAACTTATCTCCAATTATCTAGCAGGAAGCAGAAGGTGAGGATGTGGCTCAAGGAATAGTGTGTCATAAGCCATGAGCAAAAAATGCCACAAAGACCATTAAACATTGAGTTCAAGCCCTAAAAATGGCATATACAGAAAAGACAACAACAAAAAAATAGTATGAACATCAATAATAAAGACAAAACAGTAGAAAAGAACATGAGAAATGTGTGAACATCTGGAAGTCAGAAATCATTTGACAGAATTTTGATTCATGAGAGGTAAAAGTCACAGTATGATTTGAACAATCTCATTGAAGTCATTTGTGTTGAAACCTGGCTATTGGGTAACATGTGAAAGAGCAGACTGGATTACCTGACATAGCAGACATTGCCTGTAACTATACACCATCCCACTCTTCAAAAATCTAAAATCATGATTGTTATTTTTAAAAGACCCTCATGCTAGAGACTTTTTGGTCCACACAGACTGGGGTCCTTATTTTGAGGCTTTAGACCAGTGATTTTTTTATAACCACTGCTGTTTTACTCCCCTTCCCTGATGCAGCTATACCTTACTAAGCTGGCACCAAGCCACTCCCTAGAATTGGGCAAGAGCATTTGCTGGTGCTCTTCCAATGTCTCTCTGTGGCTCTGGATTGCCAGACTCTTGTAGCTAAGATGGGTTACTTTGTTATCCAGGTGGCCTCAAACTGGAGATAAACATGTAATGGATATGTCAACCTGAGTTAGTTTCAAACTATGATCTTCAGATCTGAGCCATTATGCTCAGCCCAGTATTTCCAGTAAGTTACTTAATCTTTCTGACACTCAGGTTCTTCCTGTGTGGAAAGTGAAAAGAATTACGTTGTGCACCTTAGAATCCAGTGGGAGTTATGACTGGGTACAGGAAGTATAAGTGTTCAGGATGTGTGGACAGAGTCTGACACTCTCATAAAACTATTGGTATTTGTATTGAAATTAATTCCAGGAATTGGAAACAAGGGGGATTTTTCTGTTCTTTTTTATCCTTTTATGGACATTGAAAGAGCCCCAGAAATTCAAGGAGAACAGGGAAACAAATGCAGCAGTTGTAGATATTTTATTCATAATGAGCTATACCTCTTGTGAACAGGAACAGGAGGGAAAATCAGAGAGAACAAAGTGATGAGATTGTCAAACAAGAAGTGAACTCATTAGCGACTTATAAGATGGTGATATGTATGTACACTACCTTAACAAAAACCATTTGAAAAATCCAGGTTGATGATTCTCTCTTCCAATTTTTGTAGAGACCCTGAAGACAGGCTCACTTGGAGTTTTTGAAGGTCACATTATATGATAATTAATGTAGAGCCAGAATCTCTTAAGAAATGTTATAAAAAGTATTTCATTCTTAGTACCTCTTTCTCTTTGAGTGGCGATTCTATATGTTGTTGTCAGAGCTAAATTTTTACTTTTTGCTTTTAGTACTTATTAGGTGTTGAATCCTTCTTAAAGCTTTGTGACAAAGTCTGCTACATCTTGGCACCCTGCCCCTAACTAAAATGGTAATTAATCTTTGAAATTAATGTACTTGAGTATGAGTTTTATTTATTGATTTAATTTTTCGGTGGTGGTGAACTGTGGGCCTGGTTGCCATACCTCAGCAATTCAGCTCAAGATTAGTGCTCTACCACCTGAGCCACAGTACCATTTCTACCTTTTTATGTTTAGGTGGTGCTGAGGAATCAAACCCAGGGTCTCGTGCATTCAAGTAAGCTGTTTACAACTGATCCACCATCTCAGCCCCTATGAGTGGCATGTTTGTGCATGGGTCTATCAAGTAAATCTATTGAGCAAATGAACTCATTTGCCACTAGACATATTCAAAATTATGAATTATCTGATATTTTAATGAATAAAAATGTTATCATTGATACGAGGAAGTGTTTGTCTCCCCATACTAAAAACATGGAGGAGGGTATTTTAAAATAAAACTACAAAAGAAATTTTAAGATCTTGTTGCTAACAAAGGTGTCCAGGTGTTATTACATTAAACAGAAAATTCAAAATGGTTTTTCTTCATGAATACAGAGATCAAAGGTGTTATAATTCTTATTCCAAGATGCAAATTAAAGGGGAAAAACAGTCAGGAGGTAAAATTTATATTGAATGTTAATAGATAAAAAGTAAAAGAAGATGCTAGATGACAAACTAAAGACAAAGCAATATCAGAGCACTATATGCTCAATATTAAATAAGAAGGTTTAATTGAAGAATTGAGCTGGAATGTGCACATCAGGCAAAAGCAAGAAATCAGAGCCTACCACCTGTCGCGACCGCCTCGACCAGCAAGGATGACGTGACAACAGGTTCTTCTTTCGGGCGGTTTATTCAGGACCTTTTACGACATCTCTCTCCTGCTTCTTCCTGCTTCTTCTTGCTTCTCTTTCCCTCCACCCCCGCGCTCCGGTTATAAGCCTCCTGGATGGCCAATCCCGAAGCGCCACGTGGCATATACCGATAGGGCTTCAAACACGGAAGCAAACTAGGAGCCAAGTCATAGCCATATAAGGAGTTGTTTTTTACAGAGAGCACTTGTCACCGGGAAGACGGAAGGCGGGAGCCAGCGCCATCTTTGGTCGCAGCCGCACCAGCTACAATGTTGCTTTTGTGGCAGCGCCTTACAGCCGCGCCGTCTTTGGGCGCGGCTCCTGCAGCTCTCCACAGCTCCCCCTTTTTTGTTTTATTAAGCAACAGGTAAGAGTAGAGGTTGGGCCTCTGTCTAAAACATTAATGAGAGGACCTTGCACTGGTCTTCGCCTGAGGGGCGCCTTCCCCAGTGATGACCAGGCCCGTCCGATGCCTTTTTTGCAGAGGTGGGATCTTGGGCATCAACCCACTTGCAATCCAACATGCTCTTCTTGGGCTCATGCCAGGGAGTGATTCCCAAGTGCAGTGCATTTGCCTCGCACCCTGAGCTATTCTTTTAACGTGGCAAGCCATGCGTAGGGGGACTGTCCAGCCTCAATGGCAGTGAAGGCCTGGACTACCATAGCCATACTCCTGGGCTGCGAGCTCCTAATCCGGCATATGCACTGCAGGCACAGCAAGATCACCAATGCCAGGATACCAATAAGGGAGCCCATTCCCGCCCACTCCTTCAAATGATCCACAGCTGTCAAACTCTCCAGTCCAATTGACTAAAAAATAAGGGCATCGGTCTCGGGAACACGGACAGGATCCTCCATCTCGGCACTGGTCTTACAGGCTGTATCGTTGTGCTGGCGATCAGAAGAATCATCACCACCCCTTGCATCTTGTGCTTCTTCTCCTTGGACCCTCCTAACAAGTCGTTCAGGTACCCAAACCGGATCCTGTTGGTCCTGTGGAAAAACACAAACAGAACCTCGTGCCCATGTTAGCACGGGATCAGGCCCGCGCCAGAGCCCTGTCAAAATATCTTTCCATTTTACCATTCCTTTTGTTAGACCTTGAAACTTGTTATGCCTGTCCGCCGCAGACAGGCCTTGAGCATCCAAATTTTAAAAAATTAATAGTGAATAAAGCAAGAGAAAGCCTTTCCTTAGGGGTACGGCCATGGCCAATTCCCCCTTTTTGTTTTTGTAAAGTCTCCTTTAGCATGCGATGTGCACATTCTACGATGCCTTGACCTTGAGGGTTATAGGGCAACCCATGAAGAAGTTGAACATCCATTGCTTTTTGGAGAAAAATTGATCTCCTGCATATGCAGGACCATTATCAGTTTTGAGCTGTTTTGGTGTGCCCCAAGCTGCCCACGCCTCTAGGCAGTGGGTAATAACCTGATGTGCCTTTTCTAGAGTCATAGGGGAGGCATATATAATGCCAGAGCATATGTCTACAGAAACGTGTACAAATTTCTGGCATCCAAATTCAGGTACATGAGTAACATCCATTTGCCATATTTTAAGAGGCAAAAGGCCTCGAGGATTAACACCAACACTAGGTAAGTGGTGATAAATTACACAATGAGCGCAATCTAAAACTATTTGTCGGGCATCCGCACGGGAAAGTCGAAATTGTTTTTGTAAAGCTTTTGAGTTAACATGAAAGTTATTATGAAAAGTTTTTGCTCTATCCAAATTTGAACTAAGAAAAATCCAATCTTGACGGGTATAGCAATCAACAATATCATTGCCTTCGCTTAAAGGGCCAGGCAGACCAGTATGGGAGCGAATATGTAAGGGATAGAAAGGGTGTTGTCGTTGCCAAAGCAATCGTTGTAAACGACAAAACAAATATCCAACAGGAGAGGCCAATAAAACAGGCAGCCTCCAAGACTCTTAAAGCATTTATAACATAAGCAGAGTCTGAAATTAAAAGGAAAAGGACAGGTTTGAAACACTTTTACAAAAATTTGTAGTTCCACTAATTTGGAGCACCGGCTTGAAACTGGTGGTGGACTGGGTCATGGCCTTCCACCATGTACACGCCGCATCCCGTTTTACAGCCATCGGTAAAAATATTGCAAGCTCTAGCAAGGGGATTTAAGGAGGTAACTTTAGGAAAAACTACGGGATGTTCTTTTAGAAAATTTAACAGGGGATGTTTTGGAAAATGGTTATCTATCTGTCCTTTAAAACTACATTGTAAGACTGCCCAATCATCTACAGTAGCACATAATGTTTGTACTTGATGATTAGTATATGGAACAATAATGAAGCATGGAGCATTGCCAAAATATTGGACACACTGCTGAACCCCCGACAACACCAGACTGGCTACCGCGGCAGGGTAATACTCAATGGATTTTGCCAGAGAAACTTTTGGGTAAATCCAAAGCAATGGGCCATCTTGCCATTAAAGCCCTGAAGGTTGAACACATGTAGGGGGAATACACAAAGTAATTGGCTCACCTTCCTTAACTCTTTTTAAACATGCCTTTTGTAACTCATGCTCTACCTTTCGTAGTGAATCACGTGCCTCATCCGTAAGCTGTCTTGGAGAATCTAATGCAGAGTCTCCTTGTAGCATGTTATATAAGGGCTTAAGTTCATAATTTGGCAGCTTTAAATAACATCGGATCCAATTAATGTCTCCCAATAACTTTTGATAATCATTCAGGGTTTTTAAATGATCCTTCCTCAATTCTACCTTTTGGGGTACAATACGAGATTTATGTATGGTAGCCCCTAAATATTCAACAACAGAGTGTTGTTGTACTTTCTCAGGGGCAATAAACAAGCTTTTAGCATTTAACAGCTTGGTAAGTTCCTCATAAGCTTTGTGTAGTAATTGCTCTGATTTAGAGGCCAACAAAATATCATCCATATAATGAATGCAGCACACCTTGGGATATTTTTGTCTAAGCGGCTTAAGAGCCTGGGCCACAAATAACTGACACATGGTTGGACTGTTTGCCATGCCCTGGGGAAGTACTACCCATTTGTACCGTTTGTCCGGTTCCTCATGATTACAGGAAGGGAGGGTAAAAGCAAAACGTTCAGTGTCCCCAGCAAATAATGGAATAGAAAAGAAACAATCCTTTATGTCAATGACTATAACAGGCCAATTTTCAGGTAGGGAAGAAAGAAGCGGTAAGCCCCTCTGAACTGGACCCATAATTTGCATTTGTCCATTGATTGCTCGCAAGTCATGTAGCAATCTCCACTTTCCAGATTTCCTTTTTATTACAAAAATAGGAGTATTCCAAGGAGAAACAGAAGGCTTAAGGTGCCCCAGTTCTGGTGGTACAAGGTGACTGAAGGGAAATGTCACCTATTCTGTGATTGCTTGAACCTCCTCGAAGTCAGATTCCTCAAGGGAATTGAGCTCTGTAAAATCGGGGTATAATTTTGACCTTGGCCTTTTTGCAGTGCCACTAGCAACACTGCCTCTCTCTGATCTTTCTTCCTGCAGTCTCTCTAAAGCTGCTTGCCCAATCTCCACTACCTCGCTGCAGCGCTGATCCTCCAGGCAACTTCTCACTAACCTCCAAATTGGTCTTACCCCACTCTTAAGTGTTCCTTGTTCATAAGCAAAATCTAAGTCCTCTCCCAACTTCTCCCATGAGGCTACCATAAGGCTCCCGGGAGACTACGAACCAAAGAGCTAAAATGTTGCATTCATCAAGGAATGTCTGTAAAGTACCCTTCCCTAACTTTAGTCCTTTCGAGCGTAGTAGCTCTTCCAGGGCCAGAAAAATTGGATGAGACGTCGCGGCACCCATCTTAGTTATTTTTTGTTACTTTCACTTTAGGCCTGTATTTTATTTCTTCCCGGGTTTCCGCTCTCTCTTTTATCTACCGAGATGAGCCCCGTATTACCCCCGCTTTAATCGCGGATTCCCACTTCACCTGGGAACTTACCCCCGCTCTTGTCGCGGATTCCCCTCTTACCTGGGGACTTACCGGTGCACCCCCTGACTGCTGAAAGTTCTGAATCCTGTCGAGCCCCACGTTGGGCGCCACTTGTCGTGACCGCATCAACCCGCAAGGATGACGCGACAACAGGCTCTTCTTTCAGGCGGTTTATTCAGGACCTTTTACAACATCTTCTCTCCCGCTTCTTCCTGCTTCTTCCTGATTCTCTTTCCCTCCGCCCCTGCGCTCCGGTTATAAGCCTCCTGGATGGCCAATCCTGAAGCGCCATGTGGCATATACCAATAGGGCTTCAAACACGGAAGCAAACTAGGAGCCAAGTCATAGCCATATAAGGAGTTGTTTTTTACAGAGAGCACTCGTCACCGGGAAGACGGAAGGCGGGAGCCAGCGCCATCTTTGGTCACAGCCACACCAGCTACAATGTTGCTTTTGTGGCCGCGCGTCTTTGGGCGCGTCTCCCACAGCTCTCGACAACCACCAAGAAAGAAATACCATAATGCATATCTCAGAAAAAGGAAAAAAGTTCCTTGTCCTTGATTTCAATGATCAATTTAACCGCCCCTACACATGCACACGTACACTCACACACACACATACACACTAATGTACGCAATAGCTCAACCTACTCACATCTATTCAACATGAATCAAAGATCTTCCTATAATAATTGGAACTTTAAAAGTTTCTAGTGTTGGACTGGGAAGTTGGCTCAGTGGTAGAGTGCTTGCCTTGCATGCCTGAGGCCCTGGATTCGATTCCTCAGCACCACATAATCAAAAAAAAAAGCCGGAAGTGGCGCTGTGGCTCAAGTGGTAGAGTGCTAGCCTTGAGCTGAAGAGCTGAGGGACAGCGCCCAGGCCCAGAGTTCAGGCCCCACAACCGGACCCAAAAAAAAAAAAAACATTTCTAGTCTTGTAAATTATTGATAACAGATGCATAAGCAAATATTTTCTGAATAACACTTCGTTATGTAAATGAGAATTTATTATGGTTATATCTACTTAAAATATCTCTGAATATCGAAAGAATTAAACAAGAGACAATACGAATTTGGGACTATATTTCTACCAGCTATTCTGCAAAGGCTTAATAAGAAGTTATGAGATTCAATATTAAATATCAAATTAATACAATTAATACATGTGTAAGTGAAGTGAAAGACAGTGACCTATGCTGCCTCCAATTCTCAGCAGGCTGCACAGTGTGACACTTTCATTCTGCTGTTCCAGGACCACAGTTCTTTTCCCTAGAGCAGTGGCCCTGCTGGGGTTGGGGATGGAGGCTGTGTGGAGAGGGAGGAGGCCACAGGGGAGGCTGAGTTTTGGTTGGGGCTGAGGGCAGTAGGGAGAGGATGGTGGAGAGGCCCTGATGGAGTCTGTGAAGGGAGGAAGAGGCAGTTGGCCAACAGTTCATGCAGCAGCAGCCCTAAAGGCAGATGGATTCTGGGGAGTGGATTTGCTAGGGCCTGTTTGCTTGGTGTGGAGAGTAAGAATTCTCGAGTCCCACCCAAACAAATAATGAAAAATGAGATGACCAATGGCTGAAGAATTTCAAGAACAAAGGCAGGGACTTATAGGTAACCTCTAGGGGCAGTGAGGGCAGCAAGGCTGGGCCTGTGGTTCTCATGCCTCTCTTGATGCCCTTGGAAGTGAGAGCCACCTCTTCTGTTGGCTAGGCCTCCCTATTGCCTTGAAGCAGGCACCAGGAATTGTCAGCACAGTCTCAGCATGTCCCAAGGAGGTGGCCTGTTGTGGGTGCTGTAGCCTGGGCAGCTGTTAGGAGGCTATACACAGCAGGGCAGAGAAGCATGGCTCGTAGGCTCTGCTCAAGCCCAGATCAGGGGCACTTGGGAAATTCCAGCTCTGGTTCAGGACCAGACACTGCTCCCCAGACAAGTAGGGCCTCTGGGGACCTGTGCAGTGGCTGCCACGTGTGGGTGGTGAACTTCCTTAGAATGGTAGAGGAGTCTCAATGGAGAGGTGCATTTGCTTCTGTGCCTCTCCAATCTTCTGGATTCCTGCCATGTCCAACTACAGGAGTCAACTTCTCCAAGCCACTGATAGGCTATCCCGGAGATGCTCACAGGGCTTTCCAGGCTGCTTCACCATGCATGCAGCGCTCACAGGATGCCATCCTCCAGGCAAAGCATATCCCCATTTCAGCTTGGCCACCCCTGCCTAGAGGACAATGAACTGCATTCTTTACAGAAAGCCATGGGTACACAAGGCCGTTCTGCAGTCAAAGGCATCCTTTCCTTCCTCCTGCTCAGGTGTGGAGCAGCTGTGTATCCAACTGCAACATCATGTTTGATTATCTAAAAAGAAGAGGAAAAAAGCTTCATTGTCCCAGATACAGCTGCCCCTGGGGTTCTCTGCGTACACTAGTCTTGTCCTTAGATAAGGATCCCTTATAACAATCTTATTGGCTACCGAGTGCAGGCTAAGCAATAAGCAATAATTTGTGGAGGAGAAGGAAAAAAAAACCAAATCGTTTACATAAGGATACAGGTGGACCCATTGCAACAATGAGATGTACAAGTTCTTATGGAGAAAAACGAACTTAACAATTTTGGTGCGGGGAAGGGGGGAGGAGGATTCGATGGGCGGAGGTGGAGGTAGGATGGGAAGGGATGGGAGAGGGAAACAAAGACGAGGCTACAATGCTTGATAAGAAATGTACTCATTATCTTGCCCACATAATTGTAACCCCTCTGTACAGTATTTTCACAATAAAAAAGTAAAAATAAAAAATTAAAAAGATCTGTAGCTTTAGGTACTTCCTGTCATTCGCTGATGGCTATTGATAGGGGAGTTATGGGCGGAATGTTATTGTGACATTTCACGGTTTTTCCAGGAACCTGAGTTCTAACTTTCTTACGATGGGTACTTTCAGTAAAGGTCTTCACAATAGAAACTTTCGGAGTATTCAGAGTCTAAGTCCAGAATGCCTGTAGTTTGGCAAAGGCCTTTCACTAGGAGTGTGTGTGTGTGTGTGTGTGTGTGTTGTGTGAGAGAGTCAGACACAGCTGACGTTTGTGGTAAAATACTCCTTCAGCATTAAGTTTTGGTATCTATTGTTTGTCCCACCTCCCAAATTTTGAGTTCTAAAGTTGTCTTTCTAAATACTTTTATCCTTTGATCTTCTTGATATTCAGATTCCTAAGGTCTGCTTGTGAAGTCCAACTTTTGCTTCATGAAGGTGATGCCTTTCTTCTAACTCTTATGAAGCCCTGTGCTCTGTTTAAATGCACTTTGTGCTGTGTTAGTGGTTTTACTTAGCCCAGACTGTGGTGGCCCAGGCTGTGACTGTTAATTCTGAGATTAGTTTAGGCCAATATGAGATACTATACTTTCAGTATATCAGTGAAAGAAGTTCAGCATCTTTATTGAAACAATTTACAGGCTGTAAATACAAACAAAAACATCCAGTAATATAAATGTACAATCTATTGTTTTTAGTTAATTGTGCACCACTGTAATGAAAAAAATCTTTTTACTAACTAAAATGAGTATTTATAATAAGAAAAAATCAAATATTGTAAATCTTAAAAATTGATCAAATACCAAAAGAAAAAGAAAGACACTAATCAAGAATGAATTACAAATGTAAGTGTTTAATAAATAAATGAAATATTTGAGATTCATATCCACATAGCAAATACGAAGGAAAATAAAGAGGAAAGTCAGTGAGATCCTATCTTACACACCAGAAGAGCTATCACCACTCAAATAAATAAACTGCTTGAGAAGTTGAAATAAATCAGGAACTATATTTGTTTTTGTGGCATTGTAAACGAGTGCAACCTATAGGGATATCTTAATGGAAGTTTACACAATACCAAAAAGACAGATATGTTGATGACCTTTACCACAATTAGATACATATTGAAGGAATATAAATAAACATGAACATCCATGTTAATGGCAGCAATATTCAAAACAACCAAGCTGTGTAATCAACCTAAATGCACCACAAAAAGGGAATGAAGAAAATGTGCCCTTCATAGCTATAAACATGTTCTGGTATATGAGACGTGAATCTTTCTACTGCATCATTGCTAAATATTTTGAATATATACCTAATCCTACTTTCACTAGGTTTTGTGGCATTGTGTTTTTGCTTTAATGAGGAACGTCCATATTGATTTTCAGACCATTTACAATAGGTTGAAGATATCCTATAATGTGTGGATATTAGATCAAAATTTAAATATATCAATGAACACATAGAGGGCCATCATATATGGTTTATAATTTGAAGCAATTTTAAGAGGGCAACAGTTGGGGAAAAAGACGATGTTAGAAAGCTTAACAAATACACAGACATGGAAAAATACAAAAAAAAATGTGCAACTAATTACTGCTAATAGTAAAACATTTTCCTCAAGTTTTAACAATGAAACTATTAAAATAATACTTAATAACATCAAATAAATATGCCATGGAAGAAAATGTACCATAGATATACGTTTCCCCATAATTTGTTTACTTTATAACAAATGGATTAGAACAAAGTGTAATTACATGTCTAAAGATGTTAACTCTTTCAAGTGTCATTGATTGAATCCAGCAAAGGAAAGTAACAGAGAAGTAGAGAGTAAGAACAACCTGGGGTATGGATAAAGACACTCAGTAGAACTTGGTGAGGAAAGAATGTGCTCCGTTTTCCTGATCAAAATAGAGCTAGGACACCTTACATTTGACAGAACACTTGTAATGTAGAGTAGTGGAGTTAGTAATTTAGGTAGTAATTTATTACTTTTATTCCCTAATCTTATGATGTGATTCCCAAATGATGTGAATGATCCTAGATTTTCCTTTTCTTTTTCTTTTTTTTTTGGGGGGTCCGGTCGTGGGGCCTGAACTCTGGGCCTGGGCGCTGTCCTTCAGCTCTTCAGTTCAAGGCTAGCGCTCTACCACTTGAGTCACAGTGCTACTTCTAGCTTTTTTCCTTTTTCTTATGTGGTGCTGAAGAATCGAACCCAGGGCCTCAGGCATGCAAGGCAAGCGCTCTACCACTGAGCAACCTTCCCAGCCCCCTAATCATAGATTTTCTGAGCCCTTTTTTTCACCCAAAGTTTCTAATTCCTCACCCTGCCAATGGTTCTTCTGCTACTCTCATTTCTCCTTGTTTCTGACCTAAACTCCTATAACCTTTTGGTTCATGAGAAAGAGCTGGAGAAATATGAGGATGGCTTGGAGTCTGAGCTAACATCCACTCCAGCTTGGAGGATCTGGTAAAAGACTTCCACCTGGGTCTCAAAATCAGATATTAAGTGACCTCTTTGGAAATGGAGAAACTCACTCCCTCAGGCAGAATCTGTCATTCCTTGACTTTCTCTGAAGAGATTTGATACTAGGGCACAATTCAGAGCTTTCCCATAGTCAGAAGGAACAGGTTGAAAACTAAAAGTGGCCTCATGTCCCAAAGGGCCAGTCAGAAGCCAAGAGATCACACTTTCCTCCTCATCAGGGACCTTCTGGTAGGAATAGAGTCTGAGCAAAGTCTAAGAAGGAGATAAACTGAGACTGGGCCTAAGGAGGAAACAAAAGAATGACGCTCTCTTTGACTACAAGGGAGTTTTGTAGTGAGACATGACAACTTCCTTCATATAAGAAAATTCACTAGGCAAGTTATCTCACTGCCACTTTGCAGGAGGTCAGTTTCCCCAAAGGAGAAGTTGTTTAGTGTTGTGACTGCCAGTTTGCTCTCTAGGCTGTTGTCTCTCTCACTCCTTCTCATGTCAGGAATGCATTGCTTCTTTCAGGCACTCAACTACTTGTCCTGACTCCTAGGCAGGAATACTGTAGGCTATTCTTTGACTAATCTCTTGCATTTAAGGTAGAATAGGCCCAGGCTCTGCTCATGCCAAGAGGTAGATGCAAGAGGTAAATATAAGCTCAGATTTGTACAGAACAACAATCATATTGAAAAAAATTAAATTAAATTAATAGTTGAGTAATTTAGGGTTTATAGCCACAAAATTTAGGTAATTATTACTAATACATCTAGAATCTTGGATTAAGAAGAGAACCGTGAAGTAGGTTCAGGATACAATGGAAAAGACACACCATAGCCATAACAGGAGATGAGAGTATGAAGGAACTATTAGCATAGGTCCATTTACTATCTTAGGAGTGACCTTGGATAGGAGGCTTCTAGAAAAATATCTAAAAGAGAGAGACTTGCTGGGCACTGGTGGCTCATACCTGTAATCCTAGCTACCCGGGAGGCTGAGATCTGAGTATTATGATTCAAAGCAAGCCCAGGCAGAAAAAGCCAGAAATGGTACTGTGGTTCAAGTGGTAGAGCACGAGCCTTGAGCTCAGGGACAATGCATAGGCCCTGAGTGCAAGCTTTAAGATCAGCAAAACAACAAGAAACAATAATGATAAAAGAAATTAAAGAAGGACTTAAACATATGCGATGGAATGATGATCATGTGTAACTGTTTAGGGAACATAAAAGGAGACAAAATTTGGAGCAAAATGATATCTATTTTTTACTAATCAAGGATGCAAAGCAAATGCCAAATTCCTCTTCTCAAAAACTTTCAAACTTGGGCTGGGAATGTGGTTCAGTGGTAGAGTCCTTGCCTTGCATGCATGAGGACGTGGGTTCAATTCTTCAGTGCCACATAAGCAGAAAAATACAGAAGTGCTGCTATGGCTCGAGTGGTAGGGCACTAGCCTTGAATTGAAGAGGTGAGGGACAGTGCTCAGGCCCACAGTTCAGGCCCCTTGTCTGGCCTAAATAAAAACAAAAAAATAAAACAAAAGAAAAAACTTCCAAACATCTTTTCTCATAATTGAAGGGAGGCTCCTTTTACAGAAATTCCCCTTATCTAGCTCAAGGTCATCAGAACTTCAGTAGACTTTTCCTGTTGAGATGTAATGCACCTAACTCTACTGAACCTAATCATGGCTAAGAAAGTATGGACATCGATACATTTGTTGTATTTTTCCTTATAAATATATAATACTGTCAGTTATTATATATAATATATATTATAATATAGAATATATTATACATTATATATTAAATATATTAAAGCATGTATTATGTATTAACAGACTTCCTAATTTTGAATTTAGGAACAGTCAACATATTGAAAGAAAAATGTTTGAATCTCTGAGATATTTCTCTACAAGAGGACAATACCAGGTTTCATTCTTATTACCCAAAGGGCAACATAGGAAAGCAATGCCCATGGATGTGGGTCTCTGGATTTTGGAAATTGTGATCATATATATATGACCATATATGATATATATATATGATCATATATATATATATATATATATATAATCATATATATATGAAATATCGTTGAATAATAATGAATAATAGTGAATATGTAAAACTATAACAACAGATAAATAAGTGAACACCTATGTGTACACACTCCCTGTCACATTCATGTATAAGAATTTCTTTTCTATGCTCCTATTCAGCTACACAGAGAGTAAATGAGTTGCCCTTGAATTGTCTTGGAAGTTCTTTATCGGGATACTGTAGCTTCACATCCTTTGTTCCCTAAGTAGCCAGATGTTATGTATTCAATAACAAAACTGTTACAGGCAAAAGTATCCACCCTGACACACAGAGGAACTTGGATTTCAGAAAAGCCACAGATAAGTGGGAGGTACAGCAGTACTTTTCAAAATTGAATAGATTACGTATTTATTAGAAAGCATGTCAGAAAAAAACTTCAGTGCAGGATGATACACTTGAAGAAAACTATAGTTTAAATTACATATAGCAGGTGCTGCAATAGACAATAAATAAGAATAAAAAATATAAATTACATATGACATCAAATTACAAATTTCCAAGGCATTTCCCTACTCTTGAGAACTAGAGTAATTCATATTAAAATAAATAAATGAAAAGACGAATGTTTTATTCCAAATTTCAAAACATACTATATGTTATACAAAGGAAATGCAATAAGCATGCATTTTTCAGTCTAGTAACATCATAAGGTATGAAGAATCTGATTAACTGATTCATAAAAATCAAAACAATGCAGTTAAAACATCTGATATCTCAAGTGTCAACTTAGCAGAATACTTTCAATCTATGGTGTCTATTTTACATATTATCCAGCCCTATCCATCCCACAATGGCGGAAGGCTCTTCCTGAGAAAGTCCAGAGACCCGTCTACTGTGAGTGCTCAATGTAGACCTGTTCCCATTCTCTTTTATTTGGGCATGTGATAGACTGTCTATCTGTTAACTTGCCAAAGGCACAATTTGGACAGGCTTCCAGTAATGATATTTTAGCTCTCAGAAAAAAAGGGAAATTGAAGATAAAGGGAAAATCTACCAGATCCCTGAAAGATTTCTATCATTGTGCTAAACCTTTAGCTTTGTACTGACACTTGAACAAACTGCAGTAATTGCCACTCCAACAACATGTCCAAAAAGTGGCTTTCCAAATATTGGCCTATTTTCACTTTGGTAAATCAAGACACACTATTGTGGCCCCGTTTTACTTAAACTATCAACTATGGTTGGCCCAAAGGATAGTTGAACTTACTAAATTTTAGGTCATCACACAATCACTTCATAGCCCTTAAACCTTAAAAATACCTACCCATATAAGTCTGCATTGCATACGTATTACTGTTTTTCTTCATTTGTCATGTTTTACATATTTGTGTATCCCAGGGCTTAGCTCTGTAATATTCCTTCTCATGGTTGTTACCACTGATTTCAGTAGTTATTTCTGTATTTTTTCTCCAGCTCTGTTTTCTTTAATTCAAGTCCTTAATAGCATCCTGTCTACTGACAACTCCTAACTACTGATTTTAGCAAACTCAAAAGATCCTAAAGTGAGCTTTGATCTCTATCTACAAACCAATCCCTCATTACTATTTGATTAAGTGATAACTCTTCCAGCTGTCTTGTCAAAATAACTTGGAGTCATTTCAGACTTATATACTTTTTCACACCTCATATTTAATCTATGACCAGGTTTCGACAAATTAACTCACTGTATATTTTAGGAACCATATATATATATATATATATATATATATATAGTATATGAGTGCTAGTACTATGACTTAAATTTGGGGCCTAGGTTCTTTTATTTTTCTTTTATTTGGGGGGCGGGGTCTGGTCATGGGGCCTCAACTCTGGGCATGGGTGCTCTCCCTCAGCACTTCAGCTCAAGGCTAGTGCTCTACCATTTGAGCCACAGCTCCACTTCCAACTTTTTTCTTTTTTCTTATGTGGTGCTAAAGAATTGAACCCAGGACCTCATGCATTCAAGGCAAGCGCTCTACCACTGAGCCACCTTCCCAGTCCCTTACTTTTCTTTTTTGCTCAGGCTTTATTTGGTATAAAGATCACCTACAATGTCATTACCCACACACTTTTCATTTAGAAATATGTATATTCTGTAGCAATGTTATTGCCATTAAAACCATAATTAGGAAGATAATGAGGGTTCATCTGCTCCATACATCTTGAAAGGTAATGAGTGTGAAACTTACAGAATATCCTCAGGTATGCCTGGTGGAAACCTGGATTTGAGTTATGAGTCTACAGCTGATCAGTATTAGGTACTTGGGAAATTTGTTTGGCCTTGTTGCCTACTTCTGTTTTTAGTAAAATACTTAATTCATTTCCTAACTGGAAGAAATATCATGAGCTCTAAAATTACCCTAATGCAAGTGTAGTGCTTGGAATGGGGCTGCACATTGTGTAGTAGGTCCCAAAGAAGTCAGCTTCCATCAACACAGTCACAGCATCCTTCCTGAAGGCCTTAAGAAATATAGACCCAACTGATGTTAATATCTGTGAAAAATTGTCTTTACAAAAAAAGGTCTTTGCTTCATATGAAACAATTAAAGTAATGTTGGGGATCTCCTGTGGCTTTTACTCTGAAGGAGTTTTGCCTAAATTTTACTCTTACTCTATTAGTGGTAGCAGTAGCATTCTTTAGTGCTACCCTTCACTTTTCTAGTTCTGTGTTCCATTTGGAATACTATTGTAACTTAGTTTATAATCTTTGTTATCAGAATAAATAAACTACAACTGCTGAAGTTTTAAATAAAGAGACAATTTTAGGTGTGCATTACATTTTATGTGCTTAATACTTTCCTGAAATTATTCCTTTTAGGTTATATATCCCTAACAAATTACTTTTTTTAAGATTTCTTATATGATTTATAGATTTATTATATGATTCTTATATGATTTCTTAGAGATCCATAAATAAAACATCTCAGAACAGGAAAAGAGTAGGTAAGAAATCATAAAAAATAGTGTTATGGTGTCTTAATGGCTAAGTGTAAAGAATATGTTACAAAACAGTTGGAAGATTCATTTGCTCTTTTTTCTATTCTCTCACCCTTCATGGTATAAACCTTCTCACTATGAAGTGCCAAGTCGTCTGGACCTTTCAAGCCTCGTCTCAGTGACAGAAGTGATGGGATTAGGGCATGTGCTCCTATGACTGGCTTTTAGGAAGTACACAATAAAGCAATACCAATACATATAAGGAAACTTTTGTGAGTGATGTGTATTGACTTCCTCAATTGCCAAAATTAAATTCATATGTCAAAACATCAAATTACTTACATTATAATAGATGCGGTTCAACTGGCATCACTAACCCTTCCATAAATCAAATACAAACTAAAAGCTCTATATCAAAAAACAACATCTAAGGCAGTGTTGGAAATACAAGAAGAAACACAATAAATCTAATGGAGTGAGATCTTTAACACTGGCAATGAGCAATGATAGCTGAATTTTTAACCAAGCTTGGAAAGTTCAGGTGTTCACTAATGATGTGATTAGAGTTGGGGAGTTGACCTTGGTATTAAGGTTAGAGGTAAAATTCAAAGGCAGCTAAGGTTGCTGCAGTATTATAGCTCGATACAGTGTGACCCTCTCTGATAATGGTAAAGCACAGAGTAGAAGCTAAGTCAGTAAAATGTATAGGAAGGATTTTCCACTGAGAATAATTGCAGGGGGTGATCATCACTCTTGCATTGAAAATGTAGAGCCCATCATTCTACTTTAAACTCTAGAGTATTTATGATCTAAGGGCAATTATAACACACCAATGTGCTGTGACTGCTGAGCAGTTTAGGTGAGTATTACTGAAATATATGTAAAATTTTTAGAGGTATGGAGTGTCCTGACCCTCACACTTCATTCTGTGTTGTTAAGTTTCATGGAGAAATGTTCATAATTATGCAATTCACACTCAGCTAAGTCTGAATCAGGCAACTGAGATAAGACATTAGGATCATCACTCCAGTGACGAGGTTTGTGATCTATGAGATAAATAACATTATTTCACAATGTATATGCGTTTCTGAAAATTTATGCAATACCAAATACCAAGTGTACAAAAGGGACAATTTTCCATCACTTATATTATCAGAAATTAAGATACTCCTGAATAATACTTTCTTGCTAGACGATCATTGGGTGACTGCTGATATTTGGTACCTTTTGAGGTGCTCCTATACATTTGTGAATATTCTTTGAGGAAATGTTTTTCCATAGTTTATTTTCAGGTGTTCAAAATATCAGTTCTGTCACTAACCACAACCATAGACCAGCAAAGATGATGGGATACCTGGCCAAAGAACTGAGAAATCACAGGATGTGACAGGAAAGAAGACAACAGAGGACCCAAAGCCTCATTGCCAGCTTCCGGATCCCCAAATCCTGCTTAACATGCTTTATATTCATTCTACTACAGTGGTGGGGTAATGAGTGGCTACAGGTATGTCCACAAACTAAGGCATCAATCTAGCTTGTGGTTACAACTATTAACATGTGTTATTGTTTGTATACATATTGATCATTGAATCCCTTATTGTTAGGGAGCAGAAGGGAGCAATAGTCATTACAACCATAACACAAACATCCATCTTGTCTCCAAAGTTTTAAACTTTTAGTGTCCAACAGCTCTAACTTAAATACTTTTGTGGTAATAACGCATACCCCTGTCTTCCCTTAACTGTTTGAACTTTCCAGAGCACAGCTCTCAGCCTTTTGATTGCCTTTTGAGTTGGCTTCCCAATATATCCCTTTCCAGGTATAACAGTTTGACAGTAGAATCCCTCACAAGTACTATTACAGATGGGTAATTTTGAAAAGGATTTTTTTTCCTAGGGTAAGTTCACTTTTTAAATTTTATTTTATTTAAATGTACTGTACAGAGTGGTTACAGTTACATGAGTAAGATACATTCCTTGTTGAATATTGTTACTAATTCTATTGTTGCTCTCCTATACTTTCTCACCCCCCATCCCTACCCCTCCACCCCAAAGTTGTAAAGTTCATTGCCAGTATATTATCTTGTGAATATCATTGTTGCAAAATAGGTCACTTCTTTCATCATTATGTTATTTCCCTTTCTTTCTCCAAATCAGATAATGTATATACAAGATGGAAGGTACCAGAATCAAGACAGAAATGTCCAGGGATAAATCAAAGACAAATAAAATAAAATAAGATCTAGATACACTACTTTACCGACATCAAGGTTGATATCTGAAAAAAAAAAGTACTTGTTGTTTCCATGTCTTGGAGTTCATTTCAATTAGCATCATTTTGTAAGGTCAAATGTACATAGTTCTGGAGCCAGCAATCCCACTCATGGGCATTTGTCGAAATTATCTCTAGATAGCTAATGAATGAAGAATGGAATTAAAAATAGCAGACAAAAACAAATCAACATGCAAGTATTATGATTTTATAATTCTAATATGAAAGAACTGAAGCTTTTGTTTCATGAAGAAGAAAGCTTAGCCTGTAATTTCAATGCAAGTCATCAGTTGTAATGAGTCTGAAGTCTTTTCCTCCAATATATCCAAGAGTACTATACTCATCCTCTGAAGAGTAAATAAGTAATTATTTTAATTAGCTTTGCTTAATATTAATTTATTTGAAGAAAATAAGTTAAAATATATTGTCTCAGGCTGGGAAGGTGGCTTCTGTACCACATAAGCAAAGAGAAAAAATCCGGAAGTGACGCTGTGGCTCAAGTGGTAGAGAACTAAACTTGCGCTGAAGAGCTGAAGGACAGTGCCCATACCCATAACCCACGACCGGACTCCAAAAAATAAAACACTAAAACTACCAGCACAAGTATGTTTTTTGCAGTATTATTACCATATCTAAGATAGATATGGAATCAGTCCAGATGCCCCTGGACTGAGTGGGGGGGAGGGAGGACGGGAAGGGATGGGAAGGGTAAACAAAGGAGGAGGCTACAATGCTTGATAAGAAATGTACTCAATATCTTGCCCATGTAATTGTAACCCCTCTGTACAGTATTTTCACAATAAAAAAAATAGATGAATGGATCAGGAAAATGTAGTATATATACACAATAGAATCTCATGCTTCTATCAGAAAGAATGACACAGCCCCTTTCATAAGAAAATGGAGAGAGGGGGACAAAGATGGTGATGGGGAATTGCCACAGCTCTCCTCAACCAAAAAGAGAGTTCGAGTTCCAATGCTTAATCTTCCCAAGAAGCTGACAACAACAAAAAGATGAATACTTAGAGAAAAACAGGAGGTGGAAAATAACAAAAAAAAGAGAGAGGGAAAGAAGAATTTCAGAACAGAAAGGAGTGAAGACCCTTCCCCAACCTTCACTAGCCATAGGGCAGCATGCCAAGCCTCAGCCAGCCAGAGCGGTGGGGGCTGCCGGAATCCCAAAGTCACAGGGGGCTGCCTGCAGATCACCCGTGCAGAAGCCGCCTGAAGTACTGGTTTACAGACCCGTTGATCGACACAAACAGAGAAACCTACCAGCTAGGAGTCTACACGAAGATCCCAACCACACTCCTCACTCTTCATCTGAGCAGAGGGGCTCCATCTCGCTAAAGCCACCTGTCACCACAACAGCCCGCCTGGTGCGGGCTGCCGGAGTCCCAGAGACAAAGGTAGCTAACTGCAGATAGCGCAGAAGCCGCCTAAGGTACTGGTGTCAGACCTACCGATTGCAACAACTGGGTAGGGGCCACCGGGGTCCCAGAGACACAGGGGGCTGCCTGCAGATCACCCGCACAGAAGCAGCCTGAGGTACTAGTGTCAGACGCGCCAATTGCAACAACGACCTGGTGGGGCTGCTGGGGCCCAGAGACACAGGGAACTGCCTACAGATAACTCACGCAGAAGCCGCCTGAGGTACCAGTGTCAGTCCCGCGAAATGGATAAACCCCCGACAATGGGAGCCCCCAGAGCTACATGGGAGGCCCACAGAACAGCAAAGCAAAGGACCTACAAGAAACTGGTAATGATACAGAGAGTGAAAATCCCAGTGCTCAGAACCTGTACGGAGGCCCAGCCCCCACCCCTCGCCTGCCCTGTGGACACTTCAAGAAAACAGAGAAAGAAGAGAATCACACAGAGCCACCACTGCCCAGCCCAGCCCGCAACCACTGCAACTGAACTTGGATTGCAACAGCAACTGATGACCTACACCACACAGAAACAACCAGCTCCAGGTTGAGTGCCCCACAGGGGACAATGTATCTCTCAAAGGAGATCAGAGCGGGAGGGAATCCCCAGACCCTGACAAAGACTCCCTACCCTTCACCCGGACTACAGGACCCACAAAAACTGGGAAATGTTTGAGAACTCCACCAGCCCATGGAGCTGGCCAGACTAGAGCAAGAGTGCCGCTGGAAGGGAGTTTAAATGCCCAAGCCAAGAACAGCGCACCTGGGTCAAGACAACCCACAGTAGAAGAAATTTGAACTGTGTACCCCAGGCTGTATAACCTAGGTGGTATACACAGCATCACAGGCCCATTCCGCATGCCCCAGTCGGGGGGCCGGCACCAGGCCTGGGGATCCGGCGCCTGAACAACACAATCAAATCTTCCCAACTGAAGTCAAAAGCTGAGCAAATGCCTCAGCAGATGGAAAAAAAACAGGGAACTGCACCCACTGGGAAGCAAACCTGTGATAACAAAAGACCTGGAGGCTCAGGATAAGAGAAGCCCAAACCCCACCAAAACCCGACCCATATATTCTAGGCTGGGAATTGGGCAACACAGGCTGCCAGCACCTGATAGTAGGTGGGAGCTCAGGCTGGTAAGGTGGCTCAGCGGTAGAGTGATAGTCTTGGGTGCATGAGGCCTTGGATCTGATTCCTCAGCATCACATAAGCAGAAAGGGTCAGAAGTGGTGCTGTGGCTCAAATGGTAGGGTGCCAGCCTTGAGCTTAAGAGCTGAAGGATAGCACCCAAACCTAGAGTTCAAGCCCACAACAGGCAAAATATAAATAAATAAATAATAATCAGGAGCCCATAGCAGACTCCAGCATCTGGGAGATTGCATCCAGAGCATCCGATCTTGCCAAGAGCACCAGTATGAGCAAACATGAGCAATCTAGGTTGTTCAGCCCTTCCAAAGGCAGGAATTGCCAATGATCTACAGCAGAGAGCCGAGAATCCTATGTAGGTCCGACCAGCAGCTGGAGGTAGGCCCCCAACAGAACCCAGATCAGGCATAGACTCTCTGTACCAATACAGAATCAGCAACCAAGCAAAGACAGACACACCAAAATAACATTGCAGATTAGTCTCCAAAAATCCCTGAACTCCCATGCGAAAATCACAGAGAAAAATTACATGGTTTGTAACCACCCAGAATAGCAAGCTATCCTCAATAGCCAGCAGCCATGCAGGGGAGAGCCCCAGTGGGAGCAAAGCAAGAATGGAAGACAAAAGCTACATCCAAGGGATGCTGGAGGCAATGACTCAAGAAATAAAGCGAGAAATAGACCAGAAATTGAAAGAACACAAGGATGAACTATCAAAAGTGATGCAGGATATCAAACAGGAGATGCATGCACAACTAGAGGCAGCAGAAACCTTAGTAAGAAATTAGATAAATGCCAAATTAGAGGCAGGACATACTTCATTAAGAGGTGAGATCAGTACTTTAAGAACCAACATCAAATCCATAAAAGAGTCTATGTCCTCCTTGCTAACCACAATAGAAGCCATGGTCAACAGAGTGAATGAAATGGAATGTAGAGTGTCACATACAGAAGACAGAATACACCAACTGGACCAAAAAGTGACAGATATGGAAAAATCACTCAAATTAAGCCAAAGGGAAATTCAAGAGCAAGCAGATAATGCCAAGAAATTTAACCTTCGTATAATTGGACTGGATGAAGGTGAGGAATTTCAGAGCAAGGGAATGGAACACTTATTCGACATGATAATCGGTGAAAAATTTCCCCATCTTAAAAAAGAACATCTTACCTACATAACAGAAGCATATAGAACACCCAACAGGCAAGATCCCAGGAGAAACACTTCTAGACACATTATAGTAAAAATGATAGATCTGAATAATAAGGAAACAATCTTGAATGCAGCAAATACTACAATGGGAAAAAAATTAGAATCACTACAGACCTCTGCACGCAAACACTGAATGCAAGAAAGGCCTGGGAAAGTACATACAAGCCCTGAGAGCCAAAAACTGCCAACCCAGACTGATATACCCAGCAAAGCTAGCATTCACATTCGATGGAGAACTGAAAATTTTTAATAGCAAAGAAAAACTAAATGAATACATAAACATTAAGACATCATTACAAAGAATACTAAGAGGGGTGACACAATATGAAGAAAGCAACCAGGAACTGCACCCAGACAGACTTTAATCAAAGTCAAACTGAGCCAGCACAGGAGGAAAGGAAAGAAGAAAAACTTAGGGAAATGGAATGACAGGGACAACAGTGCATCTCTCTATACTTTCTCTTAATATTAATTCGCCAATCAAAGAAAAAGAACTGCAGACTGGATCAGAAAACATGACCTACCCATCTGTTGCCTTCAGGAGACCCACCTCTCAGCCAAACATAGAAACAAATTCAGAGTAAAGGGTTGGAAAAGAATCTACCAATCAAATGCCCCCAGTAAGAAAGCAGGTGTAGCTATCCTGATATCTGACAAAATAAACTTTCCATTAAAATCAGTACAGAAAGACAAGGACAGACACTACATATTAATACAGGGAACAATCCAAGAGGAGGATATTACCATCCTCAACTTATATGCCCCAAATATTGGTGCAAACAGATATGTTCAACAAATACTCTCAAACTTACAGAATAAATAAATCCCAATATGATAATACTAGGAGACTTTAACACACCACTCTCACCAAAGGACAGGTCTACCAACCAGAGGATTGGCAAAGAAGCTACCAAATTAAGTGAGGTCATACTTCAAGCAGAATTAACTGAGATCTACCGAGTATTTCACCCTAAAACAACAGAGTACACATTCTTCTCAGCAGCTCATGGAACTTCCTCCAAAATAGACCATATCATAGTTCATACAAGGAAATTAAGTAAATGCAAAAGGATCGCCATAATCTCCTGTATCCTATCTGACTAATGTGGAATCAAGCTAGTTCTCAATAAATGTAATCCAACACATCAACAGAGCCAAGGTCAAGAATCACATGATTTTCGCCAAAGATGCAGAAAAGGCCCTTGATAAAATTCAACATTCGTTCATGCTAAAAGCTCTGGAGAAAATAAGAATAGAAGGAACATTTCTTAAAACAATAAAAGCCATTTATGACCGACCAATAGCCAGTATTATACTTAATGGGAAAAGCTACAACCAATTCTCCTAAAATCAGGAACAAGTCAAGGATGCTCACTGTCTCCACTCCTCTTCAATATAGTCCTGGAACCCTTAGCCAGGGCAATAAGGCAAGAAAAAGACATGAAAGTGATCCGCGTAGGGAAGAAGTTGTTAAACTATCACTTTTTGAAGACGATATACTATACCTTCATGATCCCAAAAACTCCATCCCCAGACTCTTAGAAATCATAAATCACTTCGGCAAAGTAGCAGGATACAAAACAAACCCACGAAAATCAGTTGCCTTTCTGTACACTGACAATGTACAAGAAGAGAGGGAAATAAAGGGAGCAACCCCATTCACAATAACCTCCCCCAAAATAAAATAGTTAGGAATTAACCTAACCAAAGATGTAAAAGAACTATTTAATGAAAACTATAAAAATTTAAAGAAAGAAATTGCAGAAGACACTAGGAAATGGAAAGACCTCCCATGCTCTTGTATAGGTCGACTTAACATAATGAAGATGGTAATACTGCCAAAATTAATATAAAAATTCAATGCAATTCCTATTAAAATCCCAATGATGTACATCACTGAAATACAGAAAACCATCCAAAAATTCATATGGAACAAGTTCAAACTCTACTACAGAGCTATAATAACAAAGACAGCATGGTACTGGCACAAAAACAGACCCGAAAACCAATGGAACAGAATAGAAGATCCAGACAGAAATCCACAAGCCTACAGTCAGCTTATATTGGACAAAGGGGCCAAAGACATACAATGGAAGAAACACAGCCTCTTCAACCACTGGTGCTGGGAAAACTGGACGGCCACATGCAAAAAACTAAAAGTGGACCCCAGCCTATGATCATGTACCAACATCAACTCAAAATGGATTAAAGACCTTAACATTAAACCTGAATCTCTGAAACTACTGCAGGACAGAGTAGGAGAGACACTTGAACTAATAGGCACAGGACGGAACTTCCTGAACAGAGTCCCAGGGTCACAACAAATTGGAGAGAAACTCGACAAGTGAGACTATCTTAAAATAAAAAAAACTTCTGCACAGCTGAATCTATTGTAACCAAGTTAGAAAGACAACCAACTATTTGGGAAAAAATATTTACCAGCACTATATCAGACAAGGGGTTAACATCCAGTATATACAGGGAACTCAAGAAACTAATCCCTCCCAAACCCAACAAACCAATTACTAAATGGGCAAGGTAACTAAAGAGGGACTTCTCAGATGAAGAAATAAAAATAGCAAAGAAATACATGAGGAAATGTTCATCATCACTGGTGGTGAAGGAAATGCAAATAAAGACAACCCTGAGATACCACCTTACCCCAGTCAGAATGTCTCACATCCACAAATCAGCCAACGACAAATACTAGAAGGGATGTGGAGAAAGAGGAACCCTATTACACTGCTGGTGGGAATGTACACTTGTACCACCACTTTGGAAAGCAGTCTTCAGGGTCCTTAGAAAGCTAAAGATTGCCCTCCCTTACGAGCCAATCATACCACTTCTAGGCATCTACCCTGAAAACAGGAACCAATATACAAGGACACGTGCACCTCCATGTATATTGCAGCACTGTTCATAATAGCTAGGATATGGAAACAACCCAGATGCCCCACCACAGATGAATGGATCCAAAAATTGTGGTATCTATACACAATGGAATATTATGCAGCCATTAGAAATGACAAAATATTGGCATTTGCAGGGAAATGGATGGAGCTAGAAGGAATCCTGTTGAGCGAGGTAAGCCAAGAGCATAGAGACAAACGGTACATGGTCTACCTGATAAGTGGATGATAAATCCAAAATGTTAGGTGAGACCACAAAATTAACAGGACTTAAGAAAAAAGAACTCCCACTTATCTGGTCGAACACTACTAAATATCCCATGCTGTTGATCACATGTATGGTGTATATGTGTACACCCTTATATATTATAGATTGTGATAGAAAATTTGCTCCAGGAAAGATAGAATGAACTTGTGACTTTAAATGAGCATTATTTTTCCCCAATACTGTGAAATTTGGGAAATTATGTAATCACTTAATCACAATTAAAAAAAAAAAAAAACCTCGGGGAAGGTAGGGAGGGAAGGGATGGTAGACGGAAAACAATGGAGGGGGTAACAATGCTCAATAGAAGTGTACTCATTACCTTGCTCATGTAACTGTAACCCTCTGTATTGTATCTTTACAATAAAAAAAAATTAAAAAAAAAAGAAATCGAGAGACTTGGAAAAAAATCATTATGTGAAGGAAGCCAGACTCAAAGAAACATAGACTATATGGTTTCCCTCACTTTTATTAATTAATATTTGCTTAGGATAGTCCTGGCAGATAGGTTCGTTTTTTACACTCTTAATATTCGCTCTATGTGTGTGTGTGTTTGTGTGTGTGTGTGTGTGTGTGTGTGTGTGTGTGTGTGTGTGTGTGTGTGTGTGTGCAGTAATGAAACTTGACTTGGAGCCTCAAAATCTCGCTTGTTTTTTTCACTCATGACTGACTGAATCTGTACTATTTTAACCAAGGTTTCACTCTGTGTTTGATTGAACCATTGAAAATAAGTGTCTCGTGGATTGCTACCCCAGCCATTTGTGAACCAAGGTCTTCCAATCTCAACCTCATGAGATGAGATACTGGCATCTAGTTCTATTGCCAAGTATCATTTGTTTTGTTTTGTTTTGTTTTTGTTGTTTTGTGCGTCCAAAATCTGTATGGAAAACAAATCATTTATAATCAGGACTATTCACATAAAATTTGTGTTGTTTAACTATTACCTTAATAATGTAATCTTTTTGCATCCACATTATGTGATTTGAATTCTATTGTTTCAGTCAAGTCACTTACATATAATTTGAATCTTCTTGTCTTGGTTTTATAGGGTGTTAGGTGTTTAAAAAGAGAATTTATTAAGGTTTAACTCTGCACTACTGAAGCAAGACCTTTATGATTATTCAATGTCCTGTAAATCATAAGTTTATCACTACTTGAGGCACCATATGAGCACAAATAGTTTCCTATAATACCCACACATATTTTAGACCTCAATGCTATGCAATGCACACTTCTGCCAACTATGAAAGTGCATCCTTTTTAATTCTCCATGGATTTTCACAGTTCTTCTCTCTACTCTCCAGTGCTAAGTCCTGTGAAGGTCATGTTGATTTTCTCCCCTGTTACATTCATCATTGCATCTTGGGAACTTCTGGTATGCATTACTGTACTTCTGTCCATTCGCCTTGTGCTTCGGCTTGTACCCCTCTCACCTCGAAGTGCTAAAAATTGGGGATATTTGCTTTACTCTTTATCTCAGACATCTATCTTTACTTTCTAGAAATATATTCATTAAATTCCTTCTGTAAAGTCTAATGTCTTGAAAATTATTACTGCATTTTCATGGCTTTGTTATTGGCATAAGGGAAGAACATAGATCAGTATTGTAACTTAGGTAAATGATTATTGCAATCATGCCTCAATAGATGTTGTTCATTGGATAATGTTTACTTCTTCAAGGTCTGTCTGCCTGCTTCCTTTTCACTGTTTTGTTTATTTTTCAATGTAGTCTTTTCTTCTGGAAAATATTATGGGCCTAGTGAAGATCAATTCCTACTGTAATTAGTCATTAATTTTATTCCAACCTCATTTCACAGATCCTTTTGAGTTTCTTCAGGGTCTGTGTAGTGCTTCACATTTTTAGATATGTTTTAACATCGATCCAATGATGAAGACACATTCCTTAAGTGACCATTTTGATGACTGAAAAGAAACCATGCTGCAATCTCACTATATGGCAATTTTCTGGTTTTAAATTCTTTTAGATTAAAATTGATGCTGGACAACAAATATTCTATGTACAAATTTATATTTTCCTAATTATTTTAGTATACTTCCAAATATTATATAAAGTTAAAACATTATCACTTACTTAGTTTTAGGATTTCTAAAACGTACAGAGTAAAAGTTCTATTCATTCACAGTTTTAAGATAATAGAGTGTTCATTATGACCAAGTGAGATATTTTAAAATTTTTATTTGTCGTCCTTAAAGGTTGTGCTGGGGAATCAATTCCAGTGCTTCATGTGTCTTAGTCTACTGTGGGCCTCTGAGCCTGATGTGACCTGTGGTTTTATTTTCAACTGGAATAAAGAAAAAATTCACTAGGAAGGAATTATTACTTGCTTACTTTCTCCAATATCTCTCGCATACATAAAAGTAATATAATTCTACACCGACTGAAAATAGTGTTCCTATTAGAGTAATTGTTTATTTTTTGTAGCCCCACTCTTCACTGTCTTGTCCCTTTCCTATCTCCCATTCTCATAAAACTTAACTGGATCCACTGGAAACCCACTTCTAGTCAGCCTCGTCCTTAAAAATTCAACCTTAATTAACCTACCCCCTGGTAGTCCTGCTATAAACATTCAAAGGCCTGACTGCAACCAGAATCTTTCCTGAAAGTCCTCCTCTGCTATTGGGAAAGCCTTCTTCCACTCCACCCCTTCCTCGAATCCCTGCTCTGCACCACCAGAAACCAGGCCACATCCATATCTCCTCCTATGATCTGCCTTGCGGCACCAAGAACCCTGTCTACATCAGGCTCCTCCCTCTAATCCTAACTTCATCCACCAGATACCCCGTCCGTAACTATTCTATTCCCTCATAGTCCCATTGCTCCCATATTCCATTCCCTCTAAGCTCCTCCAGTCCCATTCATATCCCACTCCAAACCATACTTCTCCCTCGACCCCTCCTGTTTTCATCAGAAACTCCATCCATAACTAGTCTACTTCTAATTGGCCTAAAGTCTCAAACTCAGCCCTGAACCTACCTCTTCCCACAAAGCCCACAAAGGGTTTTTGCTACACCAAAAACCCTCTACCTCTCTATAACTGACTTTGTAGCCCCGGCTTGGTTGACCAGAAATTTCTCACACAGCCCATCTCCTGCCTGGAAAGCCAGCCCTGCTATACCACAGGCCTCTCTACCTCCCATATCTACTCTCTCAATGGCTACATTGTTCCCTAGATGAATCCTCCCCTCATTGGATCCTCCCGCAGATCCACACCCTACTCAACCAGTTATCCTGCCCATAATTACCCTACAACTTTGTAGACCTTCCACTCCTTCTCAAAGTCCCTCTTCCAATTAACCCCATGGCTCCAAGCCCTGACCTGCTCTAGAAAACCCCCACTAGACAACCCCTACCACACTATCCCATCTCTCGACATCCACATTGCTCCACTGCAAACCACTACATCTGTTTGACTCCCTCTGGAAGCCTTACCAGGCTCAACTTTAAATCCCTGTCCCTTCATAGTCCCTTTTTGAAGGTTGCCTTGCCCCACTGGAAACCCTGTCCAAAGTCTAATGTCCTGCCTTGCAACACTGAAATCCCCACCCAAACTTACTCCTCTTTTCGAAGTGGTAACTGGCTACACCAGAAACCCTGTACTAACTAGTCTAGTCCGCTGGATACTATCCCAGCTCTCACAAAGCTCTGGTCCTGAAAAATTCCTCCATATATTGTTCCTACATTCTGCTCTGCCAGAAACCCCACCTCCCCCCTAACACCCGTCCCAAAAGCCTGCCATTCTCCACCAGAAACCCCACCCCTTACTAGCCCACTTCTTCCTAGCACCACTCTGCCCTCTCACAGTCCCTGAAAAGCCTCTCCCTCATAGCTCCGCATTCCTGCACCAGAATCCCCAGCTTTTGTCGGTCTCTTGCCTTCATTCTCTTCCCTGTCTTATGGGAAACTTCACCCTACGTATCCCACCAGGGCTTACAGTGCTACACCACAACCACTCCTCTAAGTAACTTCCTCCATTGTAGCCTTGTTCTTCCTTTTCAAAGCTCTGCCCCAAACAGCCTCTTCCCCAGTGACCTTACCTTCTTCCACTGAAAACCCATCCGCCTGCCAGTCTCCATCCTAAAGTCCCACCTACTCCACAAGAGACCCAGCTCCTAACAAGTCTAGGCTTTCCTGTCTCCTCCCTGCCCTACACAGACTGGCTTTCACCCTCAAAGCCCCGCCCTTCTCTACCACAGAGGCTGTGCCAATACCAACTCCTCCCTTGAACCTCACAGGGATCCACCAGAAACCCCACACCACCTCATCCTTGAAGTTCCCACCTAGTAACTTTTATTACAAATGTGATTTTATAATGGTCACATAATTCATACTAATCAATATGATAAGAAAGCAGTATTGCCAAAAGACAACAAAAATTAGATAGCTATTAGATGCCTTAGTCTAGTTTGGGGTTCTGTTACCAGGCAGATACACATTGTGTGAAAATGTGTGAACATGATTCCTCTAACTGGAAAGCATTCTTTGAAGTATCAGTAAGGTTTCATGAGTGAGTATTTTATTTCTAGAATTTTCGTACACATTTGTGTCCATTAACTGAAAAAATATTAGTTATTTTAAATCTACTGGTTTGGTTGAGGAAAGAGTATTAAGATGTAAAAAGATGACTTTCAAATCATCTCTCTACTGAATAAAATTTTGGAGTTACTTACTTTACTATGTACCAGAGTTTTTAGTAACAGAAATTCTCTACAGGAATCCACTTTGAATTTCCTCCTTCCACTAAAGTGCCCTTTGGAAAAGATTGAAGTGAGATTATACAGGTAGAATGCCAGAAACAAAAACGTATTTGAGATCATAACAAAAACCTTGATGAAGACCCTACCCAATGAGGTTAAATTTTCTAA
Organism: Dipodomys spectabilis; assembly: GCF_019054845.1. Classification (NCBI taxonomy): domain Eukaryota; kingdom Metazoa; phylum Chordata; class Mammalia; order Rodentia; family Heteromyidae; genus Dipodomys; species Dipodomys spectabilis. The sequence goes on along the minus strand of NW_024871204.1, from coordinate 1,572,180 downwards.
TGAAAGGAACTTAAGCGTATTTACCTGCAGACTTTCTGAAGACTACAAGAAAAAATATGAGAAATGCCCTCTTATACCATGGTTCTAAAAACAAAACAAAACCAAGGAAAGACAACATAATGAGACAGAAGGGAATGAGGGACTTGTACATGTGATATAGAATGTAAAAATACACTGAATCAGGTAAAAATAATTTTGGTCACAATGCCTGGTTGTTGTTTGTTAACCTGTGACTTAATATAGGTCTCAGCAGGTGTCTGCCAAGCTATTTGTGTAGTTAGTCAATTTCATCATTGCAAGATCATCAGGATGATGAACTCCCACACACCTTAACATACCTGCAACACAACTAGACATACATTCCTATTGGTCCAACAGTGTAAGGCAGACCTCTATTTAACCCATGCTTTGTATGTAGTATGCTATGGTTTTTTCACGCTTGATACAAAATGTCTCTGTCCAGAATTAAATGATGGCATTTATAGCGAAAATGATTTAGGGTCATTTTTAACATCTAATGCATGCTGAAGTTTTTATTTATACCTCTCCTTGTTCCTTTCTTTCTTCCTCCCTTTCTTTCTTTCCTTTTCTCTCTATTCTTTTCTTTCTTTCTCTTTTCCTTTCTTTCTTTCTTTCTTTTTTTCTTTCTTTTTTCCTTCCTTCCTTTCTTTCTTTCTTCCCTTTTCTTTCCTCTTTTAGGAAATGAGTATGAATTTAGATATTTTGTTTGCTGAACAAGAATTCTATCATTAGAATAATCCTTTTTCGATTTATTTACTTTGCTCATAGGTTATCCATTTTGCTGAGGGCCGAACACAGGGCAAGTTCCTCACCTCTGTCTGCCAACTAGCGGGGATCACAAATGCATTCCAACAAGCGAACCTTTAGGAAGATATGAGACTCTTATTACTTTCCTTGCACAATGGTTCTGATCTGTGATCCTCTCAAATTCTACCTCTTCAATTAGTGATGTGAGTTCCAGTAGCCTACCCTCATTATACATCTTCTAAATGAATTATTGAAGGCAATTTCACTTTAACCTCTTTTTTGCCAGTCCACTGGCTGTTATAGTTTTATTTCTAGACAAATTTTGTGTATATATGCACATTAGCTTTAAAATATTATTTTACCTCCTTTTTTCCTTTTTAATTTTCTTGGTCAAGGGGCTTGAATTCTGGGTCTGGGCGCTGTCCCTGGGCTCTTCAGATCAAGGCTCACACGTTACCACTTGAGCCACAGTGCCACTTCTGGTTTTCTGGTGGTTACTTGGAAGCAAGAGTGTCAGGGATTTCCTGCCAGGGCTAGCTTTGAACTACTATCCTCAGATCTCAGCTCCTGAGTAGCTAGGATTATAGGCATGAGCCATTGGCACCCAGCTAAAAATGTTACTTATTTTATGTACTGTGATTTAGTTGAGGGAGTAACATGAGTGTGTAGAAAGGTAACTTTCAAGTTACCTCTCTAAATAATTTCAGTTTCATTTTCATATTTATTGAAGTTATTAATAACAGAAACTCCCAAAGTAACAGAATAATCCTTCATTTTCTCCTTCCCATAGGTACTATTGGAAGAGAATGAGATCTAAGACAATATGAACTTGAAATTATAAAAAAAAAATTATTTTGATGATACATGAATAACCATATAACAGAACGTGCTTTTCATTTTCTAAAGAAAGGAATGTCATGAAAGTGTATTTATTGGCAGGCTTTTCACCTGAAAAACAAAGAAAAAACAATATCATAAAAAAGCTGAAGGGAATCAGCAACCATGTAAGTGTGATAAAGCATTGCACACTTTAAAACATGAACTGGTTCGGGTAAAGTAATACTTTGGGAAAGTATCGTATCTGTTCACTAAATTTATTCATTATAAATTTTTTATTTTTATTTACATGTCACTTAATATATAACTGCATACATGTGAGTGCTATGTAGATATATATATCTATATATATACTATATATACTATATATAGATATATATAGATCTATCTATCTATCTATCTATCTATATATATATATCATCAGTATCTGCCCAGTGAACTGTATGGTTATGCATGGTTAGGTAATTTCATCATGTCAAGTTCATCAAAAAGATTGACATCCATAAACCTTAACAACCCTGCAACACCACTGCACATGCAAACTTAAGTGTTCACCATTGTAAGCTAGACATGTGTTTTACCAAAGCTTTATATATATGGTGTTATTTTTTCATTTAGTCTTGACACAAAATGTATGTGCTCCTAGAAGTAAATGAAGGCATTTATAACTACAATAATTTAGTGTAAATCTTTACATTGAACACATGCTCAATATGAGTTGTTCTTTCTTTCCTTTTCTTATTTTATCTTTAGGAATTTGATTTGAGTTTTGATGTTGTGTTTGCCAGACAAGTATTCCACCACTGGAGTCACGCCACCAATCCTTTCTAGTTTAAGTTACTTTACTCATAGAGTAGCAATTTTTGCACCCAGCCCAAAAAGCAGGGATCATGATTGCATTCCAATATCCCTACCTAGTAGGTTGATATGGGTGATACTTTCCTTCCTAGACTGATTCAGAACCGTGATCCTCTCAAATTCTCCCACTTCAGTTAATTGTGTGAGCTCCAGTTCTCCCTACTTCTAGAAGGTAGGACAGGCATGAATGATTACAGGTAATTTGAGTGAATCATTGGCTAATATAGGTGACTTGGTATTAAAGTGTAGGGTAAGTTTTAAAGTATAATCACAGTAGTCAGATATTTTGCTAAGTAATTTTGTTTCACATTAATAACACATCTTGACCAGAATTAAGGACTTACTTTTGCTGTCTGTCAACTTGTATGTCATTTGGTAAAATAAACTTCATGTCTACCTTGTGGGATAAAGAACTTTGAATGGTCTGATGTGCTGGTTCATATCTATAATCATGGTTAGCAATCAGAAATAAATAGATCACAATTTGAACATAGCCTAACCAGAAATCTAAGTAGTCTCAATCTCAACAAATTAGTGGATCATGTTGAATCATGCCATTAATCTCAGCACCACAAGAGGCTAAGTATCTGCCTAATACCTGTGTCACTTGAGTAACTGGGACTCTTGTAGGCAGTCACCTCTACTGATGCAGAAACTGGGCTAAGATTTAGCAAGCGGAGGGAGGAGTCTGCCCCACCTTCCCAGGGTGAACCTCAACGAATGCAGTGATCATGCTTGCTTTCCTCCTCCAAATGTCTTGAGATGCCATGCTCCTGAGTGTTCATTATTTGATTCCAGTGACCTGTGGTAGAGGTATAAGGAAACATTAAATAAATTTCACATATGCCAATTGAGCAGCTCTCCCAGCCTGTGAGTTCAACTCAGCAAATGTTCATTATTTGAGAGGTGAGAATACTGAGGTAAGGGAGAGAGGTAGGGTGAGTGAAAGAGAGGACAGATAGAGAGAGAGAGCTGGGCGCCGGTGGCTAACACCTGGAATCCTAGCTACTCAGGAGGCTGAGATCTAAGGATTGCGGTTCAAAGCCAGCCTGGGCAGGAAAGTCCGTGAAACCATTATCTCCAATAAACCACTCAAAAACCAGAAGTGGTGCTGTGGCTCAAGCAGTAGAGCGCTCGCCTTGAGCTCAAGAGCTGAGAGACAATGCCCAAGCCTAGAGTTCAAACCCCATGACCGACCAAAAAACAAAAGAGAGAGAGGGGGAGGGAGAAAAGAAAGGAAGGAAGGAAGGAAGGAAGGAAGGAAGGAAGGAAGAAAGAAAGGAAGAAAGGAAAGAAAGAAAGAAAATAACTGAGAATGAATTGTTCGGAGTCAGGAGTCATATGTCAGAGGTACTACCTGGATTTGGTGTTAGGTCTGCTCCAGGTCATGCAGATCCTATGCCGACACCTTCCCAATTCTTGGCTAAGTTTCAACTCTTTATGAGTTGCCTAGTATCTGACACACCTGGAGGCAGCCACCTCCCCATCCTGTTTAGTCACAACCTGGTCAGCCTCTGGTCACACTATCCATCTGACCAGAGGTGAGTCCCAGAACTTGAAGTCACATCCAGATCCAGTGTGGCCAGAGTTTTCCCCAAATGGCCTCACCTCATCTGTTTCTTCACATAGATACATCCTTGCCCGAGGTTGGGTCTCCCCATTTTTTTTAAAATGCCTTTCCACAATGTATGACATGGGAAGCTATTCAGTAAATAAACTTCTTTACCTGACTGAATACGGTGTGGTGTTCTATTCATTGGCTACCTAATGAAACTCACCTAATTAATATACTTTACACTTCAGAGTTTCTAGTTATGAATCCATGGATATTTTTGTGACACACGTGAGATCAGTATCTACAAAACATATTTACTAGCATAATTTAACAGTATAATTCTGTCTGGAATCTTTAATAGCAGCTTAATTAACCATAAAATCTATTTTGTTTGCTTTGCTTGGCTTTGTTTTTGCTTAAAGTAATAGAAGAGTTGGTGAGACAATCTGTATGAAGACTCAGGGCCTGTGTTGGAGGGGCAGAATGATGCCGGCTCTGGCCTCAGAATTATCTGAGGACTGTGTTTGTGTATGTGGAAAGCTCTTGGCATGCCGGGCTAGAGAGGGAACATGTTCTCTCTCCCAATCTCAAAGCTCATGTAAGACTCCTGGGAGCTAAGGAAGTAGTTCTTCTGCTTACTTAAGCATAGACGAACAGCTAGTCAAGCATTTTCCTGAGTATGGTGAAGTGGTTTGAGCTTGCGCTAAAATAATTTAGATAAAAATATACAAATACTTTGTCTCATAGTTTAAGCAAAATGGTATCTGTTGAAATTGTTTGTGTGAATGTCTCCTGACTAAATCTTGGCAAAGATAATACTTGCTTGTCTTTAAATATCCACTAGCAATAAAGCACACCATGCAGTGGCAATTGCTGTTTGCACTCTGCAACTCCTGTGTCCTGGTGATTTTGCGACCCATACCCAGGGACCCCAACGCCTTAGACGTTGACAACTGTGACCCAAACAGGGACCCTGCAGTGTTGAATTCAGGAAGGAATATTCAGGTAAATACTTTTAATTACAGGGAGATGGGACAAGTTAAATCTACTCCGTACTTACATATCCTAAAATATTTATTTGCTGCTTATGGTGTAACTATGTATTCTTTTGACATAGAAATGTGTATTAATGTAGTTAGGGAATTGAATCCTTGGTTCCCTGACGAAGGGACGTTAGATGTTGATAATTGGAAATGAGTAAAGTATAATGTAAAAAGAGCTGTTTGAGAAGGGGAAAGGATTCCTGTTAGATTTTGGTCCATTTGGGCTATTTCACATACCCTTTTTAAAGCTTTAAATGAGAAAAGATTAATAGCGGGCTTAACGAAAGAGGCGGCGCCTTTTATTGTAGATTTACTAATGGACTCTGAGGTTAAGGGCAATGGATAAGCATGCATCACAATTAACAGAGAAAAAACAAGAGGTAAAGAAGGCTGAAAAGGAACAAACTGAAAGCGTAAATAGAATGTCTGAGCAAATGGAATTGAGTTTATCAAGATTACAACATATGGAGTTAGAAATTAGGAGAGTGAAAGGAGAATCTGAAAAAGTGAAAGTAAAACAGCCTTCGGCTCCTCCCTGGCAGATACAATTTTTACAGCGTCACTCTCACACAAAACAGAAGGCTCAGACAGTGAGTTTGATGATGAAATGCCTATTTTTACTTATCCTGTAATTTGACCACCTCCTGTGAATGGTATAGCTCAACCAGCCAGATATGAGGGTGTTGCTGTCGATGATATTGGTAAACTTAAGAAGGCAGTGACGTTGTATGGTCCTCAGTCTCATTATGTTAGGGAATTGCTTAATGGACTTGCCCGACATTACAATAATTTGCTCCCGAGGATTAGAAGATGCTTTGTAGAGCCTTGCTTAAGCAACCTGAATACCTACAGTAGCAAATGTGGTTTTCTGAGTTATATACAGAAAGGACTAGACAAAATGCACAGAGCAATAATCCATGCCTGCAGGATGTAACCCTTCCCATGTTGAGTGGAACAGAACAATATGCAGATGCTCATATACAAGTGAACTCTCCTGAAGAGATCAATGAGCAGTTATGAGACATAGGTATTGAGGCATGGGAGAGGATTCAGCTGGTAGGAGAGCATTATGGCTCCTGGACTATAGTAATTCAAAAACCAAATAAACCCTATGTTGAATTTTTGTCATGATTGACACTGACCTTGGAACATACTATTGTGGGAGAGACTGCACTTCAACAACTACCGAGCATGTTGGCTTATGAGAATTCTCATGAGGACTGTAGACGAGCCCTATTGCCTATTAAAGAATCTGGGGATATAAATACATATTTAAGGGAGTGTAAAGACATTACATCCGAATCCAGGCATATGCAGTTGTTTGCTGAAACTATGGCCACTACCTGGCAGGCTTTACAAACCAAACCCTCTAATCTAAAATGTTTTGGATGTGGTCAAACAGTACATATAAAGAAGAATTGTAAAAAGGCTACTGATGTTAACAAGAGAGGACCAAGAATTTGCCCTAAATGTAAAAAGGAAAGCACTGGACAACAGTGTGTAGATCAAAAATAGGCAATAAAGGAATTCCTATAAAAATGCTTACCCTATGCAGGGAAAGTTTGCATCTGGCCAGCCCCGGGGCCCAGGATTAATAACCGAGAGTAGCCAACCATTTTTCTTCCTAGTCCCTGCCACAGCCCACAGCGCCGCAATGGACATGCCAATTCATTCATCTACTGAGAGGCATATTGGTTTAAAACATGCTTGCATGTAAGTATGAATTATGGTCATTCAATTTTGAAAACTGACAGATGCCACCTCCCCAGACATACTAAAATCATGATTTCTAAGTAAGATAGGATTTTATGGTGGTACAAGGGTTGAGATATCTGGATGAGTCTAATGGGTATCTTGCACTGAATTAGGCAGGAAGATATCCAATATCATATGGGATAAAAAATGTTAGTGAGAAATTATTCCCTTGAGAAAGATATAGGAGGCTGCCAGAGGTATGGAGAAATTCAGATAATTTTGGAGGATTTAGAAATGAAAGCTCAAGTACGTCTCTTTAAGTGGAAGGGCAAAAGAAGGGGAAGAGAAGAAAATAACTGAAAGCAGATCATTGTCCCAACTTAAAGTATAAAAAGACATAACCTATAACTTCCAAGTTAAAGAGAGACCAATATAATACATCCCACTTAATTTAGATATATGCAAAATATTTACTTGCCTTTTTCCCACTTTAATGCTCCAAAATAAATGAAGACTTATAAGAAACGTTATGTGATTGTCGTTACTTCAACCTGAACATTAATTGTGATGAGCCCTCTTTTTCTCAGTATGCTCTTGGAAAATACTCCCTAAATTGATGATGCTGTGACTGATTAGAGAGCCAGAGTAATGGGTTTCTACTTGAATGATAATCCCAGAAGAGTTTAATGCAGTTTTTTTTCTCAAGGTATCCAAGTATATTGTCTGACGCTATACTCTGAACACACCCTCACACCTCAGCACATTATTTGAAATTGTACATCAGCATTTCCTTGGCACATTCTATTTTGTGCCTTTGTTTTTTTGCATGTTCATTTTGATTGCTCTACTTCCATTACATCTGTACAAACTGCTAAGAACATTGTTCAGCTACCACTTCTTGTTTGCAAACACCCAGTCTATGTATGAATGTACTTTGTCCATGTTAACCAATAGGGTAGTACTCACTCTCTGAGGAGAAAAGTTACACAGTATAACTCTATGCCAACATTAGAGGGTGTAGAATTTAAGGCATTTTGAGACAAACAGTGATATTTGAATTGAAAGGCTCCTTAGGGACATTTTCTTGGAGCTCATTAGTTTACCCAGGAGAAACATAAATATCCACACACTTTGGAGCTAATTAGTAAGTAACTGAATTAACACTAGATCCTAGATGTTGTGTTATTACAAGTCACCATTGTATTATTGGTACATCAGAATCCTTTCCTACATGCATATATGTGTCAGAAAATGAAAGAAAGGCATTAAAACAAAATTCTTATCTGTTTAGGCATTTAGTCCTTGTGGTGAGGGTAATGTCTGAACTCTTCCATTCAATAATACCTTGAAGTTTATAAGAGCACTTCCTACATATAAGAATTTGTGGCAGGTCATTGAGAGGGTTATTTCAGCATGGAGATATCCCTAACAAGAATTATATTTAAATAGAGTATATGGCAGTTATGACATATCAATGGCTATTGAGGCATTTTCTATTCTAAAGAAGAATCAATTTGTGGAGTCTTCAGTAACATCAGTAAAACTGTATGTTCAACCTATACTTGGTGTTACTTTTCCTACATTTATAATGAATAACCTGATAAGATGTCCAAACATATCTAACGATATTTCAATAAAATCCCAAACTGATGTAGATACATGGGTCACTCATTGGGACTGTAGGGCAAATTAGGCTTGTCTGTGCTATAGTTCAATCCATAATCTCCTTCAAAAATATTCACAGAATATATCTAAGTAAAGTTCATGACACTTACATCTGTATAGTACTTCTAAGGTCAGGATAAAAGCATTTGTTCCCCAAATTTAAAATCAACAGGGTCTGTTGAATTCATGGATCTAGAATTTTATGGCTTCACATTAATATCTCAAAATTTCATCAATATGACTTACATCTCTACCAGTTCACCAAAACACTGTTCTTATTGAACTTGTCTATGTCCTTTAAGTTTTCAAATCCAAATAGCATTTTTCCTTCAATGTCTCTGTAAGTTTTGACCTATTCTTCCTGAAAATTATTTCCTTCCTTTCCTTCTGTAAATCTGTTTCTATTACTTTCTTGTTTCCTTATATCTTTCTTCCAATCTTGTCCACACTGGTGCTCACATTGCTACACTTATGTCATAACTTTTCTTTTCCTCTTACCTTTAATAATGCCCCCAATTTTATCATTCTTTTTCATATTCATGGTCGTGGATATTTTGATGATATCTAAACAGACCTATCTTTGCATCTGTTTAATATAAACTTTGGAAATATCAGAGAGTTTTTTCCCCTAAATACATCATTTTCACCTATAATCCTTATCACCAAGAATAACACTCACACATTTGCTTGGCCAGAGATGTAGAACCCTTTAGATTTCTTCTTACCCTTCTACTCTCACCCATTATATAAGATGAACGATCAACATTTTCTCAGTTTCTGTTACTAATTTGATTTCTTTTTTTGTTTTTTTTTTGATGGTCGTGGGGCTGGAACTCTGGGCCTGTGTGCTGTCCCTGTGCTCTTCAGCTCAAGGCGAGCACTCTACCTCTTGAGCTACAGCAACACTTTCGGGGTTTTTTAGTGGTTTTCATTGGAGATCAGAGTCTCGTGGACTTTTCTCCCTGGGCTGGCTATGAACCGTGATCCTCAGATCTCAGCCTCCTGAGTTGATAGGATTACAGGCATGAGCCACTGGCGCCCAACACTAATATGATTTCTATGTACTCCTTTTTATGCCCCTGTCACAAGTCTGTTTCATGTACTCGTCCCTGGTCACCTAGTCTTAAACAATTTTTAGAAAGTATGTTTTTCCCCATAGTCTTTTCATATTTGTCCTCTCCATCAATAAATTACTGCTCCTTGTAAGTATGCAGAGGGAAGATCTCAGACACAAATTCTAGTATCATTATTTCCTCACTACATTGAGTGTTGGCCGTACATTTCTCATCTGTAAATGGATGTAATCTACCAGAAATATTGACGAATACATTTGCTTACTCCTAGAGCAAGAAAAAAGAAAAGTGAAGAGTCCGTACATTTTCCACCTTAGCTTACAAATAAGGATAGAGTCAAATTCGGTTTGTTGGTATATAGTCACAAATTGTTTCATGCAGAAATAAAAATAAATTTTACCTCCTGGCTCTAAGGGTTGTGTCCTTTTAAGGCAACTACAGATATGTAAGTGGTATTATGTAAATTGGGTCATGTGTCTACATTTGTATTGAAGAACATACTCAACATATCATTGGAAAACATTGGTTATTGAATAGTATCTATATGAGAATGTTAATTGAACTAATCGCACTAAGTTGAAAACTAATATTAGTCCATCAAAATTTTCTTATTGCTTTATGTGTTGCCAAGTGTTCTTCATAAACTTATACATAGATTTTCTTCAGTGAACTGGATAGAATCTAAAACTGACCAAGGATTTCTGTCTAATAGTGAAGCATGCTTGAGGCATGTGTTGTTACCTTCTAGGGATATATAACTAAGAAACTGGCGATGTGGGTGGTGAAAGGCTTTCTCCTAAGTTCCCAAGGCTAGAACAAACAAGATCATTTGATAACAAAGCACTCAGCTTATTATATTTTATCTATGTGGGACAATAAACAATTTAAAATAAATGATTTTATTTATAAGCAAATGATACCACCAAGAAAAGTGAGTAAGTGGCGCTGTAGCTCAAGTGGTAGAGCACTCGCCTTGAGTTCAAGAGCTGAGGGACAACGCCCAGGCCCAGAGTTCAAGCCCCACGACCGACAAAAAAAAAAAAAAGAAAAGTGAGTACACATTAGAGAGACTGCAAGAATAACATTAGGGATTTACTGTCTCACCTGATTATGTGATTGTATTTCTTGATATTGAAGCTCTCCCCTTGTTATTCTTATTTTATGTAATCCAACACTGTTTATTATTATGTATTCAATGTGGGAAATCTAGTTTCAAAGATGTCTAAAAATTTTTCCTTTTCAATTATAACATTGTCATTATCAGGGTCACTCTGATCATCATCATTTTCAACAAAATTATTATTACAACATACGTGCTAATTATTGAAAGTCTGGTATGTGTATATGATTTTGTATTATTTGTACTTTGATTAATAATTTTAATATTACCACTGTGCATGCATCCATGTTAAATTTTTGAATAAATAAACAAAAAAACTAAACCATAACAGGTAGCTTGACTATGTGATTATAACAAATTATTGAACAGATTTTGAAGCATTGCACATTTCTAACCAGTATGAATTAACTTCCTCTCTCCCTGTCATCACACACAAATATTTAAGGGTTTGAACAGAATTTTTCAAGTAATATTCTATAAATATTACTACAACATCATGTATATATCTAAAATTACCTTGAAAATAATGTATTCTACTTTCTATTGAAATATTAGTCATTTTACTCTAGGAAATTTTTGGAAAAATAGACTATATATCTTTGAAATGAAAAGGGTAAAAAATAGTAGCATAAAAGTTTTAGAGGGAGTGTATACATTCAGAAATACATGTGTGTGTGTGTGTGTGTGTGTGTGTGTGTGTGTGTGTGTGTGTGTGTGTATAAATGTAATGTGTAGAAAGTCATACATTTTTAGTGAGAATTTGACATCATATATATATTTATGTATAGAATTATGTGCATTATAGTGAAATAAACATCTTAAAACATAATTAAAATTAAAAAACATCAAACCAGTTGCCGGTAACTCACGCCTATAATTCTAGCTCCTCTGGGGGCTGAGATATAACTATTGTTTTCACATCTAGCCCCGACAGAAAAGTACATGTTAGATTCTTATCAACAATTAACCATTCAAAAACAGAAATTAGCCCTATGCTTCAAGTTGTGCAGTGCTGGCCTTGAGCACAAAAAAGCTTAGGGACAATGCCCAGGACTTGCAAACAACAACAACATGTCTCACATTAATTTCACAAAAGCATTTTTAAACTGCTGTGAACATTTCTTAGAAACATGAATACATGCCCCTGGAAAATTTTAAGTAAAAAGGATAGAATATTTGTGTCTATGTTAAAGACATGACTATTTAGATTGTTTAAGATATTTAGGTAATGATTAGGAATTAAGAATAATGATAGGTAGGTAATAATTGAGACTGGTCTTTTATTCTGTTTTATGATAGTGATAAAATGATACCTGTAATGATTATATAAAATTACTCTTGGGTATTTGAATTATAATAAGTGATAAATATTTTTGAAGTTTATTTATTGTGAAAATTTTGTACCAAGGGGTTACGATTACATGGGCAAGGTAATGAGTATATTTCTTTTAAAACATTGTTGCCTCCTCCTTTGTTTCCTCTTCCCATCCCTTGCACCTCCCCCACACTGATCCCCACTCCTTCCCTCCCCCATTCCCCGGCCAATGTTTTAAAGTTCGTTTTTCGACATAACAAAAAATAACTCCAGATTTCACTGTATTTGATATTGGTATAATTTGTAGAGGGGAAGGGAAAAAACAAATCATTTAAATAGGAATACAGGTGGAACCATTGCAACAATGAAATGTACAAGTCGTTATGTTGAAAAATGAACTTTACAACTTTGGTGGGGGGGAGAGGATTGGGTAAGGGGAGTCTGAGAAGTGATGGGAAGGGGAAACAAAGGAAGAGGCAAAAATGCTTGATAAAAAATGTACTCATTATCTTGTAATTATAAGCCATCTGTACGGCATTTTCACAATAAAAAAAAATACCTCTCAGTCCTATCTCTCAACATTACCGGACTTAAATCTCCAATTAATCGACTTAGACTGTGTAGTTGGATTAAAAAGCAAAATCCTTCTATCTGCCTTAAGGAGTCACGCCTTGCACATAAAAACAAACACATTTTGAAAGTGAAAGTCTGGAACAAAATCTACCAAGCAAATGACCCCCATAAAAAAGTGGGAGTTGCAATCCTAATATCAGATAAAATAGACTTCAAATTAAAATTCGTGAGAAGAAATAAAGAAGGTCGCTACATACTAATGAAGAGATTGCTCCTTCAGGAGGATATTACAATTCTAAATATCTATTTGCCAAACAACGGAGCAAGCAAATTTATCCAAGAACACTACTTTCCCTCAAAGCTCACATAGATCCAAAGACATTAATTGTTGGGGATTTTAACACACCACTAACCCCACTAGATAAATCAACTTGGCTAAAACTCAATAAACTGCAGATCTAAACAACTGCAAGGATCAACTAGATTTAACAGACATCTAACGAATATTTCACGCAGCAGTATCAGAAAACACGTTTGTCTCAGCAGCACATGGAACATTTTCAAAAACTGACCATATTTTAGGTCACAAAACAAAAGTCCAAATTCAGAAAAATTGAAGTTATACCTTGCATTTTCTCAGACCACAGGAAATAAAATTAGAATTCAATGCCAAAAGCCACCAAAGAAAGTCCTGTAACACATGGATGCTGAACAACACACTGTTGAATCACGAGTAAGTCATGTAAGAGATTAAAAAGGAAATTCAAGTGTTCACAATATTCAACAAAAACGAACACACAAATTACCAGCTCCTCTGGGACACAGAAAAGGCAGTACAAAGAGGCAAGTTTGAGATATATGAAGCCAACAATTTTATGACACATCTGAACCTCCTTGAAAAAGAGCAGCAAGATAAACCCCAACCCAATAGATGGAAAGAAATAATTAAAATTAAATAAGAATTAAATGAATTAGATTCCAAAAAAAAAAAAAAGAAAAAACACAGAAAGAATCAACAAAACAGAGTTGGTTCTTCGAAAACATTAACAAAATTGACAGACCCTTAGCAAATCTTATCAGAAAAAGAAGAAAACTCACCCAAATAAATAAACTCAGAGATGAGAATGGAAACATCACCAGAGAAACAACCAAGATTCAGAACATTATAAGGGAATACTTCTCAAAACTATGCTAATAAGTTTGAGAACTTGGCAGGAATGGACCTTTTCATAGCAAATATCGACATGCCGAAACTAAACCAAGATGAGTTAAACCATTTTAACAGGCCCATATCAAGCATTAAGATAGAAACAGCAATATGAGAAGTCCCATCTAAAAAAACACCAAGACCAGACAGATTTACATCAGAATTCTACGAGGCCTTCAAAGCAGAGCTCACACCAATACTACTCCAACTCTTCAATGAAATTGAAAGAGAAAGTTCACTACAGAACTTATTCAATGAGGCCATCAAAACCCTCATCCTCAAACCAGGCAGGGATGCATCAAAAAGAGAAGTTTAAACATATTTCTTTTATGAATATTGATGCAAAACTTCTCAACAAAATTTTGGTCGATTGACTTCAAAAATTCATCCAAAAAATAATACAACACGATCAAACAGGATTCAATTCAGGGATGCAAAGTTGGGTCAATATACGCAAATCAATTAATATAATACATCGCACCAACAAGAGCAAGGAAAAGAACCACCTGGTTCTCTCAACTGTTGGAGAAAAAACATTTGACAACATCCAATAAACCCTTTATGATGAAGGCTCTGGAAAAATTAGGAACCCAGGGAACATTCCTAAATAAAATAAAGGCTGTATATGACAAACCTACAGCTAGCATTACACTTAATCATGAAAAACGAAAGCCATTTCCTCTTAAATCAAGAAGGGGACAATGGATTGCTGGGTCATAGGGAAGCTCTTTCCAAAGTGGCTGAACGAGTTTACACTCCCACCGACAATGAAGTAAGGTTCCCTTCTGTCCACATCCCCTCCAGCATCTGTTGTTATTAGAGTTCTTGATTTTAGCCATACTAACTGGAGTGAGGTGGTATCTCAATGTTGTTTTGATTTGCATTTTTTATGGCTAGGGAGGTTGAGCATTTCTTCATGTGTCTATTGGCCATTCTTCTTTCCTCTTCAGAGAAGTTTCTCTTTAAGACTTTAGCCCATTTATTTATTGGGCAGTTGTTTCTTTGAAGATTTGTTGTTGGGGGATTTAATTTTTTGAGTTCCAGTTATATTTTAGATATGAGACCCTTGTCCGTTGTATGGCTAGTGAAGATCTTCTCCCAATCCGTGGGCTTTCTATTGACCTTGCTAGCTATGACCTTTGCAATGTAGAAGCTCTGCAACTTCATGCAATCCCATTTGTCCAACCTTTCTTTGATTTGTTGTGTTTCTGGAACTCTATTAAGAAAATTTTGGCCTGTGTGGCATTTACCCAAATGTTCACACACAAGACCACACTAAAACTACCAGCACGACTATGTTTATTGCAGCATTATTTACTATAACTAAGATATGGAACCAACCCAGATGCCCCTCAGTAGATGAATGGATCCAGAAAATGTGGTATATATACACAATGGAATTCTATGCTTCCATCAGAAAGAATGACATTGCCCCATTTGTTAGGAACTGGAAAGACTTGGAAAAAATTATATTAAGTGAAGTAAGCCAGGCCCAAAGAAACATAGGCCCCATGGTTTCCCTTATTAACAATAACTAGTATATGTCTGACTCAAGCAGAAAAGGTCAGATAATTTGATTTTAGGAAAATGAACCCTAAATATGTATTCAAATGTTATTTTATCTTTCTTGCGATTGTTTCTACCACATTTGAAAAATGATTTCTTCGTTGCTTTGTATGTCCCTCCCCCACAGTATAACCCCTACTTTCACTGTATTTGATGTCAGTATAATTTGTGGAAGGGAAGGGGAAAAACACATCTTTTAAATAGGAATAGAGGTGGACCCATTGCAACAATGACATGTACAAGTCGTTATGTCGAAAACGAACTTTACAACTTTGGTGCAGGGAGGGGGGGAGGATTGGGGGCAGGGGGAGAGTGGGAAGGGATGGGAAGGGGAAACAAAGGAGGAGACTAAAATGCTTGATAAGAAATGTATTCATTATCTTGCCCATGTATTTATAAACCCTCTGTAAAGTATTTTCACAATAAAAAAAAAGAAGGGGACAAGGATGTCCACTCTCTCTAGTTTTTTTCAATTTAGTATTAGAATGCCAAGCTACAAGAATAAGAAATGGTGCAAACATAAAATGGATCCAAATAGGGAAAGATGAAGTAAAACTCTCCCTCTTTGTAAATGACGTGATCTTGTATTTAAAGAATCCCATGGAATCCACTCCCAAATTACTGATAGTGATTCAAAAGTTTGGCAAAGTAGCCGGTTATAACATTAATCCTCAAAGACAATGGCTTTTCTCTAATCCAACAATGAGAAAAGTGTGGCTGAAACCAGGAAAACAATTCCATCTATAATAGCCCCCCAAAATAAAACGCCTAGGAATTAACCAAAAAGTGAAGGACCTTTATGATAGAAACGTTTTTGTTTTTTGTCAGTCATGGGTCTTGAACTCTGGGCCTGGGTGCTGTCCCACAGGTCTTCACTTCAAGTCAAGCGCTCTATCACTTGAGGCACAGCAAGACTTCTGGTTTTCTAGTGGTTTATTGGAGATAAGAATCTCACTGACTTTCCTTCCCTGGCTAGCTTTGAACCATGATACTCAGATCTCAGCCTCCTGAGTAGCTAGGATTACAGGCGTGAGCCACCAGTGCCCGGCTGATGAAATCTTTAAAAACCTGAAAAAGAAAATCAAAACAGTACTTAGAAAGTGGAAAAAACTCCCATGCTCCTGGATTGGAAGGATCCACATATTGAAAATGGCAATACTTGCCAAAGTTATCTACAAATTCAATGCGATACATATCAATATTCCAACCTCATTCTTCAACGAAATATAAAAGGCAATCCAAAAATTAATATGAAACAATAAAAGACCCCGAATAGCAAAAATGATCAAAAACAGAAAGAAAAGTGCCTGAGGAGTATCAATACCAAATTTCAAACTCTACTACAACACCATTTTAATCAAAACAGCTTGATTACTGACACAAGATCAGACTTCAGGACCAATGGAATATAATTGAAAATCCAGAAATGAACCTACAGATCTACAGCCATCTAATCTTCGATAAGGGAGCTAAAAACTAGAATGGAATAAAGACAGCCTCTTCAGTAAATGGTGCTGGCAAAATTGGTTAATCACTTGTAGAAAACTAAAGCTACATCCTGTATATCACCCTGCACCAGAATCAACTCCAAATGGATCAAAGACCTCAGAGTCAAAGCAGACATTCTGAAAACATTATAGGATGAATAAGAGAAACTCTAAGTCTCCTTGGAACAAACCGAAATTTTCTTAAAAGAGACCCAGAAACACAACAAATCAAAGAAAGGTTGGACAAATGGGATTACATGAAATTGCAGAGTTTCTGCAGGGCAAAGGATGAAGCTAGCAAGATCAATAAAACACGGATTGGGAGAAGATCTTCACTAACCATACAACAGGCAAGGATTTCATATCTAATATACCTGGAACTCAAAAATTTAAATCCCCTAACAACAAATCTTCACAGAAACAACTGCCCAATAAATAAGTGGGGTAAAGACTAAAAGAGAAACTTCTCTGAAGAGGAAAGAAGGATGGCCAGTAGACACATGAAGGAATGCTCAACCTCCCTAGCTATAAAATGAATCCAAATCAAAACAACATTCAGATTCCACATCACCCCAGTTAGTTTGGCTATAATCAAGAACTCTAACAACAGATTCTGGATGGTATGTGGACAGAACAGAACCCTACTGCATTGTTGGTGGGAGTGTAAACTTGTTCAGCCACTTTGGAAAGTAGTATGGAGATTCCTCAAAAGACTCCACATAGAGCTCCCCTATTTTCCACCAATCCCACTTTTGATCATTTACCCAAATGATACAAACATGATTATTTTAAAGCTACCAGCACGACTGTGTTTATTGCAGCATTATTTACCATAGGTAAGATATGGAACCAACCCAGATACCCCTCAGTAGATGAATGGATTAAGAAAATGTGGTATATATACACAATGGAATTCTCTGCCTCTATCAGAAAGAATGACATTGTCCCATTTCTTAGGAAATGGAAAGACTTGTAAAAAATTTAATTAATTGAACTAAGCCAGGCCCAATGAAACATAGGTCCCATGGTTTCCCTTATTTACAATAACGTATATTTGTCAGACATGCAGAAACGGTCATATTAGTTGATGTTAGGTGAAATGAACCCCAATATAATTATTCAAATGGTTTTTTCTTTCTTGTGATTGTTTCTAACATTAATAAGTTGATTTCTTTGTTGTTTGCAGGTCCCTCCCCCACAAGATAACCCCTGTTTTCACTGTATTTAATGTTGTTATAATTTGTGGAGGGGAAGGGAAAAAACAAATAGTTTAAATAGGGCTACAGATGGACCTATTGCAACAATGAGCTATACAAGTCATTATGTTGAAAGATGAACTTTACAATTTTGGTCTGGGAGGAGGTTGGGGGACACGTGGTGGGGGGATGAGAATGGATGTGAAAGGGAAACAGAGGAGGAGGCCACAAGGCTTGATAAGAAATATACTCATTACTTTGCTCATGCAATTGTAACCCTTCTGTACAGTATTTTCAGAATTAAAAAAAAAGAAATATACTATTCAGGAAAAAAATATATAGAATTAGGGGCCTGGAAGGTGGCTCAGTAGTAGAGCACTTGACTTGCATGCTTGAGGTTCAGGGTTCGATTCCTCAGCACCACATAATCAAAAAGAAAAAATCAGCAAGTGGCGCTGTGGCTCAAGTGGTAGAGCACTAGCCTTGAGCTGAAGAGCTGAGGGAAAGCACCCAGGCCCAGAGTTCAAGCCCCATGACCGGACACCAAAAATACATATAGAGAGAATTATAAGATATAAAAATACTTAAGACTCAGGGTCATTGTAGCTTTAACATTGTAGCATTAATAAATATGTGCCATGTATCTGTTGGATATATTTTCACTTCTGTTATAGTGTCCTTTGAATATTGAAAGATTATCATTTGATGTTATCCGGTTTTTTCTTGCTTTTCTTTAGCCACTAATGAACGTCCTGAACATCTAGGATTACAGGCATGACATATTGGTGCACGTTTGTCTTTCAATATTTTAAAGGTTTTCCTCTTTCCTTTGAATTCAAACATTGTCCTGTCAGTAATTCTGCATATTCTCAGACTGTTGTTCTCAAAGATGATAAGCATATGTTTGGTGGGTAATTGTCATGCTCATTGTGTTTGACAAAGTTTTCGTTGTTCCTATTGATTTGCCCTTCCTAATTATTTCATATGATGATTAGAATATTTAATATATAGACTTCAGTTTTGCCCCTATGGAGATTGTAGAAGTCATGTCAAAAGAATGTTTTAAAAGATTCTTATAACGTACTTAAATAAACAAAGAATATATGTCACAATCACACACTGTATAAAAATGTTAATTCACCTCAATAAAGATACACTCAGATGCAAAAATAAATAAATAAATAAAAGATTCTTATAGAGACAGCATTGTGAACTTTATACATAAAAACGAAAAAAAAATTTAGTTGGTCTTTGTTCCTAAGAAGAAATTTTAAAAATAGGATTTAAATTACATGGTAACATATTTTTAAATGCCATATGAACAAAAAATATGTTAATCAGAAAAATTTTCCCTTGGTGACTGTCCCATTTACTCCCCCACCCCACTTTTCCCTGTTCTGTAGCCTAGAAAGGAAAAGGAAAATTTGTGTTAATTATTAAACATTGTGAAATTCGCAAACTAGCTTTTTAGGAGCTCTAGAGGGTTGGGATGTAGAATTGTGTTAGATACCAAGCCTAGTATATGCAAGGCCCTGCGCTGGATTTTCAGCACTGAGAAAAGGGAGGAGGAGGAGGAGGAGGAGGAGGAGGAGGAGGAGGAGGAGGAGGAGGAGGAGGAGGAGGAGGAGGAGGAGGAGGAGGAGGAGGAGGAGGAGGAGGAGGAGGAGGAGGAAGAAGAAGAAGAAGAAGAAGAAGAAGAAGAAGAAGAAGAAGAAGAAGAAGAAGAAGAAGAAGAAGAAGAAGAAGAAGAAGAAGAAGAAGAACAAGAACAAGAACAAGAACAAGAACAAGAAGAACAAGAAGAAGAACAAGAAGAAGAACAAGAAGAAGAACAAGAAGAAGAACAAGAACAAGAACAAGAACAAGAAGAAGAACAAGAACAAAAACAAGAACAAGAACAAGAACAAGAAGAACAAGAAGAACAAGAACAAGAAGAACAAGAACAAGAACAAGAAGAACAACAAGAAGAAGAAGGAACAAGAAGAAGAACAAGAACAAGAAGAAGAACAAGAACAAGAAGAAGAACAAGAAGAAAAAGAATATGAAGGAGGAGGAGGACGAGGAAGACAAGGACGAGGAGGAGGAGGAGGAGGAGGAGGAGGAGGAAGAGAGGGAGGAGGAGGAGGAGGAAGTGGAGGAGGAAGAGGAAGAGGAGGAGGAGGAGGACGACGAGGAGGAGGAGGACAAGAAGAAGAAAAAGAAGAAGAAGAAGAAGAAGAAGAAGAAGAAGAAGAAGAAGAAGAAGAAGAAGAAGAAGAAGAAGAAGAAGAAGAAGAAGAAGAAGAAGAAGAAGAAGAAGAAGAAGAAGAAGAAGAAGAAGAAGAAGAAGAAGAAGAAGAAGAAGAAGAAGAAGGAGAAGAAGAAGAAGAGGAGCAAGGAAGAGGAAGAGGAAGAAAAGGAGGAGGAGGAAGAGGTACAGAATCAAATTTATCCACATTTTATTTAATGAATAATTATGGCAAAGAAGAGGTTCAAGTTTCATTTTGATCTTTACAGTAGTTCCTATTTAGCCTCTGGATATACATTTCAAGTGGACACCTGAAATCAATGAGGTACTTTATAGAGTTAACCCTCAGTATCCAGAATTTCCACATCTAGGTGTTCAATCAACAAGAAATTTAAAATATTCAGGAAAAAAAATTGTTCCCCAACATTCAATATAGCAACTATTTATATACTGTTACATGTATGTTGGTAATAGATATAACCTTGACGTGATTTAAAGTGTAACTTACTTTGTATGACATATTATGTTATTTTCCTATATGGGACTGGAGCCTATGCTGATTTTAGTATACTCAATCAGTTCAGGAAGCAACACTATAAATACCAAGATGACCATTTTATGCTTTTACCCAGACAAATATAGCTAGAATAAAGCTTCAGTTATAAATTAGGTTCAGTAAGACAATAAAAACAGTAACTAATAAAAATAGAAAAAATTGTAACAATATACTGTTTTAAAAAAAGTAATGTGAAATGAATATGGAAGTGCATACCTGTAATTCCAGGAAACAGAAGCCTAGGCAGGAAAATAATCAAAGAGATATACAGTGAAAATTTACCTCCAAAAGAACCCAAAAAACATAAAAAAGGTATTATGTGAATGTGATCTCTTTCAAAATATGAGATGTTTTTCCATTCAATCTTTTCAGAGCACAGTTGAACACAGATAACTAACTACAGAAGGGGAAATTACAGTGAAGGGGACTACTGTATAATTATTTTTTTGAAGAGAAAAACCTAACTTATTTAAACGTTCTTTTCTGAGAAGAAAAGCCATGCACAATTCTTTGGCCTTTTTCTGAAACTCTATGACATTTCTCCCCTCCCAACTAACCATCTTCCTAAACTAGCTTAGCTGTGCGATCAAGTCTTTCCATGGCAAAAATGCTGGATAAGAAATGTACTCATTACCTTGCTCAGGTAATTGTAACCTCTCTGTACGGTATTTTCACAATTAAAAAGAAAAAGAAGAAGTGCAAACATGATTTATTCCTGAACAATCAAGCTTCCTGTAGCCTGTTTCACTCTTCATATTTTGCTCTCAGATGCCCAGAAGACCCTGGTTTGAAGACATATTCTATATTGTCAGGTGTGTGAGATAAATGACTTCCTTAGAAGAAAATGTGAATTTGAAGATTGAAATTGAGAAGGGAAATCAAATTCTACCGTCTTTTTTATTAAGGACCAGAAAAAAATATGTGCTTACATGCTGAGAATAAGCAACTTTTGACACCAGTGGTAATGAATTTAATTTTGATGCTGTTGTCAAATGTCTCTGACGTGTCCTGAACCCTAATTCCTTATTTTCTGAGAGCACCACATCTTCAGAAATTCTGATTTGTGCTGTGAATATTTATTTCCTGTAAAATGTAGTGGCTTGGATATTTTGATTTTGTGAAAGCTTGGTTAGTTTGATATTGTTCTCTCAGTTAAATTATAAGCAAGTAAAAATGAATTGAACCTGATTAAATGAAGTTCTTTCTGCCCATTTACTCTGGTACAGATTTCTCTGACTTAGGAAATCCACATTTTAAGTCATTCTGGATGCCTAATTAGGTCTGTGTATGTGGATGAGTCAATAAGAATTGCAGACTTTTCCATATTAATTTTGGAGCGAAAACTTACAGCTGATAAGTGGGCAATGATTCAGAAGACAGCTGAGGCTGAAGCCATGAGCCCTCCTGCCTGTGTTCAGCTCCCAATCCCTTCTAAAACACCCCTCACTTCCCATGAATTGGTTTCTTTTTCTAGCCAAAAGTTTTCTGGAGCTTCATCTTATGCTGGCCTCCTAGTATGCCAACATGAGAGGAGTCAAAGCAAGCAAGGCAGATGTGGCACAGGGATTTTTTTGGTCGGTTGTGGGGCCTGAACTCTGGGACTGGGCATTGTCCCTCAGCTCTTCAGCTCAAGTGTAAAATCACTGATCTAAACAACTGCATATATCAAGTAGACTTAACAGACATCTATTGAATAATTCACCCAGCAGCAACAGAATAAAAGTTTTCTCTGCAGCACATAGAACATTTTCCAAAATAGACCACATTCTAGATCACAAAGCAATCTTGTTCAAATTCAGAAACATTGAAGTTATACCTCGTATTCGCTCACACCACAAGGGAATAAAATTAGAACTCAACACCAAAAACCATCAAAGAAAGTCCTGTAACACATGGAGGCTTAACAACATACTGTTGAATCACCAGTGGGTCAGGGAAGAGATTAGAAAGGAAATTCAAATGTTCATGATATTCAACAAAAATGAGCACACAAATCACCTGCCCTTCTGTGAGAGAGCAAAGGCAGTACTCAGAGGAGAGTTTATAGCTTTGAGTTCCTACATTAACTAATTGGAGAGATCTAAAACCAACAATTTAATGAGACATATGAACCTCCTTGAAAAAGAGCAGCAAGATAAACCCTAATCTAGGAGATGGAAAGAAATAATTAAAATTAAATCAGAATTAAACGAATTAGGATCCAATAAAACCATAGAAATAATCAACAAAACAGTTAGTTCTTCGAAAAAATTAACAAAATTGACAGACCCTTAGCAAATCTTATCAGAAAAAGAAGAAAACTCACCCAAATAAATAAACTCAGAGATGAGTACGGAAAAATCACCAGAGAAACAGCCAAGATTCAGAACTTTAAAAGGGAATACTTCTCAAAACTATGCTAATAAGTTTGAGAACTTGGCAGAAATGGACCTTTTCATAGGAAATATTGACATGCTGAAACTAAATCAAGATGAGTTAAAACATTTAACCAGCCCATAGCAAACATTGAGATAGAAACAGCAATAAGAGAAGTCCCATCTAAGAAAAGCCCAGGACCAGAAAGATGTGCAGAAGAATTCTATAAGGCCTTCAAAGCAGAGCTCACACCATGGCCCTTCAATGAAATTGAAAGACAAAGTGCACTACCGAACTCATTCTATGAAGACATAATAACCCTCATCCCAAAACCAGGCAGGGACTCATCAAAAAACAGAACTATAGACCAATTTGTTTGATGAACATTGATGCAAAACTTCTCAACAAAATTTTGGCCAATCAATTTCAACAATTGATCCAAAAAATTATACACCACGATCAAACAGGATTCATTTCAGGGATGCAAAGCTGGGTTAATATACGCAAATCAATTAATATTATTCATCACATCAACAAGAACAAGGATAAAAACCACATGTTTATCTCAATAGATGCAGGAAAGGCATTTGACAAGATTCAACACCCATTGATAATGAAGACTATGGAAAAACTAGGAATCCAGGGAACATTCCTCAATACCATAAAGGCTGTATATGACAAACCTACAGCCAGCATTATACTTAATGGTGAAAAATTAAAGCCATTTCCTCTTAAATCAGAAACAAGACAAGGATGTTCATTCTCGCCACTCCTTTTCAATCTAGTATTAGAATGCCAAGATATAGCAATAAGACAAGATGAAAACATAAAATGGATCCAAATAGGGAAAGATGATGTAAAAGTCTCCCTCTTTGTAGATGGCATGATTATGTATTTAAAGAATCCCACTGACTCCACACCCAAATTATTCAACCTTATTCAGAACTTGGGCAAAGTGGCAGGGTATAAATTTAACCCTCAAAAATCAATGACTTTTCTGTATGCCAAGAATGAGAAAAGTGTGGCTGAAATCAGGAAAGCAACTCCATTCATAATAGCTCCACAAAAAATAAAATACCTAGGAATTAACTTAACCAAAGAAGTGAAGGACCTCTATGATGAACACTTGAAAAACCAGAAAAAGGAAATCAAAACAGAACTTAGACACTGGCAAAAACTCCCATGCTCCTGGATTGGAAGGATCAACATCATGAAAATGGCAATACTTCCCAAGGCTATCTACAAATTCAATGCAATACCTATCAATATCCCAAATTCATTCTTCAAGGAATAGAAGAGACAATCCAAAAATTCATATGGAACAATAAAAGACCCTGGATAGCATAAAAGATCATTAAAAGAAAGAAAAGTGCTGGAGGAATATCAATACCAAATTTCAAACTCTAATACAACACCATATTAATCAAAACAACGTGGTAATGGCACAAGAAGAGACCTCAGGACCAATGGAATAGAATTGAACCTACAGATATATAGCCATCTAATCTTCGATAAGGAAGCTAAATAATTAGAATGGAAGAAAGACAGCCTCTTCAGTAAAAGGTGCTGGCAAAATTGGTTAATCACTTGTAGAAAACTAAAGCTAGATCCTTATATATCACCTGCACAAGAATCAACTCCAAATGGATCAAAGACCTCAGAGTCAAAGCAGACACTCTGAATACATTACAGGATGCAATAGGAGAAACCCTAGATCTCCTTGGCACAGGCTGAAATTTTCTTAATAGAGACCCAGAAACACAACAAATCAAAGAAAGTTTGGACAAATGGGATTGCATGAAATTGCATACTTTCTGCAAGGCAAAGGACATAGCTAGCAATATTGATAGAAATCCCACGGATTGGGAGAAGTTCTTCACTAGCCATACAACGGACAAGGGTCTCATATACCTGCAACTCAAAAAATTAAATACCCCAACAACAAATTCTCAGAGAAACAACTGCCCAATAAATAAGTGGGCTAAAGACTTAAAGGGAAACTTCTCTGAAGATGAAAGAAGGATGGGCGATGGACATATGAAGAAATGCTCAACCTCTCTAGCTATAAAAGAAATGCAAATCAACCCAACATTGAGATACCACCCCAGCCCAGTTAGAATAGCTGGAATCAAGAACTCTAATAACAACAGATACTGGAGGAGATGGGGACAGAAGGGAATCTTACTGCATTGTTGGTGGGAGAGTAAACTTGTTCAACCACTTTGGAAAGTAGTATGGAGGTTCCTCAAAAGACTCCATATAGAGCTCTCCTATTTCCCTGCAATCTCACTTTTGGGCATTTACCCAAATGATCACAAACAAGACCATACTAAAGCTACCAGCACAACTATGTTTATTGCAACATTATTTACCATAGCTAAGATATGGAACCAATCCAGATGCCCCTCATTAGATGAATGGATCTAGATAATGTGGTAGATATACACAATGCAATTCTATGCCTCTATGAGAAAGAATGACCTTGCCCCATTTGTTAGAAAATCGAAAGACTTGGAAAAAATTAAGTGAAGTAAGCCAGGTCCAAAAATATAGGTCCCATGGTTTCCCTTATTTGCAATAACTAGTATATTTTTGAAACAAGCAGAAAAGTTAAGATAAGTTCATGTTAGGTGAAATGAATCCCAAGATAAGTACTGAAATGTATTTTTTCTTTCTTGCAATTGTTTCTAACATATTTATAAGATTATTTCTTTGTTGCTTTGTATGTCCCTCCCCCATGGTATAACCCCTGCTTCCATTTTATTTGATATTGGTAAAACTTGTGGAGGAAATGGTCAAAAACCAACCTTTAAATGGGGATACGTTGGACCCATTGCAACAATGAGATATACAACTCATCATGTCCAATTACTAACTTTACAACTTTTGCCAGGGGCGGGGTGATGGGAGGGGTGGAGAAGGGAGATGGGAAGGGATGAGCAGTAGAAACAGGAGGAGGCAACAACGCTTGATAAGAAATGTACTCATTACCTTACCCATGTAATTGTAACCCCTCTGTACGCTATTTTTTTTAATTTATTTTTTTTTTAATTTTATTTTATTTTATTTGAAAACATACTGCACAGAGGGGTTACAATTACATGGGCAGGATAATGCATACATTTCTTACCAAGCATTGCAGCCTCCTCCTTTGTTTACCCTTCACCTCCCTTCCCAGCCTCCCCCCTCCCGCCCACCCAATCAAACCCCCCCTCCCCCCCTCCGACATTGTAAAGCTGGTTTTGACATGACATTTTGTACTTCTCATTGTTGCAACAGGTCCACCTGAATCCTTACACGACTTGTTTGTCCCCATCTCCTCCACATGTTATACTGACATCAAATATACTGAAAGCAGGGGTTACACTGTGGGGGAGGGACATACAAAGCAACCAAGAAATAATCTTATAAATGCGTTAGAAACACATGCATGAAAGAAACAAAAACATTAAAATACATATTTGAGGGTTCGTTTTCCTAACATCACATTCTCTGACTTTTTCCGCTTGACTCATACCTATACTAGATATTGCAAATAAGGGAAACCATGGGACCTATGTTTCTTTGGGCCTGGCTTACCTCACTTAATATAATTTTTTCCAAGCCTTTCCATTGTCTAACAAATGGGGCAATGTCATTCTTTCTGATGGAGGCATAGAATTCCATTGTGTATATATACCACATTTTATTGATGCATTCATCTACTGAGGGGCATCTGGGTTGGTTCCATATCTTAGCTATGGTAAATAATGCTGCAATAAACATAGTTGTGCTGGTAGCTTTAGTGTGGTCTTTTTTGTAAACATTAGGGTAAATGCCCAAAAGTGGGATTGCTGGGTCATAGGGGAGTTCTATGTGAAGTCTTTTGAGGAACCTCCATACTGCTTTCCAAAGTGGTTGAACAAGTTTACATTCCCACCAACAATGAAGTAAGGTTCCTTTCTGTCCACATCCCCTCCAGCATCTGTTGTTGTTAGAGTTCTTGATTTTTGCTGTTCTAACTGGAGTGAGGTGATATCTCAATGTTGTTTTGATTTGCATTTCTTTTATGGCTAGGGATGTTGAACATTTCTTCATGTGTCTATTGGCCATCTTTCTTTCTTCTTCAGAGAAGCTTCTCTTTAAGTCTTTCGCCCACTTACTTATTGGGCAGTTGCTTCTTTGAGGATTTGTTGTTGGGTGGTTTAATTTTTTGAGTTCCAAGTATATTTTAGATATGAGACCCTTGTCCGTTGTATGGCTAGTAAAGATCTTCTCCCAGTCCTTGGGCTTTCTATTGATCTTGCTAGCTGTGTCATTTGCCCTGCAGAAGCTCTGCAACCTTATACAATCCCATTTGTCCAACCTTTCCTTGATTTGTTGTGTTTCCGGGTCTCTATTCAGAAAATTTCGGCCTGAGCCAAGGAGACCCAGGGTTTCTCCTATTCCATCCTGTAATATTATCAGAGTGTCTGCTTTGAGTTCAAGGTCTTTGATCCATTTGGAGTTGATTCTGGTGCAGGGTGATATATAACCATCTAGCTTTAGTTTTCTACATGTAGTTAACTAGTTTTGCCAGCACCATTTACTGAAGAGGCTGTCTGTCTTCCATTCTATTGTTTTAGCTCCCTTATCAAAGATTAGATGGCTATAGGTCTGTAGGTTCATTTCTGGGTTTTCAATTCCATTCCATTGGTCCTGAGGTCTGTTCTTCTGCCAATACCAAGCTGTTTTGATTACTATGGCTTTATAGTAGAGTTTGAAATTTGGTATTGATATTCCTCCAGCAGTGTTCTTTCCGTTGAGGAGCGTTTTTGCTATTCGGGGTCTTTTATTGTTCCATATGAATTTTTGGATTGCCTCTTCTATTTCCTTGAAGAATGAGGGTGGAATTTTGATAGGTATTGCGTTGAATTTGTAGATAGCCTTGGGAAGTATTGCCATTTTCACGATGTTAATCTTTCCAATCCAGGAGCATGGGAGGTTTTGCCATTTTTTAAGTTCTGTGTTGATTTCCTTTTTCAAGATTTTAAAGTTTTCATCATAGAGGTCCTTCACTTCTTTGGTTTATTCCTAGGTATTTTATTTTTTGTGGGGCTATTACAAATGGAGTTGCTTTCCTAATTTCAGCCACACTTTTCTCATTGTTGGCATACAGAAAAGCCATTGATTTTGGGGGGTTAATTTTATAACCTGCTATTTTGCCAAAGTTTTGAATCAGCTTGAGTAATTTGGGAGTGGAGTCTATGGGATTCTTTAAATACATTATCATGTCATCTGCAAAGAGGGAGAGTTTTATTTCTTCTTTCCCTATTTGGATCCCCTTTATGTCTGCATCTTGTTTATTGCTGTAGCTAGGCATTCTAATACTAGATTGAAAAGAAGTGGAGAGAGTGGGCAACCTTTTCTTGTTCCTGAGTTAAGAGCAAATGGCTTTAGTTTTTCACCATTGAGTATAATGCTGGCTGTAGGTTTGTCATATACAGCCTTTATTGTATTGAGGAATGTTCCATGGATTCCTAATTTTTCCAAAACATTCATCATAAAGGGGTGTTGGATCTTGTCGAATGCTTTTTCTGCATCTATTGAGATAACCATGTGGTTCTTGTTCTTGCTCCTGTTGATGTGATGAATAATATTAATTGATTTGCGTATATTGAACCAGCTTTGCATCCCTGAAATGAATCCTGTTTGATCGTGGTGTATGATTTTTTGGATGAATTGTTGAAGTCGATTGGCCAAAATTTTGTTGAGAAGTTTTGCATCAATGTTCATCAAAGAAATGGGTCTATAGTTGTCTTTCTTTGATGAGTCCCTGCCTGGTTTTGGGATGAGGGTTATGATGGCTTCATAGAATGTGTTCGGTAGTGAGCTTTCTCTTCCAATTTCATTGAAGTGTTGGAGGAGAATTGGTGTGAGCTCTGCTTTGAAGGCCTTGTAAAATTCCGCTGTAAAACCATCTGGTCCTGGACTTTTCTTAGCTGGGAGGTCTCTTATTGCTGTTTCTATTTCAATGCTTCATTTGGGCCTTTTAAGATAGTTTAACTCATCTTGGTTTAGTTTTGGCATGTCAATATTTGCTAGGAAGAGGTCCATTTCTGTCAAGTTCTCAAACTTATTAGCATAAATTTTTGAGAAGTATTCCCTTATAATGTTCTGAATCTTGGTTGTTTCCGTGGTGATGTTTCCATTCTCATCTCTGAGTTTATTAATTTGGGTGTGTTCTCTTCTTTTTCTGATAAGATATGCTAAGGGTCTGTCAATTTTGTTAAGTTTTTCGAAGAACCAGCTCTTTGTTTTGTTGATTCTTTCTATAGTTTTTTTGGATTCTAATTCATTTAATTCTGATTTAATTTTGATTATTTCTTTCCGTCTACTGGATTGGGGTTTATCTTGCTGCTCTTTTTCAAGGAGGTTTAGATGTGTCATTAAATTGTTAGTTTCAGATCTCTACAATTTGTTGATGTAGGAGCTCAGAGCTATAAACTTGCCTCTGAGTACTGCCTTTGCTGTGTCCCAGAGGAGCTGGTAATTTGTGTGTTCATTTTTGTTGAATAGCATGAACATTTGAATTTCCTTTCTAATCTCTTCCATGACCCACTCATGATTCAACAGTGTGTTGTTCAGCCTCCATGTGATACCGGACTTTCTTTGGTGGCTTTTGGTGTTGAGTTCTAATTTTATTCCCTTGTGGTCAGAGAGAATGCAAGGTATAACTTCAATGTTTCTGAATTTAGACAAGTTTGCTTTGTGGTCTAAAATGTGGTCTATTTTAGAAAACGTTCCATGTGCTGCTGAGAAAAACGTGTATTCTAATGCTGCTGGGTGAAATGTTCGGTAAATGTCTGTTAAGTCTAGTTGATCTATGCAGCTGTTTAGATCTGCGGTTTCTCTGTTGAGTTTTTGCCGAGTTGATCTATCTAGTGGGGAGAGTGGTGTGTTAAAATCCCCAACAATTAATGTCTTTGGATCTATATGGGATTTGAGGGAAAGTAGTGTTTCTTTGATAAATTAGGGTGCTCCATTGTTTGGCGAATAGATATTTAGAATTGTAATATCCTCCTGAAGGAGAGATCCTTTAATTAGTATGTAGCGACCTTCTTTATCTCTTTTCACGAATTTTAATTTGAAGTCTATTTTATCTGATATTAGGATTGCAACTCCCGCCTGTTTATGCGGTCCGTTTGCTTGGTAGATTTTGTTCCAGCCTTTAACATTGAAAATGTGTTTGTTTTTACGGGCAAGATGTGACTCCTGCAGGCAGCAGATAGAAGGGTCTTGTTTTTTAATCCAACTAGACAGTCTATGTCGCTTAATTGGAGAGTTCAGTCCGTTAACATTAAGAGATAGGACTGAGAAGTATTTGGGAGTTCCTGCCATGTTATCTACCTTCTTGGGGGCTGCGAAAACTGGGTTCTTCCTATGGTTCTTTGTTTCTCAGTTTGGGTGCAGATTCTTGGCCTTTATTGCGGTCTTGTTGGTTTTCTATGTGTAGGACATCTTTAAGAATCTTTTGTAGGGCTGGTTTGGTGGAGATGTATTGTTTCAATTTTTCTTTGCTATGGAAGGTTTTTATCTGGCCTTCAGTTATGAAGGAGAGTTTAGCTGGGTACAGTATTCTTGGTTGATAATTGTTTGTTTTTAGGGCATGGCATACATCATTCCAGGCTCTTCTTGCTTTGATTGTCTCTGCTGAGAAATCTGAGGTGATTCTAATTGGTTTCCCTTTATAAGTGATTACCCTTTTCTCTCTGACAGCTTTAAGGATCTTTTCCTTGTTCTGAGTTGATCCTGTGTGGATTATAATGTGACGGTGGGATGTCCTATTCTGGTCTGGTCTATTTGGGGTTCTAAAGGCTTCTTGTATCTGGACAGGCCTATTTTTTTGCATGTTTGGGAAGTTCTCTGCTAGGATCCTGTTAAACAGATTTCCTAGACCATTAAGTTCTGTTTCTAGGTGCTCCTCTACACCCATTATCCTTAGATTAGGCCTTCTGATGGTGTCTTCCAGGTGTTGGATAGATCTATCATATTTCTTGGACTTGTCTTGGATGGTTGTATGTTCTTTCTCTATAATATCTAGGCTGTCTTCAATCCCTGAGATTCGATCTTCTGCATGGTCTAACCTGCTGTCAAGACTCTCTACTTTGTTTTTTATCTCTTTTCCTTCTAGTTGGTCAGCTTTGATGGCTTCAAGTTCTTTGTTGAAGCTCTGTTTTAGGTCTTGTATGAATTTCTTTACTTCCTTAATTTGGTGTTCAGTGTTTGTCCTCAAATCACTTAGTTGATTGGTTATGGTTTCTTTGGGCTCCCATTCCTTCTGTTGGGTTCCATTCAGCATTCCCTTTGTGGTCTCCCTGACTTCCTTCAGCTCTTTGTTAATGGATTCCATGAATGCCTTTAGTGATCTTTGTGTGTTCTCTACCTGGTCTCTCAATTCCTGTATTACTCTTTGATTAGCTTCCTCCCGTTCGTGGGATTCCTGCAGATCTCTTTGAGTGTTCTCAGCCTGCTCACGCCATTCCTCTCTTTCTCTTTGATCATTCTCAAGTTGTTCAAGCAAATCCTGTATCAGTTTTTGAGTAGCTTCCTCATGCTTATGATATTCCTGTATAAACTTCTGGGATGCCTCCTCTCTCTCCCTATCACGCTCATACAGAGTCCTTTGTACGTTGTCAAACTTTTCATTTATCATGTTTGCCAGCAGTGTTTGTAGAGCTGTTTGGGAACTCTCCTCTGGATTATTCATTATCTGTTCTAACCCCTGATTATCAGGATTGGGAATTGAGATACCCGAATTTGCCATTTTTCTTGTGTTTTTCCGGCTTACTCTGCCCATTTGAGATGAAGATAGCACCAGTTTTGTGCTAGAACACTATCTTAAGGCAACCATCAACCAAAGTTTGCATTTGTACAGTCAATAGTCTACAGATACAATCTAGTTCAACAGATACATCTATTCGACATCAAACAACTATATGTTAAAGGACTTCGAACCGCAGAGAAGAATTTGGAAAACCAGAAATTATTAGGGTTAGGGAGAGATGTGGGTAAAAAATAGGAATAGATTGGTGTGGGGAGGCACAGGGAGAGTTAACTATGTCCTAATCACAATGCAGGAAATAGGTTGGGTAGGATGTAAGTAGAGAGAGAGAGAAAAAGAAGAAAGGGAAAGGGGAATGAAAAGAGACCAGAAAATAAAATAGAAACATAAAAATTAATGTTATTTTAGAGATTAAAAGACCATCTATTTATAGAGGAATATGAATATGTTGAGAGAAAGGGAGGGACATAGAGGAGATGAGAAAAACTTTAAAAAAATGCTTAAAATATTATATAGGTATAAAGAGGTAGTACTGCTATTAATGAATTTAAGTCTCAGAGGTTTTGAATTGAGTAATAAGTTTGTGGATTAAGTGTGCACACAATGGGGGATAGAGTCTACTGGTTAACTACGGGTTTATCTGAGGATGTGCAGGACAAGAGTTAAGTCACATAAAGATGAACAAAGAGGAAAAGATGGAAAGGATAGGAAAGTGAGAAGAAAAGATCAGAAGCTCAGTAGAGCTAGAAAAAAAAACAAAAAGATAATTAAGAATGAAAGAAAAAGAGAAAGAAGACAAGAAAAGAAAAGAAAACACACATTCACGTATTCCTACAATAAAAATTATAAGAGAAGAAAAAAAAAAGTTAATGGAAAACAATTATTTTTTCAGAAGAGGCAAAAATTAAAGATTAATAAAAGTTTTAGAAAAGCAAAAAAAATTTTATATATATATAAGGTAACAAAAAATGAAAAAAAAACAAAACAAGAAAAAGAAAAAAAAGAAAAGAAGAAGAAGAAAAAAAAAGTTGTTTGATTTCTTTTTTTTTTTTTTGGGAGGGGTGGGAAGAGTCCTGTATCTCCCTTTTGTCTGTAATCAGAGTCTGGTTGGAGTCTCTGATCAGCTTGAGGTCCTGTGGCTTGATTGGTTTCTTAAGTCAGTTTGTTGGAACAGGCAGAAAAATGCTCTGCTTTACCCAAGATTTTGAGATCCCCCTCCCAGGTTAGTTTACTGGGAGGGTGATCTGCTTTGAGAATCACAAAAGAGGGGGATGCAGTGATGAGACTAGGTTCTGGGTAGAGTTGAGGCCTTTCTACAAACAGTAGCTTTTCCCTGGGGCTATTTTGTGAAAAAAACTCACAGCACCCAGCCTGGAGCCATTCTCAGGGTTTCTGTTTTTCAATTGATTGTGGTGGCTGCTAGAAGGAGGGGCAGCCTCTGTCTCTGGTTACCCGGTGAGGAGAGCCACTCCAATGGTTGGCACCTGAGCTGGGTGACTTTTCCCTGGATGGAACTGAGTCTGTGAGGTCACTTCGACGTTAAGTTCTTTTGACCTGCTAAATGACTCGTTTTATTCCAAGGCCTGAGCTGGAGCTAGCCGCTCCTCCAAGCTTTGTCGGTATCCAAGATGGAGATCACCGGTGCTGGGCGGGGAGGGGTGGCCTTCCCTCTTCTGCTCCCAGAGAAGGAGTGAGGAAGCCGGGCTTCTACTCACGCCGAGTCTTGGATCCTGGGTCGTCTCTGGTCTGCAAAGTGCAGGATGAAGTTGTCCGCTCCTTGTCGGTTCTTGCTGGTGTTGAGTAGAATCTGCTTGTCCGCTGCATCTGGCTCCTTCGTCCCGGACTGTGTCTCAGGTGTGCCCCCGCGGCGGCGGTGTTCGCTGCCGCGACCCTGCCGCCGCAGCAGCAGCTGCTGGCAGGCGCTCAGATGTGTCTGCTTGGCTTCCCCTCTCTTGGCTAACTCTCTGTCCTGTGATGGCACACTTGGTGTGATTCTCTGGCTTGGGACTGTTCACTGGAACTCTGAAACTGTTTTCTATGCAAGAGCTTATTCAGATTCCAGCTTCTCCTCCGCCATCTTCCCGGAACCGCCTCTGTACGCTATTTCGCAAAAAAAATTGAAAAGTTTGTCAGAATAATGTTAAAAAAATTTTTTACCGAATAATTGTTAGTGTACCACCTAGAATCTGGATATGGTTAGTAAGTCTAGAGCATTTTCTCATACTTTCAGAATTTTTGTAAACACATAGAAGAGAAGTAAAATGAGGTGGTTCATACCTATAAACCTAGCTACTCTGAAAATGGAAATGTTGATAGTTACAGTTCAAGATCAAGCTTTAAAACATACAAGAAACGTCCAGCTCAATCAATAAAAGCTGGGTGTGCCAATGTGTGGCTGTCATCCTACCTATGTTGAACATAAAACTAGGAAGTTCACTATCCAGGTAGCCTAGGAATAAACAAATTCAAGATTCAATCTCAAAAACAATCAAAGCAAAAATTGCTGAATGAGGCACGGTTCAAGTGGTCAGATGCCTGCTTGGCAAATGCAAGGCTCTGAATTTGAATCCAAGAACTTACCTCAAAAAATTAAAAGTAAACAATATGAATTTATTCTCTAAATCACTTCTCAGTGCAATTATCTTATGTATTCTTCAAATAATCTGGTAGTGAAGGCAGAGAATTGATTAAACCAGATCAATATAATAGGTGAAATGAACCCCAAGATAGGTATTGAAATGTTTTTTTTTTCTTTCGTTCTTGCAATTATTTCGAACATATTTATAAGATTATTTCTTTGTACTGGGAACACCTAGTTTCTTCATGGCTCACAGGCTGGTGTGCTCATGTGGACCCATTCACCAATTAGGCCTGCTAGGCCCCGAGTTCAGATCCCAGCCCTGCCAAAAGATTCATCTTGATGTCAGAAGCAAATCATTGCCCCTGTTTTCCTTTCCTGTGCAACTCCTGGGTGTCAGCTAGGATGGAGAATGCATGGGCCACCCTGCGGTCATGGGAATAAGTTGTTATACATGTCAGCCGAGTTATACTTGTCATCATATATTCAAGAAAATACACAATACATCCATGAATGGCATACAAAATAAAGACAATAACTACACTTAATATACAATGCAGTGCACAGACGGATGTGAATATACATCCCATGTTTCAATGATGCATTGAGGACTATTTTGGCCTCCCTGGGGCTCAATCTCAGTTCCTGGGAACAGCCCAGCTCCTTCCTGGCTCACAGTCTGGTGTGATCACGTGGACCCATTGGGCAGTTGGGCTTCCTAGGCCTCAAGTTCGAATCTCAGCACTGCCAAAAATTCACCCTGATGTGAGAAGCCAGTCGTTGCACCTGTTTTCATGTGTTGTGCAAATTCTGGGTCTCAGCTAGGATAGAGAAGGTATAGGCAACTCTATTCTCATGGGAATAGGTTGTCATCCAGTTCACCACGGTTATATCTGTCAACCTATACTCAAGAAAATACACAATACATCAATGAATAAGACACAAAATAAAGATAATGACTACACCAAACGATAGATGTTGCCTACCCATGTTTGGAAATATAGATCCTTTGTTTAATTATGAATTTATGACTATATTGGCCCCCACCAGGACTCCATCTCAGGTCCCAGGAATGGCCTAGTTCCTTAGTGGCTCACAGCCTGGTGTGCTCACCATGACCCATTCACCAATTGGGCATGCTAGGCTTTGAGTTTAAATTCCTGCACTACCAGAAGTTTCATTCTGATGTGAGAAGCCTATGGTGGCACATGTTTTCCTGTCCTGTGAATGTCCTGGGTCTCATTGAGGATGGAGAATGCTATATAGGCAACTCTTAGCCATGGGAATAGGTTGTCATCCATGTCAGCACAGTTATTTCTGTCACCATATGCAATAAAATACACAATACATCCATGGATAAGACAAAAATAGAACGAATAACTACACTGAATGCAAGATGCATACCACATCTGTAGGTAAAGAGAAATCCTATGTTTAAAAAAGGTTGGCTTGTTATTTTGTCCAGTTCTGGGGCTTCAAATCAGGCCCTACACCAGGCCTGACATTCTAGTCTTCAAAGATGGTGAACTTCCCCTTCCCCCACAGTGCAACAGAGTTACTCAGACCTGAGCTCAAATCCCAGCACTGACCAAATATTCATCCTGATGTCAGAAGCCAGTTGTTGTGCCTTTTATCCTCTCCTGTGAAAGTCCTGGGTCTCAAAAATGATGGAGAATGCATAGACAACCCTGTCATCCATGTCAGCACAGTTATACCTGTCACTATACTTATTAAAATACACACTACCTACATGAATTAGAGGCAAAATAAGGAGAATAATTGCACTGAACACAAGATGCTGTCCACACATGTATGTCAATATAGATCCTATGTTTAAATTATGAATTTATGACTATAGTGGACCACCCTGGGCATCAATGTCGGATTCTGGGAATGGCCACACTCCTTAGTTGCTCACAGGCTCATATGATCACCTTGACTGATTGGCTAATTGGTTTTGCTCTGCCCTGAGGTCAGATCCCAGCACTACCAAGTGGATCATGGAGTAAGAAGGAGAGTTTGAAACTTTTTTCCTTTTCTCTGAGAATCCTGTGGGTCAGGCATGATGGAGAACATTTCTACAAATCTAGATATTCTGTGATAGGTTGTCATCAATGTAATAAACAGAATGGGTTTCATCATAGTAAAATCAATGGTAAATAAATGAATAAAACAAAAGATACAAGGAACAACCACACCAAACATGTATGGACTGAACATCTATAGGTAAGTATAAATCCTATGTTTAAAATATATATAAATAATATGTTTTCCAGGGCTAGGTCTTGAATTCAGGACTAGTGAACAGGCCTGATTTATTATCTTCATCTAAGGTGATCTTCCCCTTTATCCACATTGCTGCAGATTTACCCAGATACTGAGTTGAAATCCAAAGCCTGTATGAATAAACTGTGAATTGCAAGCTAGGGAGCTAATTTTTTTCTCAGTGTGGGGCTTGAACTCAGGTCTTGGCAAGTCTGCCTCAGCTTCGATCACGCTAGGATCGGGTGCAGCCACTTGACACACAGGTGCTTCTGTGATCCTAGACCCCAAGTGTTGCAGGGAAAACAATGTACAGAAAAAAATGTGGCCTTTTATGTTCTATTCCTTTGCACAGTGACCCTTCTGGGTCTGAATGACACTGTTGCAAAGGGTACTTCACCTTGCATTGCTGAAGGCTGGCAGACTCTCAGGGAAGCCATAGGCCCACATGGCAACATAGGCCCTCATTTCGAATCCCCGTCCTGACACCAACCAATGGCCAGAGGTACTAATAAACTGGTTCCCATCCAAAGGAATAACACTGGAATTTTGTCAAAGTCACAGTTGAATGAGTTGTTTGTGAATGATGATCCTATAAAATTAAACAGCAGCATTTCAGAAGGCTGGTTGATTTTATTTAATATTTATGAATCATTAAAAGAATATTATTACTTACAGGAACACAATAATTTCAGGACACTGAGTGCATTCATTAATATTTTCAGGATGAAAACAATAACATTAATTACATGGACGCATAAGAAATACCCAGGAACTGGTAGGAATGTAGTCTATATAACTGAATAATGTATAGACATCTGTGGCACTCTATAAAGATATATATTTATTGGCATATTGTCATCTGCATGTCAATCTGTTCTTATTTCGTTCGCTCCTGGGGCTCATTCTCAGGTCCTGGGAACAACCTGTCAGCTCAATTTGCCCGAGGATGGCATGTTTACACTCAACCATTCATGAATTTGGCCTTGTAGGCCATGAGTTCAGCTGCCAGTGCTGCCAAACAATGAATTGTGGAGTAAGAAGCTGATGGTGACACATGTTTTCCTTTACTGTGAATCTTATGGGTGTCAGGTATGAAGTAGAATACATATGTAGACCTATAGCCTATGTAATCAATGTTCTATGTGCTATAATAGTCAATAAAATAAATGGTCCATACATGAATACAACAAAAATAAAATAACTACACTGAACACACTATGGAGTCAACATATGTATATAAATATAAAACATATATGTAAATTGTACATGAATAGGGTGTTTTCTAGTGCTGGGGATCGATTTCAGGCCTAAGGAACATACATGAATTTCTTGATTTCAAGGAGGCAAGCTTCCCCTTCCCACACAGTGCAACAGAGTTACCCAGACTATTAGTTCCAATCCCAGTAGAAAAAATGTCATCTTTATAGTATGTGAGGCCCAATTCTTAGGTACTTCATTATGCCTCCATTTAATGAATGTGATTGTTTAAATGTTTAATAAAATATTAACTAAAATTGATCAGTGTCGTGTAATGTAATTGTGTATAATTTTATCCTGGAATCTTTCAAGAACTGTTCACTCAATCATGACTTACATCACATTCCATTGTTAGTCATATGGATAGGAACAAGTTTCTTAGGATCTCCTACCATTTGGACATGGCAGGACCAGGATTCAAATTGTGGGCTCCAGCTCCCACCACTTCAACCCGAGGATAGGCAACTGACAAGTCTGTCCAAGAACATCAAGAAGAGCAGTGATTAGGCAGGCACCAGTGGCTCTCAGCAGTCCTCCTTGTTACTTACAAGGCTGTGATAGGAGTATCATGGTCAAAGTCACCCTAAGCAGGAAAATCCTTGAGACCCCTGTCCAACTTCATTGCCAACAAAGCCAGAAGCCTTGTAGCTCTAGTGTAGAGGACCAGCCTTGAACAAAAGCAGCTTATGGATTGTGCCCAGATCCTGAGTCCAAGGTCTGGGACTGGCAACAAACAGAAACGCACAACAATCTGTGTAGACATCCAGCTAAAGCAGGTCTCCCTCTTGTCTCCAACTGAATAGGACAGAATACCCTGGGAAAAGAGCTTTGAGAACAGCTGTCATCTTGACTCCCCCCATTCTGCTTGCTTCACAGGATTCTGGCCACACCCCCACTCTTTCATGCTTCTTTTTGACCAATGGGATACAAGAATGGTGGTCACGCCCACATTCCATGCTGCCTGGTAGCACTGGGATTCCCTGTTAGTTTACACCACTACCAGCAGTTGAGGAAGGTAGAGGTGGCTGAGTGGTGAGGAAGAGACTCGAGGTGACTTTGAAGTATAGTAAAAAAATGATGGTCCCACCCCAACCCGGCCCTTTACACGGTGCCAGGTTTCAAACCTCAGGCAATGGTGTGCTGCCAGCCTGCATAAATCCCCGACCTGGTCCCTGCCCCGAGTCTTCTGCTCTGGGCCCATGTGTCCGCAATGCTGTCGCCATCGCTGCTGCCCCATTTGGAGCAGCTGCCAACAGCTTCTCCCAGCATCACAGGTGAGTGGGCATCCCAACACCAACCTACCCTGGGTCAAACACCCCTCTGGGAGCACTATGACCCCCCTACTTGTTTCCTCTCCCTGGCTCTGATGAGCCATCTTTCTGTCTTGATCATTTCTGAGATAGAAACTAAATATATGCTCAGGCTGGACTGGATGGCGGTTCTCTTCTGAAAGGTATGCTCCACCAAGCCTGGTCCTCTGTAGTTGGGATGGTAGACATGTGGTGTCATGCTCAGTCATAGGTTTAGATGGATTATTCCAAACTCAGTCCACAGCAGTGGATTCTTGACCACTCGTGCAGCTCTTGGTAGGGCCTCAACCATTGGACCTCAGTCTCCTCACAGGAGAGTTCTGAGGTAACAAGGGATTTATACAGAGAGATCTCTGGAGAATGGCTAGGCAGAGTGGGCGAGGCCTTCAGATAAGGTTTTGGCAATTCTGTGAGCATATGACAGGAAGATACCAGAAAGGGCTCAGGTGGGGCCTGTTATAAATCATTGAACAGGTGTGGGATTATGAACCGAAACATGGCTCTCTTTCATTATTACACTATCCCCATGAAGAAGGAGATCCTTCACTTTGTTCAGTTTTGCAGCTGGGGAAACAGAGGCACAGAGAAGCCAGGTGACCCACTTATGACCTCAAGTTCACAGGAAGCTCGGCCTGACTTCTCTACCATGCTCCCTAGGACAATGCGTGCTATTCAGTCCACTTCTTGTGGTGGGAAGTTCACTTCTTTTCAGTCATGGGTCTTGAACTCTAAGATTGGACACTGTTCCCGAGCTCCTCATCTCAAAGTTAGCGCTCTATCACTTGAGCCCACAGTGCCACTTCCAATTTTCTGGTGGTTCTTTAGAGATAAGATTCTCACATTGTTCCTGCCTGGGCTGTCTATGAACCATGATCCTCATATCTCAGCCTCCTGTGTAGTTAGGATTAGAGTTTTATGCCACTGGCACCCGATTTAAGTGTAATTTTTATTTTCTTTCTCTGTCTCTCTCTGTCTCTCTGTCTCTCTCTCTCTCACTCTCGCTCTCAGGAACTGGTAGAATGGGTGCTATAGGAGGTGGTCCAACGTCCCCAGGTGGCTGGAACCCAAGATGGCCCACTCATTCTTGAGATGAGCTGTGGGTCAGGAGCTGTCTCATTCAGCGTATTGATACATCTCCATGAGGTAAGCCCTCTATGCCCTTGAAAGACTGTGAGCGTTATTCATTGTCCATCTAGCTTTACTGGATTTACTATATTGTTTTCTTTTCTACATCATTTTCTAGCACCTGGCCAATATTATGGTACATAGTTACTGGATGAAAATGTAATGTCAACTTAAGAAAGTCATTTAGGGATCTGGGAATGTGGCTTCATGATATGGTGATTGCCTGGCAGGCATGAAACCCTGAGTTCAATTCCTCAGTACCACATAAACAGAAAAAAACTGGAAGTGGTGCTGTGCCTGAAGTGGTACAGTGATAGCCTTGAGCTAAAAAGCAAAAAAAAAAAAAAACAAACCCAAAACAAAACAAAACCAAAAAACATTTAGTTAGTAAATGCAAAATAAAGAACCCATACTTGGAATATATAATTGCTCCTGCCATACTGACACCTGACAATAGTCCCTAATTCATGTACTTTACTTATATTAGGATATTATGTTGAAAAAAATTTTGTTCATTAGGTGACAGCAATTAATGGCTTGAATGTGCTCAGATGTCAAGTGAAGATTAATTCTGGAAATTCAAAGCTTCCAGGTTTTTGAATGGTCACTGCTAATCACAATGAGAAGGGTAGTCTGAGATTTGGAAGTCTTTTTGGTTAGTCATGGCACCAAAACGGCAGAGGCAAAGTAACAGTTGTGACAGAAGAAAAGGAATAACTCCAGAGTTAAGCAATAAATGATAGTAACTAAGGTATACCAGAAACTGTTTTAGAGAACTCTTTTTGGTTACTGAACAAATAGTTATCAACGAGTCTTATTCCTCATTACCTTTAGCATTCTAAATCTCTTAGGCTACTTGTTAATCTCTGTGTAATAAATGTATCTCCTTCTGTGCTGTTTATTCTTACCTTATCTTCTTTGCTTTCTGAAAATCTCAGCCTTTCTATATTTCTCTATGAACATTTCCTGATACTAAATACACCTACACAGATGACAGAGAATGCTAATTTAAGGGTCCCATAGCTCATGAATCATTAATGAAACAACATGGAAAAGGAGGACATATTTATTGTTACCACAAATTTTCTGAAAACCTGCAATGCCATCATTTGATTCAAATTTCCATCATTTGTCTACATAGTGTCATTCAGTGCACGTAAGCACAAATATGAGCTGGGTGCTGGTGGTTCACGCCTGTAATCCTAGCTATTCTGGACACCAGATGATTGTGGTTCAAAGCCAGCCTGGTCAGGAATGTCCATGAGACCTTTATCTTCAATTAATCACCAGAAAGCCTGAAGTGGTGCTGTAGCTTAAGCCGTAGAGTGCTCAACTTGAGCTGAAGAGCTGAGGGAGTGTGCCCAGGATCAGAGTTCAAGCCCCACAACCAACAAAAAGTGCAATTATAGCCTTAAGTTTCCCCAAAAGTTAGGACAAGATCAATAATCTTGCCAAGCAGAAAAAATATCAAATGATTCAGTGCACCTATTTTGCTGAGTTATTTAAGTTATGGCTTCTTTGCTAGACATAGTCTCTTCCTTAAAAAATTGTCAAATATTAGCTTTACAATAAACTTCATCTAATATTTCTTGTTTCAAAAGAGAAGTCTATACAGTTGATGTCACTTAGCTTTCTTACTATCTTAATACAAAGCCAAACCAAGCAGGAGAGTCTGTCAAACTCATCGCAAATTGAACACCAAAAAACCAGAAGTGGAGTTTTGGCTCAAGCAGTAGAGTACTAGCTTTGGGGGCAGGTGGACACGAAAGACAGCTGTTCAAGAACAGAATCCAGCCTCTGGGTTCAAGCCCCAGAACCAACACAAACTAAACAAACAAGCAAATAAAAATCCCAGATATTTTTTGGGACCTTCTTTAAAGAAGTACTGGTAAGAGAAGAGGCTCCTTTTGTTGATTATATTCAATGGATCCTGCTTTTTTGGAATCCTTTTTGCTCTGGAGAACTCAGGACCAGACCAAAGGAATTGATAACTGTCTCCTATATCAAGAGAATCATCTCAGGGGTGAAATATCCATCCATAAGACACTTTGAAACCTCCATGTCTGTGTTCCTTTGCAGGAGAACACTTTTAAAACAACGTTATTTCCTTTTGTTCTATGCTGGCCTTCAAATGGTACATTATTTCTTTTTGTAACGCTCTGAACTAGAAGTTTACAGAAAAATTTTATATGAGTAAAGAACACACTAGAAAAAGCCAGGGACAGAGTTTCCTTCAAGCGTTGGGATACTTTTCTTGTACTCTATAAAGGAAAGCACAAGGAAACTTGAACTTTGTTATTCCTCTATGTTCCATTCCTCTCCTGGGTCAGTTTCCACATCCAGTAACA
The DNA here is from genome assembly GCF_019054845.1 of Dipodomys spectabilis. Lineage (NCBI taxonomy): Eukaryota > Metazoa > Chordata > Mammalia > Rodentia > Heteromyidae > Dipodomys > Dipodomys spectabilis. Next base: position 1,529,398 of record NW_024871204.1, on the reverse strand, counting down.
GTTACTTCTAGTAACAATCGATGGTGCTGCTTGAGGTATAATGAATATTTTCTGGCTTCACTGAAATATCACTAGAACACCTATGGACCTGAGGTAACACGTGTTTCAGAGACAACTTAGTAAAGAGAAAATATGAAATTTATATTGCTTATTAATACATTATACATGAGTACATTGAGTTCAAACTTTGTAAGTTCTCTGTAAATTAAGGCGAATTTTAAATGGGAAGAAGATTCTCAGAACATTCTTTTTGTGAGTGTACGTGCTGTTCATTATTTCCCAAGTGTACATGAGCTATCAGTAAGGGAAACAATAGCAATAATAGGAGAAAGAGAAGTTCTGTGTTTAAGTATAAAGGTTCAATACAATATAGAAGACTACAAATAAGGCAACATTGAAACAATAAAGCCAAGTCCATTATGTAGATTTATGGGAGTGATAAACAGAAAGGACCACTCCTACGTGGAACATGAAGTATGAGGCCTATCTCATTCTAAATCATGCTTGCTAAACATGCAACTTTGTAGAAAGAAGAATGGAAGAATAATTCTTTTTCCAATGAAAGTCAGATATAAGAGCAAGGATTTAACTGGAAAAAAATGTCCATCTTGTGAGAGGAGCAATTATGCTAGCAATGAACTGGTGGCTAAGATCACATTTCTTTTTTCTTCTTTACACACACACACACACACACACACACACACACACACACACACACACACATATATTTGTTGACTCAGGATATGTAATATGTGTGTTCATCTATCTTTATAAAAATTCTTGAGTTAGGGGCTGGGAAGGTGGCTCAGTGGTAGATCGCTTGCCTCGAATGCATGAGGCCCTGGGTTCGATTCCTCAGCACCATTTAAGCAAAAAAGAAAAAAGCTGAAATTGGCGCTGTGACTCATGTGGTAGAGTGCTAGCCTTGAGCTGAAGATCTGTGGGAAAGAGCCCAGGCCAAGAGTTCAGGCCCAATGACTGGACACCCCACCAAAACAAAAAAAAAGTATTCTTGAGTTAAAAATCTGGGCTACAGCTTAGACATTACCCTCACAAAAATGTTTGTAGTTCAAAAGTTGATATTCCTGGAGAAATAAAACCTAAGAATGTAAAGGAGTCTGGGAAGTTAAGTTTGCATCCAGCCTGGGCAGAACACTCTTTGCAACAGTATATAAAATTAAGCAGTCAAAAGCTGGATTGGAAGAATGGCTCAGGTCATGGAATACCAGTCATGAGCAAGATTGCTGAATAAGAGCTTGAAGCTTTTGCATACATACATACAAACATACACATGCACACAAAGGCACTTATATGTGCACACACAAATACACAAATGAAACAACTCTCAGAATGTGTAGAAAAGTTAGAAAAAAACAGAATATATATTCTGAAGAAGACTAGAATCAAGTGATAATTTTTAATATTAAAAAGTCCTCAAATGAACTTCCTTCAAATAAGTTTGAGTATATTACCTAGGTAGGGACCAGAGATAGTAAGTGAGTCAATTAATCGTTATTAAAGGGATCGCATCCATGGAGGAATGAATCAGAGACCCCGCAGGTGCATCTGAAAATATTCATATCCTGTGTCAAATGTTAGAACATCTTTGAAAATAGTAGATAAACTGTCTGAACAGTCACTCTGGTGTATAGTACCCCTGGAGAAGTTCCGAATTCGTAGTCTGTATCTAGATTAAATAAACCAAGAAACTATGGCAGGACAATGTGATACAAACCTAGAATTCTAGCACTGAGATTAAGACAGGAGATTAGAGAGTGGAATCACATAGTGATACCTTCCCTGGACCAGGTAGTATACTTTTGTCTTAATAAAACAAATCAAACAAGAAAGGAATACATAGTTGGAAGTTTGGGCTAATTTTGTCATTATGTTTTGAGAAGTCAAATTTCCTGTTGAAATGCAACTCATACTTAATCCTCACTTGTGTTTTAAATTCTCTCTTAATTACAGAACATTCCTAGATGCAAAATCACACATGATTCCCATCCAAAATTTGAAAAAGTATGTTATCATTATAATGTTATATCCCAAAGAAATGATGAAGGATTACAAAACTTAAGCCTGGAAAAATTGCAAAGTACCTCTAATGTAGGGGTTTTTTAGGGGGAGGAGGACCCGGTCTTGGGGCCTGAACTCTGGGCCTGGGCGCTGTCCCTCAGCTCTTCAGCACAAGGCTAGCACTCTACCACTTGAGTCACAGCGCCACTTCCGGCTTTTTTCTTTCGCTTATGTGGTGTTGGGGAATTAAACCCAGGCCTCAGGCATGCAAGGCAAGCACTCTACCACTCAGCCACCATCCCAGACCTAATGTACGATTTTGAAGATCTTGATAAATTAGAATTTATATTTAAAATAAATATTTTGAATTTTTTGTAATTTTATATTTTATAGGAATCTACAAAATTCTTTTTAAGTAGAGTGTTTAATTGACAAATTCACAAATGATTTTGCATTCTATTTGCCTAGAATATTCTTTCAAGAGAGTTATAATTAGAACTTAGTTAATAGATAATGCCAACAGTTCTTGTATAAAATTATAATTTGAACGTTGAAGACAGAGTTGCCAACAAATTGATGATATTGATTTATAAATTTAGAATAAGAGCAATTTTGGGATTCTTTGGTATAACATGGTATGAAGAGAATAATCGTGTGACATCTTTCTTCTACCTGTATGTAACACAGGAAGCAATTTCCTTAATTATCTGCTACTGTATACACTGAGACATATGTTAGGTTTGGGGTTTGTTTTTATTTTTGTTTTTGTTTTGTTGGTTTGTCCTACGGCTTGAACTCTGGGCCTGGACACTGTCTCTGAGCCTGTCTATGCTCAAGGCTCGTGCCCTACCACTTCAACTTCAGTGCCACTTGCGTCTGGCTTTTGCTGAGAAGTTTATTGGAGATAAGAATCTAGGGAAACTTTCTGCTTGGGTGGGCTTTGAACTGTAATCTTCCGAACTTAGCATCCAGAATTTATATGATGGTTAAAAAAGTATAAATATAAATAGTATTTGCAAGTGTTCCGATCCCAAGAATACCAGTGGGGGGAAAATGATGTAACCCAGTTTGTTGGGGTGTTTTTTCCAGAACATGTATGGCATCCCATTAGCAGAGTTGTATTTTTTCACAATAGAGATAAGCTATTCATGATGTGAATTAAGGGAAGATTGAGGTGTACCCTAAAATTTTGAAATTGTTGGGTTAGGATGACTCTATATCATAAATATTGGTATTGATGTTCATAAAACTAATAGCTTATTGTGATAAACAATTGCTTACTCTTGAAGAATTAATTATTACCAGTGCTAATTAGTTTTATCCTCTACCAGAAAGTGGTTATTTTTCTGTTGACTCTCAATCTGTAACACCCCGTTGGAAAATGCATCAATTGCAGAATTTCATAACATGCAAGCTGGTACTGTTTTGAATCTCTCAGGTATGGAATTTTTTGAATTTGAAAATGAGTAGTTACTAGTCATTGGAATGTTGAAGAACACATATACTCTGTCTTCTTAACAACTTATTTACTTTTAAAAGTTATAGGTTTCCATAGAATTAAACTGTTTTCGCTTTTAGTGTGAGAAAGTACTATATTTATTCTTTTTTCAAAATATTGGTAAAAATATTGTAAAAATATTGTCTATTCGGATAGCATTCAAGTTGATGGTACTCTGATAAAAAGGGGGTAATTAATTCAAATTAGACGACAAACAGTATTGATTTTTAAAAAGTTACTCCAAAAAGAATATTTACTATACCAATACAGTTTAATTTTATTTCATGCAGCTTATTTATTAAATTTCATTTTATTGTCAAAGTGATGTACCGTGGGGTTACAGTAATTTTAAGGTAGTGAATACATAACTTTTCAAACTTGTTACCACATCCCTCATTTCTTCACAGTCTTCCTTTACCCCAATACCCTTCACAACTTGTAACATACATTTCCAACATATTGTCTTGTGAGTATTGCTATTGCATTGGTTTGCCTTTTAACTTTGTCACACCATTTTGTTGTTCCTCTTCCCTTCCCTAATTAAGGTAAATATATACACAATACACAGGCTACCAAAATCAAATACAGTAGGGAATAAAGCATAGGGAATAAAACAAAAAGAAAATAGAAATCACGTAGTACATTAAAAACAACAACTGCAAAAAATAATCTCTACTTCCATGTCTTGAAGGTCATTTTGCTCAGAATCAGCTTATAGGGTTATATATATGCATAACAAAGCCTCAAGAAAATAATAGTTTCATGGACACTATATTATGAAAACAACATGTTAACTGTTATTGATGGTAACGGTGGAGTTAGGATTGGTGAATTTGCGGTTCTAATAAAGGAATTTCAAAAGAGTTCTAAAATTATGAGAGGTAAATTTTAATTTGTTCAAATTTTTTTAACAACTTGGCCTATTATGAAAATTTAAAATTGCTTGGTTGAATAGGCTTTCATGCAAAGTAATCCATGGAGACTTAGCTGAGAGGGAGCAATGTGGATGAAGATGGCTCATTTTCACACTAAAAAAACAAACCTCAGAAACCTTGCTATAAATCCTGTAGGTTCCCTTGAGAATTGTCCTTACCCAGGAAATCTACTCTTACTGTGTGAAACAAGGTTGTAGTGGAATTTAAATTCAAAGTTCTTTAAAAAAAGACATCAAAATTTGTGAAATGACTTTAATTACCAAACAGTAATTCTCTGAAAAAGATAATTTGGGTCAAAATATTTAAGGAGAAAGTGCCCTCAACAATGAAAGAAGGTATTGGGTTTACACTTTTCTGTTTCTAATATCTTCTACAATGACTTTGCACGTGAAGCACTGAACCACAGAAAAAATCTGATTGGTTACTTGAAACCGATGATTTCACATTTCTTAGTAGCTCCTTATTAACATGAGAAAGTGAAGACTTCTCTTATTACATAAGCCAAAATGTTTTGGAATCAGAAAAGAATTGAGCAAATTGAAAAGGCAAGAAAACGGATTCTTAGAAGCCCAAGGTAAGCATATTGGTTTCAGCAGTGGAGGGAGGCCAAACTTTTGATATAGATTGGTGTAATATTTTTGCTAACTAAAGTGATTTTACAGAGCCTATTTAACTCACTACAATTTAGAAGGGATTGAATGAAGATATGAAAATAAATTCCACATCCAAATAAAAGAGGTTTAAAAGAGAAACCATGAAGATTTAGAAGTGGGGAAAGCCTTATAGTCCTTCACCTTCACTAGACTTGAAGCCAAGAATCTGTGATTTGTTGGAAATCAGGCAAGATCTAAGAGGAGGACAGAGAAATAGCACATAGGAGCATTGTCCTTTTGTAACAGACACTGTCATCCAAGGTATGGGTGATTATACTCTATTCTTTTCCATACATCCTGCTGAGCAAATGCAAGTCCAAGAGAAAAATAATCTATTGAAATAATTTTGGAAAGAATAGCTTCACTGCTCCTGATATTGTATCTAAGGAGAGTCAGTGCACCTACTTGTACTGAGCTATTTAATTTAAAAATTGTCAAACATTAGCTTTACAATAAACTTCATGTAATATTTCTTGTTTCAAAAGAGAAGTCTATACAGTTGATGTCACTTAGCTTTCTTATTACTTAATTCAAAGCCAAACCAGGAAGGAGAGTCTGTCAAACTCTTATAGCAAATTGAACACCAAAAATCCAGAAGTGGAGTTATGGCTCAAGCAGTAGAGCATTAGCTTTGGGAGCAGGTGGGCAGGAAAGACAACTGTTCAGGTACATGATCCAGCCTCTGGGTACAAGCCCCAGAACCAGCACAAACTAAACAAAAAAGCAAATAAAAATCACAGATCTTTCTTTGGGACCCTCCCTAAAGGAGTACTGGTCTGAGAAGAGGCTCCTTTTGCTGATCATACTCACTGGAATCTGCTTTTTTGGAATCCTTATTGCTCTGGAGAACGCAGGACCAGACCAAAGGAATTGATAACTGACTCCTGCATCAAGAGAATCATCTCAGGGGTGAAATATCCATCCATATGACACTTTAAAACTTCCATGTCTTTGTTCCTTTGCAGGAGAACACATTTAAATCAACGTTATTTCTTTTTGTTCTATGCTGGCATTCAAATGGTACATTATTTCCTTTTGAAATACTTTCAACTAGAAGTTTACAGAAAAATTTTATATGAGTAAAGAACACACTCGAAAAAGCCAGGGACAGAGTTTCCTTCAAGCGTTGGGATACTTTTCTTGTACTCTAAAAAGGAAAGCACAAGGAAACTTGAACTTTGTTATTCCTCTATGTTCCATTCCTCTCCTGGGTCAGTTTCCACATCCAGTAACAGTTACTTCCAGTAACAATCGATGGTGCTGCTTGAGGTATAATGAATGTTTTCTGGCTTCACTGAAATCACACTATGACACCTTTGGCCTGAGGTAACACGTGTTTCAGAGACAACTTAGTAAAGAAAAAATATGAAATTTATATTGCTTATAAATACATTATACATGACAACATTGAGTTCAAACTTTGTAAGTTCTCTGTAAATTGAAGTGAATTTTAAATGGGAAGAAGGTTCTCAGAACATTGTTTTTGTGAGTGTATGTGCTGTTCATTATTTCCCAAGTGGACATGAGCTAACAGTAAGGGAAACAATAGCAATAATAGGAGAAAAAGAAGTTCTGTGTTTAAGTATAAAGGTTCAATACAATATAGAAGACGACAAATAAGACAACATTGAAACAATAAAGCCAATTCCAGTATGTAGATTTATGGGAGTGATATACAGAAAGCAAGACTCATATGTGGAACATGAAGTATGAGGCCAATCTCATTCTAAATCATGCTTGGTAATCATGCAACTTCGTAGAAAGTAGAATGGAGGAATAATCCTGTTTCCAAAGCAAGTCAGATGTAAGAGCATGGATTTAACTGGAAAAAAATGTTCATCTTGTGAGAGCAGGGATTATACTAGCAATGAACTGGTGGCTAAGATCACATTTCTTTTATTTTTTCTTTACTTATATATGTATATTTTTTGTTGGCCGTGGTCTTGGCACTTGAACTCTGGGCCTGTGAGCTGTCTCTCTACTATTCAGCTCAAGGCTAATGCTCTACCAATTCATCACAGTGCCATTTCCAGTTTTCTTTTAGTTAATTGGAGAAAAGAGTCTCTGGGCCTTTCCTACCTGGACTGGCTTTGAACCGCAATCCTCATATCTCACCACAACCCAGCTTACAATCACATTTCTAACAGTGTACACTCAGGATATGTAATGTGTGTGTTCATTTATATTTATAAGAATTCTTGAGTTAGGGGCTGGGAAGGTGGCTCACCGGACCACCCACCAAAACAACAACAACAAAAAAGAATTCTTCAGTTAAAAATCTAGGCTACAGTTTAGACATTATCCTCACAAAAATATTTGTAGTTTTTTTTTTTCTTTTTGGGGTCCGGTAGTGGGGCCTGTACTCTGGGCCTGGGCGCTGTCCCTCAGCTCTTCAGCTGAAGGCTAGTGCTCTACCACTGGAGCCACAGTGCCACTTCCGGCTCTTTTCTTTTTGCTTATGTGGTGCTGAGGAATCGAACCCAGGGCCTCAGGCATGCAAGGCAAGCGCTCTACCACTGAGCCACCTTCCCAGCCCCAAAATATTTGTAGTTTAAAAGTTGATACTCCTGGATAAATAAAACCTAAGAATGTAAAGGAGTCTGGGAAGTTAAGTTTGCATCCAGCCTGGGCAGAATACTCTTTGCAACAGTACATATAATAAAGCAGCCAAACCTGGATTGAAAGATGGCTCAGGTGATGGAATATCAGTTATGAGCAAGATTGCTGAATAAGAGCTTGAGGATTTTGCATACATACATACAAACATACACATACACACAGAGGCACTTATATGTGCACACACAAATACACAAATGAAACAACTCTCAGAATGTGTAGAAAAGTTAGAAAACAACAGAATATATAGCCTGAAGAAGACTAGAAACAAGTGATAATATTTAATATTAGAAAGTCCTCAAGTGAACTTCCTTCAATAAAGTTTGAGAATATTACATAGGTAGTGACAAGAGATAGTAAGAGAGTCAATTAATCATTATTAAAAGGATTGCATCCATGGAGGAATGAATCAGAGGCCCCGCAGGTGCATCTGAAAATATTCATATCCTGTGTCAAATGTTAGAACATCTTTGAAAATAGTAGATAAACTGTCTGAACAGTCATTCTGGTGTATAATATCCCTGTAGAAGTTCAGAATTGGTAGTCTGTATCTAGATTAAATAAACTAAGAAACTATGGCAGGGCAATGTGATACAAGCCTAGAATTCTAGCACTGAGATTAAGACAGGAGATTAGAGAGTGGAATCACATAGTGATACCTTCCCTGGACCAGGTAGTATACTTTTGTCTTAATAAAACAAAACAAACAAGAAAGGAATACATAGTTGGAAGTTTGGGTTAATTTTGTCATTATGTTTTGAGAAGTCAAATTTCCTGTTGAAATGCAACTCATACTTAATCTTCACTTGTGTTTTAAATTCTCTCTTCGTTACAGAACACTCCCAGATGGAAAATGACTCATGATTGCCATCCAAAATTTGAAAAAGTAAGTAATCATCATTCTGTTGTATCCCAAAGAAATGATGAAGGATTACAAAAACTTAAGCTTGGAAAAATAGCAATTCATCTAATAATAATTCTTCTAAAAATAACATTCATCTAATGTAGGATTATGAGGATCTTGCTGAATTAGAATTTAGATTTAAAATAAATATTTTGATTTTGTTGGTAATTTCATATTCTATAGGATACTACAAAATTAGTTTTAAGTAGAGGGTTTAATTGACAAATTCACAAATGATTTTGCATTCTACTTGCCTAGAATATTCTTTCAAGAGAGTTAAATTAGAATTTAGTTAATAGATAATTAAAATAGTTCATGTATAAAATGATAATGTGAATGTTGGAGACAGAGTTGCCAAAAATTGATGATATTAATTTATAAATTATAATAAGAGCAATTTTTTGAGGATTTGGTATAACAAGGTATGAAGAGAATAATCGTGTGACATCTTCTTTCTTCTACCTGTATGTAACACAGGAAGCAATTTCCTTAATTATTTGCCACTCTATACAATGAGAAAAATGTTAGGTTTGGGGTTTGTTTTTATTTTTATTTTTGTTTTATTGGTTTGTCCTAGGGCTTGAACTCTGCGCCTGGACACTGTCTCTGAGCCTGTTTATGCTCAAGGCTCGTGCTCTACCACTTCAACCTCAATGCCACTTGTGTCTGATTTTTGCTGATAAGTTTATTGGAGATAAGAATCTAGGGAATCTTCCTGCCTCGGTGAGCTTTGAACTGTAATCTTCTGATCTTAGCATCCACAATTTGTATGATAGTTAAAAAAGTATGAATATAAATAATATTTGCAAGTGTTCCAATCTCAAGTATACCAGTGGTGGGAAAATGATGCAAACAAGTTTATTGTGGTGTTCTTTCCAGAACATGTATGGCATCACATTAGCAGAGTTGCATTTTTTTCACAATAGAGATAAGCTATTCATGATGTGAATTAAGAGAAGTTTGAGGTGCACCCTAAAAGTTCTAAACTGTTGGGCTAGGATGTCTCTATATCATAAATATTGGGATTGGTGGTCATAAAAATAATAGCTTACTGTGATAAAAAATTGCTTACTCTTGAAGAATTATTACCGTTGCTAATTAGTTTTATCTTCTACCAGAATGTAGTTATTTTTGTGTTGAATCTCAATCTGTAACACCCCATTTGAAAATGCATCTATTGCAGAATTACATACCATGCAAGCCGGTACTGTTTTGAATCTCTCAGGTATGGAATCTTCCGGAATTGAAATGAGTAGTTATTAGTCATTGGAAAGTTGAAGAACACATATATCCTGTCTTTTTAACTGCTTATTTACTTTTAAAAGTTATAGGTTTCCATAGAATTAAACTGTTTTCGCTTTTAATATGAGAAAGTACTATGTTCTTTTTTCAAAATATTGGTAAGTATATTGTGAAAATATTGTCTAGTCAGATAGCATTCGAGTTGATGGTCCTCTGATTAAAAAGGGATAATTACTTCAAATTAGATGCCAAACAATATTGATTTTTTAAAAGTTACTGCATAAAGAATAATATTTACTATACCAATACAGTTTAATTTTATTTCATGCAGCTTATTTTTAAAATTTAATTTTATTGTCAAAGTGATGTATAGTGGGGTTACAGCAATTTTAAGGTAGTGAATACATAACTTTCCAAACTTGTTACTCCATCCCTCATTTTCTTCAGTTATCCTTTACCCCAATACCCCTCACAAGTTGTAATGCACATTTCCAACATATTGTCTTGTGAGTATTGCTGTTGCATTGGTTTGCCTTTGTCCTTTGTATCACCATTTTGTTGTTCCTCTTCCCTTCCCTCATTAAGGTAAATATATACACAATACACAGGCTACCAAAATCAAATACAGCAGGGAATAAAGCATAGGGGAAAAACCCAAAAGAAAATAGAAATCACATAGTACATTAAAAACAACAACCGCAAAAAATACTCTCTGTTTCCATATCTTGGAGTTCATTTTGCTCAGAATCAGATTATAAGGTTATATATATGCATAACATAGCCACTGGAAAATAATAGTTTCATGGACACTATATCATAAAAACAATATGTTAACTGTTTTTGATGGTAAAGGAGGAGTTAGGATTGGTGAATTCGTGGTTCTAATAAAGGAATTCAAAAGAGTTTTAAAATTATAACAGGTAAATTTTAATTTGTTCAAACTTTTTAACAACTTAGCTATTATGAAAATTTAAAATTGCCTGGGAAAATAGGCTTTCATGCAAAGTAATCCATGGAGACTTATCTGACAGGGAGCAATGTGGGTGAAGATGGCTCATTTTCACACTAAAAAAACAAACCTCAGAAACCTTGCTATAAATCCTGTAGGTTCCCTTGAGAATTGTCCTTACCCAGGAAATCTACTCTTACTGTGTGAAACAAGGTTGTAGTGGAATTTAAATTCAAACTTCTTTAAAAAAAAAAAAGACATCAAAATTTGTGAATTGACTTTAATTACCAAACAGTAATTCTCTGAAAAAGATAATTTGGATCAAAATATTTAGGGAGAAAGTGCCCTCAACAATGAAAGAAGGTATTGGGTTTAGACTTTTCTATTTGTAATACTTTCCACAATGCCTTTGCACATGAAGCCCTGAACCACAGAAGAAAATCTGATTGGATACTTGAAACCAATGATTTCACATTTCTTAGTAGCTCACAAAATATAATATCCTTATTAACATGAGATAGAGAAGACTTTTCTTATTACATAAGCCAAAAAGTTTTGGGATCAGAAAAGAATTGAGCAAATTGAAAAGGCAAGAAAACGCGTACTTAGAAGCCCTAGCTAAGCATATTGGCTTCAGCAGTGGAGGGAGGCCAAACTTTTTGATATACATTGTCTTAATATTTTTGCTACCTAAAGTGATTTTACAGAGCCTATTTAGATCACTACAATGCAGAACAGATTGAATGAAGACATGAAAATAAATTCCACATCCAATAAAAAGAGTTGTAAAAGGAAAACCATGAAGATGTAGTGTGGGTAGAGCCAGTCAGATCTGGTTGAGTCAGCTAGAGTAGCAGTTGAAGCACATTTCTTGCTCATAGAGACATGATCCACATGATCCACAGGCATGTCTGCCTAGCTTGCCATCCATGATCTGTCCATACTCCGTACATTCCTCCAGGGGACAAAAATGTGCCTGTCACCAAGCAGTGCTCATCACAAGTGCCTTACAGCAACTCTCTGCTAAGTAATTGGCTGGGAAGGACTCAGGAGGTTGGGAAAGCTGGGGCTTTAAAATCACCCCCTTGTGCAGAAATAAACGAGACCTGCTTAAGCCTGTTCTCCCAACGTGTGTTCCTTGTGTGCTTCGTTCAAGCTTACCTCCTGCCAGAGACTAGCCCTACAAGTGGTGCCTAACGACAGGCTCGATTGCTTTTGGCAGATAGATGGTCTAGGGTCTAGTGCAAGGTTAGTGCCTCTATGGGTAACCTTCCCCCCGCAGCAGGAGAGCCTCAATCATGAGCACTTGTTGCCCTGTTCTGGAGTAGGCAGATAAAAGTATCACAAAAGGAAGCTAGTTTAATATGGGAAATAGTGAGTGAATTGTGTCCCTGGATTGACACTGGGGACATTTGGGATCCAGACAGGTGGACCCACGTCCTTCAGGAAGCTCATAAAAAGGAAATCCGTGAAGGCGCTGAGCTGCCCCTAACCTTTTACCCCATCATAGTAGGTATTCAAGCCTGTCTATCAGGGAAAGAAGAAGGGGAAACTCTGTAGGCATTTAACACCTCGCTGCAAGAAGAAACAACAAAAGGAAAATTGCGAAGCTGCTCAAGCACTCCCATCTTCTTGTGATACAGCAAACAATTCCAGCAAGAACACAGATAACCAACAACTTCCACTATCAAGTGACACAGGGGGCTGGCCAGCTATGCTTGTAAAACCGCCTCTCCCACACTATCAGTCCCAGGAAGCCTGCCCAATCACTTCTTTTTGCTGTTTAGGCCAGCCTGGGAACTCCCCTCAGAAAACTTTGTATCCTTGGGCAGAGATATCCAACTTTGCCCAAGAACAAAAACCCATTGTTCCCCATGTAATACAACAGTTGTTCATGGGCCCCACAACTATCATGGCAACGACAGCCAAGCCTATAAATGAACCCCAGTTCATATTCCCGGTAAACGTCCACCGAACCTCTGTATGACCTAACCAATGGTATCCCCATGACCCAAAAGTACTTGACAAATACTGGGCCGCTGTCAGGGAAGATGGGTTACAGTCCCTGAATGCTCAACAGATGCTTGAAACCCTTAGCATTGATCTTAACTGCCCCATGATTGGAAGAGTTTAATGAACACAGCATTATCTTCAGGGTCTTCCTTTTATGGAAGGCTGCTTTTTCTGATGAATGTTAACAACAAAGCACACAAAATATCACTACCAGAGGGCAGGATGCCACCATGGGGGACCCTGATTTTTTAAAAGGTGAGGCAGCTTATGCGTCTCCTGCCGCACAAGCAGTAGCACCTCCACAGTACTTTGACCAAGTACGCCTCTGTGCGTTGAGGGTTGTCTCCTCAGTCCCTTCTAAAGAAGGGAACAAACAACTAAAACCCCTCATACAACGTCCCAATGATCTTTTCACTGACTTCGTTGCCTTTGTTCAAGAAGCAGTGGCCTGGAAAGTATCCCATGCTGGAGCCTGAGATGTGCTAATCAAGAGCCTAATATGGGAAGGGGCTACACAGGAATGCAGAAAAGCCATTGCCCCTGAATGAAATATGGAGATCACTGATTGCATCCTATCCACCAAAGATTTGGGGTCATCAACTCATGCTGAGTATCCTTGCACCTCCTTTAGCCTCTATGACTGCCAGTGCTCGCGCGTCCCCTAATGGCAGAATGGGAAATCGACCTTGTTGGGGATGTGGCAGAACTGGTCATTTTATAAAGGATTGCCCATCACTCTGGGGCTCACCCAAAAGAAAACAACCTCCTTCTGTATGTCGTAAATGCAAAAAGGGTTTTCATTGGACCTCTGAATGCTGCTCTACGACTCAGCCTTTCAACTAAATAAGCGGCAGTCCTCAGCCCCGACCACAATAGGACAAAGGCAACAGCCACCACCTCAAGTATTATGGACTACTCCTACCCAAAATGGAAAAGCTAGAATGAAACTTAAAATCAATGGAACAGAATTTAAGGGCATCATTGATACAGGAGCTGACTGTACAGTCCTTAGAAAAGATGAAGTAGAAGGATTGGGATGGAACCTAATTCCTGGCGCCTGCATACAAGGTGTCGGTGGAAAAACAGATTCCCTCCATGTCCAATGGCCTGTAAGACGGGAAAACTGTGGTGGGGCCACCGGGGCTTTTAAACCTCTTGTTGCCCCTGGCCTTCCATACAATCTTTGAGGAACAGATGTCCTCACTAATATGGGTACTCTGATAACAACAGATGGTAAGGCTTTTTATGAAGACATCATAACCGATCGAGCCGTTAATAACCCACACTACCCCCAATTCCAATGGCCACTGTTGCATTACCAGAGCCAGTTCCACTCCAATGGGACACCACCAAACCCATTTGGGTCGAATAGTGGCCTATTTCCTCTGAAAAGCTCCCTCATCTCCAGGTTCTAGTGGAGGAGCAAGTAAAAAAGGGACACATAGAACCTAGCATCAGTCCCCACAATTCCCCATTTCTATTATCCAAAAAAGGGCTCAAGGAAAGTGGAGATTTCTCCATGATCTACGTTCCATAGTCATATACAAAAGATAGGAACGCTTCAACCCGGACTTCCACACTCTTCTGCAATACCCAAAGATTGGCACATTGCCATTATTAACATCAAGGACTGCTTTTTTCCACCCCCCTACACCCCAAAGATAAAGAATATTTTGCCTTCTCAGTATGGGAACCTAATTGTCAACTACGTACTCACTGATATCTATGGAAAGTTCTCCCTAAAGGTATGAAAAATAGCCTTACTATATGTCAGATGTATGTTGCCCATGCTATTAGGACTTTGCTTTCCAAATGCTTTTGTGTCCATTACATGGATGACTTTTTAATAGCACATAAAGATGCTACAACCATGCAAATCTGTTTAACACAACTCAAAGAGAACTTTACAGTGCTGGGCCTTAATATTGCCCCCGAAAAAATTCAACTCAAAGCCCCTTACGCCTATCTTGGATACCATTTAATCAAACAATTACCCCAAATGGGCCTCATATTGTCATTAAAACCCAATATACTTTAACTGAATTACAACAATTATGTGGACATATCAACTGGTTATGCAATTTTATGTGTCTCCCCACCCAACAACTCCAACTGTTATTTCAATTGCTTCAAGGACCCTCTGACCCAACTTCCCTTCATATACTTTCACCTGATGCTCAACAAGTTTCACAAGTCGCTGATTGACTATGTTCAACACCCTTCAACACCCTTGGTGTTTTTAGATACCACCCAAGAAATCAACCTAATTATATTAAATAATAATGGCCTAATGGTGGCGCTGACGCAAACCCATGGTTTTGTTACAATGGGTATACCTTGCCACTTCCCAATTACCAAAAATTAGCACATCCATTACCATGCTATGCAATCTGGCCATCAAAGGTGCGGAATGATGCCGTCAAACTTATGGCCGATTCCCTGACCATCTTACATGGCCCATTACAAAAACAATCTTTGATTTCCTAACAACCGAAGAGGCATTAGCTTTACAAGTCATCCATTACTATTTTAACATTGATAATCATATGCCCAAAAACCTCGTTTTAAAAGTTACCCAAGAACTCCCACTTTCATGGAAATGTTGTACTCGTCCCAATGGGCAACCTATACATCAAGCCATTGTACTTTTTACAGATGTTAACAAAACTGTTTATGGATTTTACAATGCCAATACTAAAAAATACATGCTTCAAAAACATTCCCTGTCTGTTCAAGCTGCTGAATTACTGGCCATTTTGCTTGCCCTCACATCTTTTCCCAAAGAACCTCTTAATATTTTTTCTGATAGTTTATATACTGTACAAACTGTTGCCATTCTTCCTGGAGCTTTATTACAAGATGATGGTCATGATGTAGCAAAAATAATGTGTAAACTACAAAATGTATTAGACAATCGTGTCCAACCCTGGTACATTCAACACATTAGATCTCATACTAACCTCCCCAGACCCCTAGCTGCTGGTAATGAAGCCATTGATCGTGCTGTCACACCAACTGTACTACTCACAAATATGTGCATGGACCAGGCCCGAACGTTAGATGATCGTTTTCATTTATCGGCAGCTTATATCAAACAGTTATTTCCTGATTTAACACACCAACAATGCAAGCACATGATTCGGTCCTGCTCTTTCTTGTGCACCTCTTTTACCCTTAGGATGACTTCAACCCATGGGAACAAATCCACGAGGCCTTAGACCCAATAACACATGGCAAATGGACATAACCCATATCCCCCAATTCGGTAAACAAAAATACATCCCTGAATGCATAGATACATTCTCAGGCTTTATAACTGGTTTAGCCTTAACAGTGAAAAAAAAAGGCACGCTGTTAAATCACTTCTACATGCCATTACAATTATGGGAGTTTCTTGGACCCTTAAAGCAGACAATGGCTCTGCTTACACCTCCAAACATTTTTGTGAATTTTGTACCTTTTGGAACATTACACCCCACACAGGTATTCCATATAACCCACAAGAGCAAGCCATTGTTGAACACAGTCATAAAGAAATCAAGACCATTCTTTTAAAAGAAAAGGGGGAACTGGAGGGGCTAGGGCTTAAAAATCCCCAAACACAATTAAATTATTGCCTTATAGTAAAATCTTTTTAACATTCACACCCACCACATGTGGGACCCCCACCTCCCTGTACTGGGGACTCATGAAACACCTACTCTGGTCCCTTTGGATAGATGGAGGGACCCCATCACAAGAAAATGGGAGAGCCCTGCTCCCTTAATGGCACAAGGGACAGGATTTGCTTGTATCTTTCCAGACACCAGTGATAAACCTGTTTGGATCCCAGCTGGAGTTGTCTGACCAACCATCACCACCTAAGCACAAGATGCGTCAGCTATGCTTGAACAGTGCGAGGAGGAGGAGACACAAACCTCGAGCTAGAGCCCATGCCAACACTTGGGGAGACCTAAAGATATTGGTTGAACAAGCCCAGGTTATGGCCCCAGACCCTGACCCGGGGCATGGTACTCTATTCCTCCTATTGTGTGCCATTATTACAGCCAATTCTCAATCTGCTTCAGGGCAGGGTAAGATAACTTTAGTGCCCAGCCCCCAAATCTTAATGATCTCAAATGCTTTCTTCCAATGGCAGGGTTGGCCTTCCTTTCTCAGCAGATGCCTTATGGCATCAAAAAACAAACCTTACTTTTAGATGGAAGGGAGCCATCTCTTTTTGTTTTTCAAACGAGATGATAAAGCAATTTGATGGCTGTACCATACCCTCGCAACAGTAACGCATGGGATGGGATGGTGGAACTACACAGGACCCTACCCCATTTGTCCCACTGGAAAAAAATTGTAATCAGGCTACTGACATACATTTTCATATGCAGTTGTGCCCACCAGGGAGTTTGATAGCTTTGGCACTATTTGCACTCCTCTTGAGGAATTAGTGATTAGCCTTTGTGCCAATTCCTGGCAAGGCAAAGTGTTTGGGGAGCTCGCGTTGTCCCTCTACCCGGCTATATACAACCAATCTGAAAAAGATCCCAAACCTCAAAATCTAAATCAGTTTTTTGACTCTTCAGGAGGACGATTGGGAGACCTAGGAGCCACCATGCCAATCGTTTGCTCATCACATTCCTGCCTCGATTTGTCCCCTTTCCTATTGGCCAATACTCGTCGCTGTAACCAATATGGATACGACCAGGTGTCAGGAATGGTAGTGGGTAGAGCCCCATTCTTTTTTTGTCTAGGAGACAACTCCTCCACTACTTGCACTCTCAGCAATCACTGGCAACCCAATGACTCATAGCCTTTTGCAGGTTTGGTACGTGTTCCCCCATTTATTGTTCTGGCTACTAATGACTCTCAGTTTTCCCAGGTTCAATTGATTCGCCCACGCAGCAAAAGAGCAGTAGGATTGATCATTGCAATCGGGTCCGAAATCATCGCTACAGTGGCTTCATCTACCAGTGCTGCCATATTGCTGTCCCAAAGCGTGTCCACTGTGCAACAGATAAACCAGCTCATCCCTCAACTGTCATCCATAGAATTACAACATTTACTAGTTGCCAATCATCTTAAGGGAGGCCTCCTTGTGCTCCCACAACAAATAGACTTGCTCCAAGAACAGATTACATTTCTTCAATTACAACAAGGAGGACTATATAATGCAATGACTACTTCTGTCTGTCAGCTTTCCATTCCTGCACCCAATGTCACTGAACTTAGTAACTACATCAAAGGCCCTTGGTCCCTTAAGTACTTAAACTTCACCCCAAACCTGCTGCATGATGTTACCCACCTAAACCAAACCACCATACAGCTTATTCCCACTGCCTCCTTTTTAGAAGATGTGCTTAAAAAGTTACAACAATGGTTTTTGCCATCCTCTCTGGTCATCTGGAGAGGCCTTGCACTTGTAGGGCTTTCTCTCCTAGGAATTATTAAATGCTTGCACTCCCGGCAAAAACGCCTCCAACCACGGGTGACCATAATGACGGTCC
This sequence comes from Dipodomys spectabilis, assembly GCF_019054845.1. Classification (NCBI taxonomy): domain Eukaryota; kingdom Metazoa; phylum Chordata; class Mammalia; order Rodentia; family Heteromyidae; genus Dipodomys; species Dipodomys spectabilis. The sequence continues at coordinate 1,511,074 of NW_024871204.1, read as the reverse complement.
TTTCAAAAGAAAAGGGGAAATTTGTGGGTAGAGCCGGTCAGATCTGGTTGAGTCAGCTAGAGTAGCTGTTGAAGCACACCTCCTGCTCATAGAGACGTGACCCACAGTCATGTCTGCCTAGCTTGCCAGCCATGAGCTATCCAAGATCCCTACATGCCCCAAGGGGACCAAACATTGCCTGTCACCAAGCAGTGCCCATCATCAACTCCCTGCTAAGTAATTGGCTGGGAAGGACTCCGGAGGTTGGGAAAGCTGGGGCTATAAAATCCCAACCCTTGTGCAGAAATAAACCAGACATGCTTAAGTCTGTTCTCCCAACATGTGTTCCTTGTGTGCATCGTTCATGATTACCTCATGCTGGAGATCTAGCCCTAAAATGTAGCAATGGGGGAGGCCCTTATAGTCCTTCACCTTCACTAGGCTTGAAGCCAAGAATCTGTGATAAGTGGGAAATCAGGTAAGAGCTAAGAGGAGGACAGAGAAATAAGACATAGGAGCATTGTCCTTTTGTAACAGATACTGTCATCCAAGGTATGGGTGATTATACTCTATTCTTCTCCATACAACTTTTTGAGTAAATGCAAGACGGATAGAAAAATAATCTATTGAAATAATTTTGCAAAGAATAACTTCAATATTCCTGATATGGTATCTAAGGAGAGTCTTAAGAGAGAAGATAAAAGTGGAGTATTCTTCGGTTTCCTCTAAGCATCTTGTTAGCAAAATATATCTTTGAGGTTAGAAGTGATTGAACCAAAAATTGGTGGAGTACTGATTTTTGAGGGCACTTTAGACACAAGAAGACTTTCAAGGTAAAAGAAAAAAGTATAGCTAAATATTTGTGATCACAGATTCTTGGACTGGTATTTTGGAGACAAAGTTTTACATTAGAGATTGTTCTCATTAACATTGATGCTGGGTTTCCGTGGCACCGAAATGCAAGTGGAAAGTTTAATGGACTCGCTTGGATAAGTAAACAGCATGATAGAAAAAAAATGAAATATAATATTTACTGAATTATTTTGAACAATTATTTTGCCAGAACAAAGAAGGAAATATATAATGCAAATCACTTGACATAAACTTATGAATGAAAGTAGTCAATAGAAATGAGAGAAAACAGAGAGGTCTGTTTCCTCTCCGGTGGAGTAATGGGTTCTTGATCTTGTTTCTTCCATTCTATCTTTACAAGCTATCAAGTGTGGCTCAGGATTGGAGTATACAGTTCAGGCCAAGAGAACATGCAGAAGAAAATATTTGCAGCAGATATAGGTGATTTATAACCTAAGACAATCTATTTAAATCTGTTAAAAATTCTCCTCTACCCCAAACTGCCCACTTTAAACAACTTTGTATGGTTTTCACAAGATTGTCCTTCATGAACTATTTAAAATTTTGAGAAGTCATCATCATACTCTATAGGGATTGCTGTTTGGTTGTGCTTTTTGTGTCTTTTTGTTTTTTGTTGTATTTTTTCACTGAATTACAAAAGGTTGTGCTATTGTGTTTCAATTAAGTATGTCCATCTAATTGTCCAATGTTCCTGCATCAGAGTCACTCCTTCTATCCTTCTCAACCAACCCCTTCTACAAGATTTATTTCCGATTTACCACTTCCTTTCTCACATGTGTACATTGAGTATTCTAGCTGTACTTGACCCTTGTGCCATTTTTCATTCATTCTATGTCTTTACAATTATTCCTCTCTGGTTTCAACTTCCTGATAGTCATTCTGTTAAACTGTCTGCTCCTACTTTGAAAGGTTCATATACATTCCATGGAGTTTAAATTATGCATATCCTTAAACTGATGTCAGCTTATATTTCCATAATTCATTCATCTGAAGTAACAATTTGCAAGCCTGGAGACATGAAGCACCTAGACCTGATTTTATTCACCTCCATTTGGAAGATTAATCTGTAGTCAACAAGAAAGTTTAAAAATGGCTGAGAATGTATTCCTATGGCTTTGTAAAGTGGTTTGTGATTATTTTATTTTACATGGGATAATATTTTCTACTACCTATGAGTTTTGGAAAAAGAGGAAAACTAAAATTTACTACTGTAGAGGAATATGATAGAGAAAGAAGACAGATTTTATGTTTGTCAAATCTCTGATGAGTACCCATATTCAAGACTTAGAGTACCCATATTCAAGACTTAAAGTCATATTTCTTACTATGTTAGACAGATAGGGAAAACATAAAACACCATATGATAGGACAACTATTCATGACTTTTTAAAAAGTATTTTTTATGTGATGAAATTTACTTTATTAGCTAATGTTTTGGTTTGAAATATGGGAGGCTGATCTATTTAACAAATTTTCCAAAGCACCTACTGAAAAACACAAATGGTGAGAGGTCCTATTTCTACACTTTAATGAATGGTTGAACCTGTTTGGCATTAGTGCTGGGTAAATAAATCAACTCTATTGTAACTTGCTCCCTACACTTGAAAAACTAGTAACGTCACTAAATATCATCTACTTGTAAAGTGTTATTTTGGTAAATGTGATTTTAAAAAGTTTATTTGAAAAGGAATATACTTTCAGGAGATTAAATGTAGGTTATCATTGGTTTGAGAATGACAAACTTTTTACACTACAGAACCAAGTTTGACTGAAGTACTAGTGTTTTGAAGCAATAAGGTTCTTCTCAATCAATGTTTTTTCTGAATTATATTTGAACTGTATGACAAATATTCCTAGCATTGGTAGATCAATTATGGATCTACCTTTCCAGGAACTATTTTTTGGCCTCATGATGCTGGACTGAAATCATTCATTAATTATTAGAAGAGGGGTATTACAAATAGTTTTGTGACATTTGTGGTCTTGTTCACTCCTATGGGATGGTCATCTGAAAATAGAAAGTTTGAATTACTGTACTTTCACATTTTGTGATTTCATATTGCATTTTAAGTTGCCTTGCATTTCCCAAGTACTTACTGCTAATTCCTGCATTTCAAGGAATTGGGCCCCTGAAATATAGGAAATGAGAAATTGAGATGGGTCTTCAATTACTTTCTGTTGGTATGTTGCATGGGCCTCGGTGAGATCTCTTGCCCTAGTTATTTGATGATGCAGGTAACTGGGACCTGGGATCCTAGGACCCGTGGATCCTGTGGAAGAATAATACCTTTTAGAGATCATATCAGCAAAATTTGAGTATAATCAGTAGGAATGCTTCAGAAATATGGAGAAAAACAGTTTGGGACCAGCGAGTTAAAACAATAAACAGAGCAGCAGAGTAAAATCCCTTATAGATTAAAGAAAACAACATTGTTTTTTTTACCATGTGAATTCCGAAACCAAGAACAATTAGAAGGTATCACAAGTTTATACTGAAAACATTGCATTGATACTTTTTATATTCTAATATATATTCTAATCCTGATTATTTATATTCCAATCTATTTATTGTAATAAATATCAATTAATTTGTCAAATTATAAATTAATTCCAGTAAGATTCACTGTGTGAAATATAAAATCAGCACATAAATATAAAATATATAAATATATATAATATAAGAAAATGCTTTGCATTGTTCTGTTGTGGTTAAGGTAACAAAGGCAACTGTTTTAAAATATTATTCCATTACCTCTACCTCAGTGTTTGGTAGAATTAAACTTAAAGCTTTACCATTCGGAGATGTACAGCCTAGAGGCAAGAGGAAACACTGTGATTAAAACATTACCAATTTAAGGCCTAATAACAAGGAGAAACATATGGACTTCTCCTGGAGCTATGGAATATTTTTAGTTATAGAAAATCAGTGGTGTTAGTTCCTGCCTGATTGGATGATAAACAGGCCAGGACATGAGGTAATCATGCATATGAACAATTTTTTCACCTTCTAAGCTTTAGCTACTTTTGAAATGATAGGGATAATAAATAATTATATTTTGAAAAAATACCTTTTAGCCTGAACAGTTCTGTCTGAACTGTTCATCTCTCTATAATCCCTTGTTACTAAGATTATTTCTGCTCCAGTAAGACAAGCTATGCTGTCAGGGTAAGATATTCTGGTTGGTCTGTTCCTAAATGGAGCAAAGGTAATGGGTCAGGCAAACATTTGTGCCAGTAAGACCTCATTTGGGAAGTTTTAAGCTGGAGAAATTTAGAAGTAGCTCTTAAGCAAGGCTTACTTTGAATCCATTAGCTCCACAAAGCTAACTCAGTTGATAAATAAGTACTTGAAAAGCCATTACCTTTGGACCTACCTATAAAGGCTTCAAAGTATTATCAAATTTCAAATGAAAAAGACTTAAAATGGCTATTGACAAAAAATTGCAAATGTAAGCAATTGAACAAACAATGTAAGTTTTTTCCACCATAAACAAATTTTACAAAAATAAGATGAATAGCAATTTAGGGAACAATAAGGTTTCCTTGTTACAAATAGGCAACCAAGGATATATGCCTGTCTTAAGATTGCATCATTAACTACTTAAATTTACAGGATACTACATGCTTTAGCAGCACATCTACCCGAATTACAATACAGAGGTTAACATGGCTCTTTCACGAGAGCCATGTTAATGATATGAAAATTTGTGAAGTATTCCATATTTTCCATTCTTCAGATGCAAGAAATGGAAAACAGTTATGAAAAAATTGATTACAAATATACAAGTGTAATAATACATGTAATTCATAGAAATAAAAGTTAGTTTGACATCAGTGTATTCAATCTTCACCTTTTCAGAAAGGCCTTTACATAGCATAACATTTATAAAACTATGAAATTAGATAACATTGTCATTTTATCCCAAATAAATAAAATTCTATAAGGACCTAGGAATTAAAGGAATCTTAAACTGTTTCTATATGGAATGAAATTCGAAAGGACACATTTAGTAATGAATCCATATATTATAAAACAATGTCGAATTCAAAGTATTATATCTAGGAGAGAAAGAAATAGATTATGGACATTATATAAACAGAATACTAAATATTTTAAAATATACTTTTTTCAGACAAGCACCAGAAATATCCTTAGTTTCTATACTACTCATTTCAACAGATAAGTTAAAATTATTTCTGATTTAAAAAAATCACAAACTCTATAGAAATCATTATAGATGTATACAAAAACCTCGAATATATTTTGACATCAAACTCAGGCAATTCACTTGGAAAAGTACCATGGAATCCATGAATTTCTAAAGTAAAATATTGCTGTTGCTTTGTATTGTGAAAATATTTTGTATGGACACATGGGATGGACTGGCAATTTTGAAATTTAAGAAACTTAATGGAAACATTAGGACTTAAGAGAACAATTTGTACAGCTTTCCACAACTTCAAAGAGGTGGTGATACATACTTATCCTTTTGGCAATATCAAATGCAGTTTCTTCCAAGTTGTGTTCAGATCTGGTTTGATATAATGGGTCAACAGAAGGAGATCCAGCGTATCTTTGCTATGTCTATACCCAGCAGCAAGATACAAGGGGGTCAAGAGGCCTTTGGTTTGGCCATTGGTGTCTGCATCATGATGAAATAAAGAAGCCACTCTGATATTATCCCATGTATAAGTACTGTGCACGGGTGTCCAGTCATTCACAGTTATTCCATGAATATCTGCTTTGAGCCACCAACTCATGGATAATGTCTAAGTGTCCACAGTAGGCTTCTAGATGAAGAGGTGTATAATCATCGTTATCCCTAGTGTTCACATGAGTGGCCTTTATGGAAAGTAGTCTCTGCACTGTAGTAGGGTGATTACTTTCAGCAGAACAAAGAAGAAATTTGCTTGATCCTATTCCATTTTTTCTTGCAATTGATACCATTTCTCATTTTTTCATCTTGTTCCTCAACTTCATCAGAATTGCCTAACCAGACACTTTGAGTGCCAGTGAGAATGAGCTGTCCATGTATTTCCCCAATAGTTCACATTGGATAAACTAGTCAGAAAAATCCGGTGAATTTTCTGCATCTGTTTTTTCACTATTATTTATTTTCTCTTTTTTCATTTATACTATTCTAAATTATTCTAACTGGAGAGTAGGGATTTGGTAGAGAGCAGAGGAAAGATTTTCCTCCGTATTCAAAGGGACAAACTGAAAATGAGGATCAGTGGTGTCTTCATGTGCAGCTTATTCTAGGAATGAGAAAATAGGAAATAATGCCTTATATGTAAATGAATTGGGAAATGACAGAGCAGAAAGTGAAATGATGCAACCAAAAAACATAAAAGCAAAATAAATTAAGATAATTATGGAGCAATCATATTACCTGTGAGAACCATGAGAGGGAGAGAGGAAGAGAGAGACAGATGTGCAATGATCTAGCTAGCCACAAAATCCATCCCTCTGATCAAATTATAGAGCAAATAATTTTATTTTTTAAAAGAGATGGAAATAGAATTTAAGATCAGATGTCTCCATTGTTTTTAATTATATTTTTCTTATCTTAAATACTTGTACAAGGGAATTTCCATTCAACAAATCAGTTTTTTTTTAAATATAATGGATCTTTATATAACTTTTCCACACCTTTCCAAAGCTCATCGCACTTTAATTTTTCTAGTTTCTTACATCTACATTGAATATTATACCTACACTCTCTTCCTCCATAACTCTATTTCTTCCTTTTGACTTCCACTAACATCTTCCAAGTGATAGTGTCCTGGTATTCATTTTGTTGGAGTAAAGTTCGATTTTATAAGAAATTACACCTTTGAGATACTCCTCTGCAAATCACATGCTTTGGTTAAGATTTCTGTGTAAACTTGTATAAATTTCTAGCTTCCAAATATGAGACAGAACATGGGTCCTTTGTGTGTCTGGCTCTGACTTAGTTCACTTAATAAATTTTTAGATCTATCTATTTCTTTGCAAATAATGTAGCAGTCTTAAAAATGGATGGGTGCAATCCAATTGTGTATATGTGCCACACATTCTCCAACCATCACTCCGCCAAAGGGCATCTGGGTTGTTCCCGTAACTTGGCTACGGTGAATTGTGCAGCAGTGAACATGCTTGTGAAAGTGATTTTACTGTAACCTTTTAGAAGAATTCATAACTACCTTTATGGGAGCAATCCTCTAGCCTGTTTTCCAGAATAAGCACATCCCTCCCTTCATCTTCATCGCAATATATTGCTAGTCCTCAAAAACACACTTCACCCTACATGTCTCAATAAGCTAAAACCACATTGTGCCCATATTCTTTCAATACATTTTTTCATAATTGTACATATAATTCAATGAGAACCTTCTATATACTTTCCTAATGTGGGAATGAGGTACATGACAGAGTAAAAGTAAGAAAAATGGAATTTAATTAGGTATTATCATATTTTAAATAATTTTCATATCTATTTCATAGCCTCACATAACATTATTTTAATCTTTATTTGATTACATCATCTAACCCGTAAATTATAACAGGTGAGTTAAAAGCAAAGGCAAAAAGTGTTGTTTGATTTTGACACTCATGTGTGAGGTTGCACAATATGGGCAAATAGATGGATTGGAATTAATACCTTTTATCCATTTTGTTAACGTAGAGATGGTTTTCCCAAATTGATTCTCACAATTCATATTCCATTCAACAACAAGAAACGTGATAATTTCCTTTTTTTTGATCCTTATTAACTGTTGTTTCCATTTTATTTTATAAGGATGATTTCGAAAATCTACTGTAGATACAAAAATATGTTAAAGTATTTCTATCCGTATGCATTGATATATATATGCACACATATATTATATAAGTTATAATGATAATGAATAACTTCAGTTACTGTACAATTTACTAAATTATTAAAAATATCGGTGGCTATTGTCTGGCATCCTGTTTACTCGGGAGGCTGAGATCTGACGATCATGGTTTGAAGTCATCCTGGGCAAGAAAGTCCAGGAGCCTCTTATCAGCAAACAACCAACAGAAAATCAGAATTGGAACTGTGGCTCAAAGTAGTAGAATGGTAGCCTTGAGAGAAAAATCTCAGGGATATCATCCAGGCTCTTAGTTCAAGAAGTACAATCTACCCAAATAATATCTATTTAATTTACACCTGCGTAAGTAAAGTATTTCCATCACCCAAATGCACAACCATGCTCATTTGCAAGTTAACTCTGTTTTGTCTGAAGTACCACAAAACATTTTTACTTAAGTTGAAAGCATTGCACCATGGGTTCATTCTATCTCTTTCATGCATTTTTCTGCTCTCTCATGCATTTTTCCACTCAAATATTCAAATCTTACAATTACTCCAATTATTTAAAATCATAGCTTTTTACTTTAATACCCATAATATTAGAGTTTGAATTGAGTGTCTTGTGCCTCCTAAATGGGTGTTCTTATCACTTTGTCATGTCTCCAGCCCTAAATTATCCTGATTATTTTTCAGATACTTGTGTATGATCTTGTTCTCAGTCCATGTTATGTTATTCTTCCTGGAATTTAGAATAACAGGTACATGGCATTGTGTACAGATGTTTCTGTCCAGTCTGGGCTTTAACCTGTATCCTCACAAGAGTAGATTCCCATGTAGTCAGGATTTTCATAAGCTTGTAATAGCTGATGATTTTTAAGTCTTTGCATTTCCTGCAGGTTCATGAGTACTGAATTAATTTGTTTTCTTGGGTTGTTTTGTTTCATTTGAATGTATGTGTTGAGTTGTTCCTACTTTTACTTTTATTTCTTTCAATAAAGTTCTTACCTAAAGTGCTGAGAAACCAATTCTTATTTTTTACAATAGTCAATGTGAACATAATTTATTCCAAAGCAATTTCAATAATATTTAAACACCTTCATATCTATGAATTGTATATAAATGATAAGTGCTGCGAAGGGTCTTTTCATTTTCACAGCAGTCTTTGCCATACACAGACAGATCATGAAATATATGAAGATAATAAAACTACAGATGCTAGCAAGGAGAAAAAAAACCTATTATTAATTGTTTGACAGAGGATTCCCTTCTAGTGAAAGAAATACGTTGCTTGATGCAGGATTTCACAAAATTATATTGCTTGGAGGAAGCTAAACAATCATCTAATTCTACAGAATTGAGGGAGATGAATCGACCTGAATAATTTACATTTGGGTCAAATAAAAGTCTGCTTCCAAAAGGAGAGTTGACTTTAGAGAAACATAATGAGTTGTATGTAAATAAGTGCTTAGCTGATTTTGTATATTTGTAAACTAATACAGGGAAATGGATTACAGCACGGTTAAAAAAAGAACTTCGCATTGAAATACTCATTTGTGTGTGTGTGTGTGTGAGAGAGAGAGAGTGTGTTTGTACACATGCACGCGTACACACGCATGCGCATGTGCTAGTGCTCATTCATTCATTCATCATTCCTGAGGCTTGATAGTGCCTGGGAACTCTCCCTAATCTTTTGTGACCAAGGATAGTGGTTTACCACTTGAGCCATTGTTCCATTTCTGTTTTTTTGGAGATAATCGCATTTATTTTCATGATTGGACTGGCTTTGAATAGTGGTCTTCATATTTCAGCCTCCAGAGTAGCTAGCTAAGCTTCTTCAGCCTCTAAGAAGCTAGTTAAAATTGGGCCTGTCCTCTATGCTTCACTGCTCTTTTATTCTTGTCCTGAGGTGTTCACATGCTTAAGTTATATATATGTCTAGTTGCTTTAAAAAATACTCTTACTGCTTGGCACCAGGGGCTCCCATCTGAACTCTAAACTATTGAGGAAGCTTGAGAACAGAACCCAGGCCAAAATTTTAATGGACTTACTTCTCAATCTATAGCTTGGTGCATTGGGTTATTTCTACCATCCTGCACTATCTACAGGTTAAGATTGGAAGGACTGCAGAATCCAGGCCAGCCAAGGTAGGAATCTAGACAAGTTGGTGTGCAACTCTTATGCCATTGATAATGGGAAGGCTAAAAAGACAGATCAGGTGCATGTTTTGTGAAAAGGGAACCCCTATCCTAAAATTTACTACTGATATGACACCAGTCTAACAAAAACAGTACCTCAAGTTGAACACAATTTCCCACAACCAAAATATTTATGGACATTAACATCCAAAACTTAGTATAATCTGCTCTTTGTTCTAATATCAGCTTCATCTGGTTATCATGTGATGTGACAATAGTTTCTTCATTAAAGTTTTTATATATTTTAAAAGACCTAGAAAATTCTTTCTCACTTATTCAGTGCAAACGAATGGCAAATTGCCTCATTTCTTACATATTTGACTACCACTATAAATTCATCTCATGATTATTATTAATAGTAACATATTCTGATTTATTACTTTACTTTGTAACACTTTTTAAACTTTTGGCTTCTTGGCTGAGGTTGAAGTATTTAAATAGTATCATCAAATTATATTACTTGGGTACTTTGGGTCAATTTCTAAAAAGGTTTTAACCAATGGCTTCTAGTAATTCTATTGTTTTTTTTGGGGGGGGGTTCTGTCCTGGAACCTGAACTCTGGGCCTGAGTGCTGTCCCTTAAGGCTAGCTCAAAGCTAGCACTCTACCACTTGAGCCAGAGCACCACTTCCGGCTTTTTTTTCTGTTTATGTGATGCTGAGGAATCTAACCCAGGGCCTCAAGCATGCAAGGCAAGCTCTCTAACACTGAGCCACATTCCTAGCTCTCTACGAATTCTTAATTGGTATATTAATTAGTTTATTTTTAATATCAATATAATTTTATTGTAAAGGTAATGTACAGAGGGGATACAGTTACATAATTAAGGTAATGTGAACATTTATTATGGAAGGAACATTGTTATCTCTTCCTTTGATTTTTTTGCACACTCAAAAAAAAAAACTACTAAGGTATATCCTGTCGCTATTGTCAAATGGGTACTTTTCTTTCTTTGTTCTTGCATTTTTTATTATAAAATTGATATACAGAGTGTTTACAGTAACTTAAGTCAACTAAAGATTACACTTCATTTTATTTTCTGAATTTCAAATTTTGAACTTATTTTGTTTTGTTTCTTTAGGGTAATTCTTTTTTCAGAGTTGTAGAATTAGTTAATTTAGTTTTGCATAATTTTAACACATGTAAATTATTCAGACATATATTTTGCTTTCAAAATAGTTAACATGTGAATATGTAAAAATTATTTTCTTAAATTTTATATGGTTGGTGAATTTAAATAAATTTATTTTCTCATTATTTCTAAAGATATTTGTGCAGGTAACAAATACTGCATTTTCAAGAAGCATATACTTTATTAAAAAAGGCTTTATATATATACATATATATTTTTGTCTGTCGTGGGGCTTGTACTCTGGGCCTGCAAAAGGCTTTATTACCTAGTCACTTTTTGGAAATATTTGTACTTGAATAAAAAAAAAATGTTTGAGCTAGGCATAGTGGTTTGTGGTTTCCATTTTCTAACTATGGTCGGAAGTGTAAATAGGGTTTGTAAATCGGGAGGGACTGAAAAACTATGATACTTTATCATAAAATTTCCAGAGTGAAATGATTAGAGATATAGCCATCCCTAGCAAGATATAGAGCACCTGGTTATCATATTCTAAATCTTGAGTTAAAACACCAGAAACATCAATCTTTTGTCAAAATAAAAGGACACATATTTCAAAATGTTTATTATTTAAGACTTGTTTGCAAAGTTCTCATATCTTTTATTTATTAATTTTCAATTTACTTAATCTATAAGAATCCAAGTATCTTGTGAATATTTTATTTCTTCTAAACTTTTAAATAGTATGAGCAATATTATGATTTCATATATTAAAATACTTTTACTATTTGTGATAATTTTCTCTGTTTAATATGATAATAACAAATGTGTGTATGTGGTGTGTGTGGGTTTATGTGGGTTTTTTGTGTGTGAGTTTTGTGTGTACTTTGTAATGCTTGGGAGATCACACAATTGCTTCACATATGTTAGGCCAATGTTTTAGGACTGAGCTATACTATCTAGTTATAATACAAATTGTATTTTAAATTATGACTTTTGTATTTTCATTCCTAGTATGTTTTTTCAAAATTATATATGATAGGATGGGAGAAGATGGTGGAGGAGAATCTGGAGTCTAAGTAAGCTCTCGCATAGAAAGCAGTTTTAGAGTTCCAGTGAACAGTCCTAAGCCAGAGAATTACACCAAGTGTGCCATCACAGGATAGAGAGTTAGGTCAGAGAAGGAAACCCAGGCAAGAAGACACTTCTGAGCTCTTGCCAGCAGTTGCCGCGGCAGCGGCAGCCGGCGGTGGGTGAGCGCAGGAGTCATACCTGAGCAACAGAGAGTCCAGGACGAAGGAGCCAGATGCAGCAGGCAAGTGGATTCTACTCAACACCAGCAAGAACTGATAAGGAGCAGACATCTTCATCCTGCAGTTCGCAGACCAGAGACAACCCAGGAACTAAGACTCGGCATGAGTAGTAGCCTGACGACCTCACTCCTTCTCAGGGAGCAGAGGAGGGAAGGCCACCCCTCCCCACCACAGCACCGGTGATCTCCATCTTGGATACCAACAAAGCTCAGAGGAGCTGCTAGCTACAACTCAGGCCTTGGAATAAAATGAGTCATTTAGCAGGTCACAAGAACCTAACGGCGGCTTGACCTGCCAGACTCAGCTCCACCCATGGAAAAGTCACCCAGCTCGGGCGCCAACCCTAGGAGTGGGTTTCTTCACTGGGTAATCATAGCCAGAGGCTGCCCCTCCCTCTAGCAGCCTCGACAATCAATTGAAATTCAGTAAACAGAAACCCTGAGAATGGCTCCAGGCTGGGCTCTGTGAGGTTTTCACAAACTAGCCCTGGAAAAGCTACTGTTTGTTGAAAGGCCTCAACTCTACCCAGAACCTAGCCTCATCACTGCATCCCCCTCTTTTGTGATACTCAAAACATATCTGCCTCCCAATGAACTAGCCTGGGAGGAGGATCGCCAAATCCTGTGTAAAGCAGAGCATTTTTCTGCCTGTTTGAACAAACTGATTTAAGAAACCAACCAAGCCACAGGACCACAAGCAGACCAGAGACTCCAACAAGAGGCTGGTTATGGACACAAGGGAGATACAGGATTTTTCCCACTCCTCCCAAAAAAATCAAAGAAGTTTTTTTTTTTTTTTTTGGTGTTGTTTTTTTTTTTTCTCTCTTCTTCTTCGTCTTCTTTTTTATTTTTGGTACCTTGTATAAATTTTTTTTTCTTTTCTAAAACTTTTTTTTAATCTTTAATCTTTGCCTTTTTTGAAAAAAAAATTGTTTTCCAGAAACTTTTTTTTCCCCTTATGATTTTTTTTCTTTCTTTTTTGGTCTTCTTTCTCTTTTTTTTCTTTTTTAATTATCTTTTTGTTTTTTGTTTAGCTGTACTGAACTTCTCATCTTTTTCTTCCTCCTTTCTTATCCTTTTCACCTTCTCTTCTCTTTCGTTCTTCCTTATGTGACTTAATTCTTGTCCTGCACATCCTCAGATAAACCCGTAGTTGACTATTAGACCCTATCCTCTATTGTGTACACACTTAATCCACAAATTTATTACTCAAGTCAAAACCTCTAAGACTTAAATTCCTTAATAGCACTACTACCTCTTTATAACTATATAATATTTTAAGCATTTTTATTTTTAAATTTTTCACATCTCCTTTATATCCCTCCCCTTCTCTCAATAAATTCACGTTCTTATCTAGATTGTTATCGATTCTACATAATTTTATTAATTTCTACCTTTCTATTTTTTCTGGTCTCTTTTCTTTTCCCGTTCCCTTTCTTCTTTTTTTCTCTCTCTCTACTTTCATCCTACCCAACCTATTTCCTGCTTTGAGATTAGGACTTAGTTAACTCTCCGTGAGCCTCCCCACATCAATCTATTCCTATTTTTTTACCCACATCTCTCCCTAAATCTAATAATTTCTGGTCTTCCAAATTCTTCTTTGCGGTTCGTAGCCCATGAACGTATAGTTGTTTGGTGTTGAATAGATGTATCTGTTGAACTTGATTGTATCTGTAGACTATTGACTGTGCAAATTCAGACATGGGTTGATGCTTGCCTTAAGATAGTGTTCTAGCACAAACCTGGTGCTATTTTCATCTCAAATGGGCAGGATAAGCTGGAAAAACACAAGAAATATGGCAAATCCGGGTATCTCAATTCCCAATACCGATAATCAAGGAACAGAAAAGATAATGAATAATCCAGAGGAGAATTCCCAAATAGTTCTACGAACACTGTTGGCAAACATGATAAATCAAAAGATTGAAAGCATACAAAGGACTCTGTATGAGCGTGATAGGGAGAGAGAGGAGGCAATCCAAAAATTTATACAGGAATATCAAAAGCTTGAGGAAGCTACTCAAAAACTGACACAGGATTTGCCTGAGCAGCTTGAGAATACTCAAAGAGAAAGACAGGAATGGCCTGAACAGGCTGAGAACACACATAGAGAACTGCAGGAATCCCACGAACGGGAGGAAGCTAATCAAAGAGTAATACAGGAATTGACAGAGCAGGAAGAGAATACACAAAGATCACTAAAGGCATTCATGGAATCCATTAACAAAGAGCTGAAAGAAGAAAGGGAGACCACAAAGGGAATGGAACCCAACATAAGGAATGGGAGTCCAAGTAAACCATAACCTATCAACTAAGTGATCTGATAATCAACACTGAACATCAAATTAAGGAAGTAAAGAAGTTCATAAAAGATCTAAAACAAAGCTTCAACAAAGAATTTGAAGCCATCAAAGCTGACCAATTAGAAGGAAAATAGATAAAAAACAAAGTAGAAAATCTAGACAGCAGGTTAGACCATGCAGAAGATCGAATCTCAGGGATTGAAGATAGCCTAGATATTATAGAGAAAGGACATACAACCACCCAAGACAAGTCCAAGAAATATGATAGATCTATCCAACACTTGGAAGACACAATCAGAAGGCCTAATCTAAGGATAATGGGTGTAGAGAAGCACCTAAAACAGAAGTTAATGCCCTAAGAAATTTGTTTCACAGGATCCTTGCAGAGAACTTCCTAAACATGCAAAAAGATAGGCCTATTCAGATACAAGAAGCATTTAGAACTCCAAACAGACCAGCCCAGAATAGGACATCCCACCGCCACATTTTAATCCACACAGGATCAACTCAGAAAAAGATCCTTAAAGCTGTCAAGGAGAAAAGATTAATCACCTATAAAGGGAAACCAATTAGAATCACCTCAGATTTCTCAGCAGAGACAATCAAAGCAAAAAGAGCCTGGAATGATGCATGCCATGCCCTAAAAACAAACAACTATCAACCAAGAACACTGTACCCAGCTAAACTCTCCTTCATAACTAAAGGCCAAATAAAAACCTTCCATAGCAAAGAAAAATTGAAACAATACATCTCCACCAAACCAGCCCTACAAAAGAATCTTAAACATGTCCTACACATAGAAAACCAACAAGACCAAAATAAAGGCCAAGAAACTGCACACAAACTGAGACTCCAAGAACCATAGGAAAAACCCAGTTTTTGCAGCCCCCAAGAAGGTGGATAACATGGCAGGAACTCCCAAATACCTCTCAGTCCTTTTTCTTAACGTTAACAGAGTGAACTCTCCAATTAAGCGACATAGACTGTCTAGTTGGATTAAAAAACAAGACCCTTCTATCTGCTGCCTGCAGGAGTCACATCTTGCCCGTAAAAACAAACACATTTTCAATGTTAAAGTTTGGAACAAAATCTACCAAGCAAACAGCCCCCATAAACAGGCGGGAGTTGGAATCCTAATATCAGATTAAATAGACTTCAAATTAAAATTCGTGAGAAGAGATAAAGAAGGTCGCTACATACTAATTAAGGGATCTCTCTTTCAGGAGGATATTACAATTCTAAATATATACTCGACAAACAATGGAGCACCCAAATTTATCCAAGAAACACTACTTTCCCTCAAATCCCATATAAATCCAAAGACATTAATTGTTGGGGATTTTAACACACCACTCTCCCCACTAGATAGGTCAACTCGGCAAAAACTCAACAGAGAAACTGCAGATCTAAACAGCTGCATAGATCAACTAGATTTAACAGATATCTACTGAACATTTCACCCAGCAGCATCAGAATACACGTTTTTCTCAGCAGCACATGGAACATTTTGTAAAATAGACCACATTTTAGGCCACAAAGCAAACTTGTCTAAATTCAGAAACATTGAAGTTATACCTTGCACTCTCTCTGACCACAAGGGAATAAAATTAGAACTCAACACCAAAAGCCACCAAAGAAAGTCCGGTATCACATGGAGGCTGAACAACACACTGCTGAATCAAGAGTGGGTCATGGAAGAGATTAGAAAGGAAATTGAAATGTTCATGCTATTCAACAAAAATGAACACACAAATTACCAGCTCCTCTGGGACACAGCAAAATCACTACTCAGAAGCAAGTATATAGGTCTGAGCTCCTACATCAACAAATTGGAGAGGTCTGAAACCAACAACTTATTGACACATCTAAACCTCCTTGAAAAAGAGCAGCAAATAAACCATAATCCAGCAGACGGAAAGAAATAATTAAAATTAAATCAGAATTAAATGAATTAGAATCCAAAATAACTATAGAAAGAATCAACAAAACAAAGAGTTGGTTCTTCGAAAAAATTAACAAAATTGACAGACCCTTAGCAAATCTTATCAGAAAAAGTAGAGAACACACCCAAATAAATAAAATCAGAGATGAGAATGGAAACATCACCACGGAAACAACCAAGATTCAAAACATTATAAGGAAATATATCTCAAAACTTTATGCTAATAAGTTTGAGAACTTGACAGAAATGGACCTTTTCATAGCAAATATTGACATTCCAAAACTAAACTGAGTTAAACCAGCTTAACAGGCCCATATCAAGCATTGAAATAGAAAGAGCAATAAGAGACATGCGAGCTAAGAAAAGTCCAGGACCAGATGGTTTTACAGCGTAATTCTACAAGACCTTCAAAGCAGCGCTCACACCAATACTCCTCCAACTCTTCAATGAAATTGAAAGAGAAAGTTCACTACAGAACACATTCTCTGAAGCCATCATACCCCTCATCCCAAAACCAGGCAGAGAATCATCAAAGAAAGAGAACTATAGACCCATTTCTTTGATGAACATTGATGCAAAACTCCTCAACAAAATTTTGGCCAAACGACTTCAACAATTCATCCAAAAAATCATACACCATAACCAAACAGGATTAATTTCAGGGCTGCAAAGCTGGTTCAATATATGCAAATCAATTAATATTATTCATCACATCAACAGGAGCAAGAATAAGAACCACATGGTTATCTCAATAGATGCAGAAAAGGCATTCGACAAGATCCAACACTCCTTTATGATGAAGGTTTTGGAAAAATTAGGAATCCATGGGACATTCCTCAATACAATAAAGGCTGTATATGACAAAACTACAGCCAGTATTACGCTTAATGGTGAAAAACTGGAGCCATTTCCTCTTAACTCAGGAACAAGACACGGATGTCCACTCTCTCCACTTCTCTTCAATCTAGTATTAGATACCTAGCTACAGCAATAAGACAAGATGCATACATAAAGTGGATCCAAATAGGGAAAGAAGAAATAAAACTCTCCCTCTTTGCAGAGGACATGATCTTGTATTTAAAGAATCACATAGACTCCACACCCAAATTACTCAAGCTGATTTAAAATTTGGCAAAGTAGCAGGGTATAAAATTAACCCCCCAAAACCAATGGCTTTTCTGTATGCCAACAATGAGAAAAGTGTGGCTGAAATTAGGAAAGTAACTCCATTTGTAATAGCCCCACAAAAAATAAAATACCTAGGAATTAACTTAACCAAAGAAGTGAAGGAACTCTATGATGAAAACTTTAAAATCTTGAAAAAGGAAATCAACGCAGAACTTAAAAAATGGCAAAACCTCCCATGCTCCTGGATTGGAAAGATTAACATCGTGAAAATGGCAATACTTCCCAAGGCTATCTATAAATTCAACGCGATACCTATCAAAATTCCACCCTCATTCTTCAAGGAAATAGAAGAGGCAATCCAAAAATTCATATGGAACAATAAAAGACCCCGAATAGCAAAAACGCTCCTCAACGGAAAGAACACTGCTGGAGGAATATCAACACCAAATCTCAAACAATACTATAAAGTCATAGTAATCAAAACAGCTTGGTATTGGCATAAGAACAGACCTCAGGACCAATGGAATAGAATTGAAAACCCAGAAATTAACCTACAGACCTATAGCCATGTAATCTTCGATAAGGGAGCTAAAACAATAGAATGGAAGAAAGACAGCCTCTTCAGTAAATGTTGCTGGCAAAATTGGTTAACTAGTTGTAGAAAACTAAAGCTAGATCCCTATATATCACCGTGCACCAGAATCAACTCCAAATGGATTAAAGACCTCGAAGTCAAAGCAGACACTCTGAAAACATTACAGGATGTAATAGGAGAAACCCTAGGTCTCCTTGACTCAGGCCGAAATTTTCTGAATAGAGACCCGGAAACACAACAAATCAAAGAAAGGTTGGACAAATGGGATTACATAAAGTTGCAGAGCTTCTGCAGGGCAAATGACATAGCTAGCAAGATCAATAGAAAGCCCACGGATTGGGAGAAGATCTTTACTAGCCATACAACGGACAAGGGTCTCATATCTAAAATATACTTGGAACTCAAAAATTAAATCCCCCAACAACAAATCTTCAAAGAAACAACTGCCCAATAAATAAGTGGGAGAAAGACTTAAAGAGAAACTTCTCTGAAGAAGAAAGAAGAATGGCCAATAGACACATGAAGAAATGCTCAACATCCCTAGCCATAAAAGAAATGCAAATCAAAACAACATTAAGATACCACTTCACTCCAGTTAGAATGGCAAAAATCAAGAACTCTAACAACAACAGATGCTGGAGGGGAAGTGGACAGAAGGGAAACTTACTTCATTGTTGGTGGGAATGTAAACTTGTTCAACCATTTTAGAATGCAGTATGGAGGTTCCTCAAAGACTTCACATAGAGCTCCCCTATGTCCCAGCAATCCCACTTTTGGGCATTTACCCAAATGTTTACAAACAAGACCACACTAAATCTACCAGCACAACTATGTTTATTGCAGCATTATTTACCATAGTTAAGATATGGAACCAAACCACATGCCCCTCAGTAGATGAATGGATCAAGAAAATGTGGTATATATATACACAATGGAATTCTATGCCTCCATCAGAAAGAATGACATTGCCCCATTTGTTAGGAAATGGAAGAAACTTGGAAAAAATTACATTAAGTGAGGTAAGCTAGGCCCAAAGAAACATAGGCCCCATGGTTTACCTTATTTGTAATATCTAGTATATGTATGAGTCAAGCAGAAAAGGTCAGATAATGTGACGTTAGGAAAATGAACCCTTAGATATATATTTTAATGTATTTTTCTTTCATGCATGTGTTTCTAACGCATTTATAAGATTATTTCTTTGTTGCTTTGTGGGTCCCTCCCCCACAGTTTAACCCCTGCTTTCACTATATTTGATGTCAGCATAACTTGTAGAGGAGATGGGGGAAAAACAAGTCGTTTAAGGATGCAGGTGGACCTATTGCATCAATGAGAAGTACAAGTTGTCCTGTCCAAAACGAGCTTTACAACGTCGGTTCCGGGGGTGGGGGGTGGGGGAAGAAAAGGATTGGGATTGGAGGGGGAGGGGAGGCTGGGAAGGTATGTGAAGGGTAAACAATGGAGGAGGCTGCAATGCTTGGTAAGAAATGTACGCATTATCCTGCCCATGTAATTGTAACCCCTCTGTACAGTATGTTCACAAATAAAATAAAATAAAATAAAATAAAAATTATATATGATAAAATGTGATCCATCTTCTATCCACGTTAGCAATTGTTAGTGTTATTCTTTCTCTTATTTCTTTGGAAATTAATTATATTCCTATTACTACTTCTTTATATTGTAACAGCTCTATACAATGCTTTATTTTCTACTTTATTTTTCCTTTGTTATCTGACTTTCAGTCAAAACTATCAAGTGGATTAAAAAGAAACTAGATTCAGGACAGTTTATTTTTCTCCTTCTCTTCTCTGAAGTCTTTATGTTTTTTGAAACAATACCAATGACATACAGCTCCTATGTGGTCCACCATTCTTCCCCCACTCACTCTCTTCTGCAGAACAGCTCAAGTCATTATCGTTGAGCTATATTATGCTGTACTGTTATCTAAATCTTAACTCATTCCTAAATTAATTTTAGTTGCATTGAGCAGTCTCTAAAG
The DNA here is from genome assembly GCF_019054845.1 of Dipodomys spectabilis. Lineage (NCBI taxonomy): Eukaryota > Metazoa > Chordata > Mammalia > Rodentia > Heteromyidae > Dipodomys > Dipodomys spectabilis. The sequence continues at coordinate 1,490,855 of NW_024871204.1, read as the reverse complement.
ACATTTTGTATATATAATATCAGGGGTTTGTATTTTTACAAGGTGTGAAATATGAGTGACTATGAAATATTTAGATATCTCTGTAGAATATTGGTCCATCTGCTCAATAATCTGTTATGTAAATTCAAGGAATACAGATCAGTCAGCGAAATCTTGTAAAATGGTGTAGCTTGTGCCTCCATACTAGCTTTGAATAGTATTACCATGTTTAGTAGTGAAGACAACATAGTTCTACTACAAGAACAGACACATAGAAGAAGGTAACAGATTTGTCAAAAATAAATTCTTAGTTTTATGGTCCACAGATTTTGAAAAGGATGCTATGACTTTATGAAATAAAAACAGAATCTTAAATGGTTGTATTGGCACTATTGCCTCTCTAGATTTAAAGAATGATCTTAGACTACTACCTCAATCCTTTGTTTGTTTGTTTGTATGTCGCTCATGGGGATTGAACTCTGGGCATTTGCGCTGTCCATGTACTCTTCAGCTCAAGGTGAGCACTCTACCGCTTGAGCAACAGCAAAACTTCCAGTTTTCTAGTGATTTATTGGAGATAAGAGTCTCACGGTCTTTCCTGCCTGGGCTGGCTTTAAACCACGATCCTCAGATCTCAGCCTCCTGAGTAGCTAGGATTACAGGCGTGAGCCACTGGCTCCTGGCTTCAATTCTTTGTTATTGTGGGAGCATTTAAGTAGGAAAAAGCCAAGTAAATATTTTGCATGAACCTAAACTAAGTGGGATAATATCATATTGGTGTCTCTTTAACTTGGAAGTTATAGATTATGTCTTTTTATACTTTAACTTGGGACAATTATCTGCTGTCAGTTATTTTCTTCTCTTACCCTTTCTTTGCCCCTCTACTTTCATAATTATTATTTAAAGAGACATAATTGAGCTTGCATTTCTAAATTCTTCAAAATTATCTCAACTACTTCATATTTCTGGCAGCCTCCTATATATTTCTCAAGGGAAATATTTTGTCACCACCATTTTTATCCTATATGATATTGGATATCTTCCTGCCTAATTCAGTGCAAGATATACTTTAGACTCATCCAGATATCCCAACACTTGTACAACCATAAAATACTATCTTCCTTGGAAATCATGATATTAGTATATCTGGTGAGTTGGCATCTGCCATTTTTGCATGGCCTTAATTGATACTTACATGCAATCATGTTTTAAGCCAATATACCACTCAGTAGATGAACGAATTGACAAAATGTTGTTTATATATGTACAGAGGAATTCTATGCTTCCAATTCATAAGGAAACGGAAAGACTTGGAAAAATCTTACTAAGAAAAATAAGCAAGACACAAAGAAACAGATTCCATGATTTCCCTCATTTATAATAACTAGGAAATATCTAGGATAGTCCTAGCAGATGAGCAGAATGGCTCAATAGCTATGTATAAATGACCACATAAAATGAGGTGAGCAAAATAAACTCTTAGGTATGGAAGGAGAGGTTTTTCTTTGTGGTTGTTGTTTTTAATGTACGATGTGATTTCTTTTTTTCTTTTGTGTTTTCCTCTATGGTTTGTCCACTGTTGTATTTGATTTCAGTATCCCGTGTATTGTATATACATTTATCTTCATTTGGCAAGGGAAGCGGAACAATAAAATGGTGAGACAAAGGACAAAAGGCAAACCAATGCAATAGCAATACTCACAAGATAACATTAGAAATTTACATTACAACTTGTGAGGAGTATTGGGGTGAAGGAAAAATGTGAGCAAAATGAGGGAGGGCGTAAAAACTTTGTCATGTTATGTATCCACTAGCTTACAATTATTGCAACCCTTCTATATATCACCTTGAAAATAAAATTAAGTTAAAAATGAGCTGCATAAAATATAATTTCACTGTATTGGTATAGTAAATATTATTCTATGTGTATTACCTTTTAAAAATGAATATTTTGCCTGCTAATTTGAATTACCTCTTTCTTTATCAGAGGGACATCAACTGAAATGTTATCAAACTACACAATTTTTTCAGAATATACTTGCCATTATTTTGAAAAAAACATTATTTTAGTATTGTCTCATACTAAATCAGAAAACAGTTCAATTCTATGGAAACGCCTAACTTTGAAAACTGACTAATTTTTAAGAGGACAGAATATATCTGTTCCTCAACATCCCTATGACTACTAACTACTCATTTTCAAATTCTGAACATGCCATACCAGAGACATTCAAAACAGTACCTGTTTGATTTTAATTAATTCAGCAATAGATGCAGGTTCCAATTAGGCATTACATATTTAAAAGTCAACAGAAAAAAATAGACACGTTCTGGTAGAGGATAAAAATATGAAGTATCTATAATAATTAATTCCTTGAAAAGTAAACATTTGTTCATCAGAGTAAGCTATAATTTCTAGGACAATCAATCTCAAGTTTTTATCCTGTAAAGTCATCGTAGCCCAACAATTTCCAACGAGTAAGGTGCACCTCAAAATTCCATAAATTCACATCATGACTACTTTATCGCTATTGTGAAAAAATACTACACTTCTGCTAATGTGATGCCCTTCCTATTTTGGAAAAAAATACTACACTGAACTTTGCTACATCATTTTCCCTGCAGTGGTATTCTTGAGATCAGAACACTTGCAAATATTATTTATTTTTAATTTTATTTTTTATTTATTTTATTATATATATTATCTATCATAGATACTCAGGAGATCTGTATATCTTAATATTAAGATTTGAAGATTATGGTTGAAAGTCCACCCAGGCAGGAAAGTTCCTTAGATTCTTATCTCCAATAAATTCATAAGGAAAAGCCAGACCCAAGTGGCACTGAGGTTCAAGTGGTAGAGCAGCAGCCTTTAGCAAAAACAGGCTCAGGGACAGTGCCTATTCCCAGAGGTTAAGCCCTACTACAAACCAAGCAACAAAAACAAAATGAAAACAAACCTCAAACCTAGCATTTTTCTCATTGTATAGAGGTATATAATTAAGGAAATTTCTTCCTGTGTTACGTACAGATAGAAAAAAAAATCACACAATTACACTTTTCATACCGAGTTACACCAAAATCTCAAAAGATTGCTCCTTTTCTATATTTGTAAATTAATGTCATCAATTTGTTGACAATTTGCCTAGATTATTCACATTATCATCTTACACATGAACTGTTGGAATTATCTATTAACGAAGTTCTTATTATACCTTATTTGAAAGAATATTCTAGTCAATTAGAATGCCAGAATCATTAGTGAATTTGTAAATTAAATCTTTTACTTGAAAAGAATTTTGTAGTATCCTATAGAATATTAAATTACAAACATAAAATATCTATTTTACATCTAAATTCTAATTTAGCCAGGTCTACAAAGTCCTACATTAAACGAACTTTCCTATTTCATCAGGCTTAAAGTTTTGTAATCCTTCATAATTTCTTGGGATTCTAACAGAATGATACTTACTTTTTCAAATTTTTGGTTGGGAATCATGAGCTGTTTTGCATCTAGAAATGTTCTGTAATTAAGACAAAATTTAAAACAAAACTGAGCATTATATATGAGTTGCATTTCAATAGGAAACTTGACTTCTCAAAGCATAATCACAAAATTAGCCCAAATTTCCAACTGTGTATTCCTTTCTTGTTTATTTTTTATTCCTTTCTTGTTTGGTTTTATTGAGACAAAATTGTATTCTTCTAGTTGGCCAAAGTTTCTGATCAGCTCACGTAACTTGGGAGTGGAGTCCATGGGGTCCATTAAATAAAAGATCATGTCATTTTCATGTTTTTTCTTCTTTTTTTCTATTTTTAAATTCATTATTTTTTATTGTGAAAAATTGTACAAAGGGATTAAAATTACCTGGGAAGATAATGAGTACGTTTCGTCTGAAGCATTGTAGCCTCCTACTTTGTTTCCCATTCCCATCCTCCCTCCATGCCCCCACCCAATCCTCCTCCCCACTACCAAAGTAGTAAAGTTCGTTTTCGATATAATGACTTGAACATCTCATTGTTGCAATGGGTCCAACTGTATCCCTATTTAAATGATTGGTTTTTTTCCCTTCCCTTCCACAAATTTTACCAACATCAAATACAGTGAAAGCAGGGGTTATACCATGGAGGAGGCACATACAAAGCAACAAAGAAATTTAGAAACAATCCCATGAAAGAAAAAAAAAACATTTGAATAGATATCTTAGGGTTCATTTCCCTAACATCAACTTATCTGGCCTATTCTGCTTGACTCAGACATATGCTAGTTACTGTAAATAAGGGAGACCGTTGGACCTATGTTTCTTTGGGCCTGGCTTACTTCACTTAATATAATTTTTTTCCAAGTCTTTCCATTTCCTAACAAATGGGACAATGTCATTCTTTTCTCAGGAGGCATAGAATTCCATTGTGTATATATACCACATTTTCTAGATCAATTCATCTACTGAGGGTCATGTGGGTTGGTTCCATATCTTAGCTATGGTAAATAATGATTCAATAAACATTGTCTTTCTGGAAGCTTTAGTGTGGTCTTGTTTGTGAACATTTGGGTAAATGCCAAAAAGTGGGATTGGAGGGTCATAGGGGAGTTCTATGTGGAGTCTTTTGAGGAACCTCCATATTGCTTTCCAAAGTGGTTGAACAAGTTTACACTGCCACCAACAATGCAGTAAGGTTCTCTCCTGTCCACATCCCCTCCAGCATCTGTTATTAGAGTACTTGATTATAGCCATTCTAACTGGGGTTGGGTGGTATTTCAATGCTGTTTTGATTTGCATTTCTTTCATGGCCAGAGAGTTCGAGCATTTCTTCATGTGTTTATTGACCATCCTTCTTTCATCTTCAGAGAAATTCTCTTTAAGTCTTTAGCACATTTATTTATTGGGCAGTTAATTCTTTGAAGATTTGTTGTTGGGGTATTTAATTTTTTGAGTTCCAGGTATATTTTATGTATGAGACCCTTGTCCGTTTTATGGCTAGTGAAGATCTTCTCCCAATCCGTGGGCTTTCTAGTCATCTTGCTAGCTATGTCCTTTGCCAGTCAGAACCTCTGCAATTGCATGCAATCCCATTTGTCCAAACATTTTTTGATTTTTTTTGTGTTTCTGGGACTCTATTAAGAAAATTAAGGCCTGTGCCAAGGAGATCTAGGGTTGCACCTATTCCATCCTGTAATATTTTCAGACTGTCTGATTTGACTCTGAAGACTTTAATCCATTTGGAGTTGATTCTGAAAGGGTAATAAATAAGGATCTAGGTTTAGTTTTCTACAAGTACTTAACGAATTTTGCCAGTACCATTTACTGAAGATGCTCTCATTTTCCATTGTATATTTTTAGCCCCCTTATTGAAAATTAGATGGCTATGGGACTATAGGTTCATTTCTGGGTTTTCAATTCTACTCCATTGATCATCTTGTATGTTTTACTTCATCTTTCCCTATTTGGATTCCCTTTAATTTTCCATCTTGTCTTATTGTCCCAGCTAGCATTCTAATATTAAGTTGAAGAGGAGTGGAGAGAGCGGACATCCTTATCTCTTCCCTGAATTAATAAGAAATGGCTTTAACTTTTCACCAATAAGTATAATGCTGGCTGTAGGTTTGTCTATTCTTAGCAGAAAGAACAGCACTGGAGTAATATCAGTTCCAAATTTCAAACTATAGTAAAAAGCCATAGTAATAAAAACAGCTTGATACTGGCACAAGGACAGTACTGAGGACCAATGGAATAGGACTGAAGACTCAGAAATAAACCCACTGACCTATAGCCACCTAATCTTTGACAAGGGAGCTAAAAAAAATAGAATGGAAGGAAGACAGCCTTTTCAGTAAATGATGCTGTTAAAATTGGTTAAACACCTGAATAAAAACTAAAGCTAGCCATATGTGTGTGTGTGTGTGTGTGTGTGTGTGTGTGTGTGTGTGTGTGTGTGTGTGTATCACCCTGCATGAGAATCAAGTCAAAATGGATCAAAGACCTCAAAATAAAAGCAGACACCGTGAAAACATTACATGAAGGATAAGAGAAACTAGGGCTCTTTAGCACAGGCCAAAATGTTCTTAATAGAGAACCAGAAACAACAAATCACAAAAAGGTTGTAGAAATGGGATTGCATGAAACAGCAGAGCTTCTGCAAGGTAAAGCTCATAGATAGTAAGATCAATTGAAAGCCCACTTACTGGGAGAAGTTCTTCATGAGTCATAAAACAGACAAAGTCTTATATCTAAAATATACTTAGGACTCAAAATCATAAATCCCACAACAACAAATCCTCAAAGGAACAACTGCCGAATAAATAAGTGGCCTGAAGACTTAAAGAGCGACTTCTTTGAAGAGGAAATAAAAAATGTCCATTAGACAAATGAAGAAATGCTCAATTTTTCTAGTCCTAAATGAAATGCAAATCAAAACATTGAGATTACACCTCACTCCAGTTAGAATGGCTATAATCAAGAAATGAAATGATGACAGATGCTGGTAGGGATGTGGCTAAAAGGGAACCCTACTGCATTACTTGTAGGAGTGTAAACTTTTTTAACCACTTTGGAAAGCATAATGCAATTTCTTCAAAAGACTCCACCTAGAGCTCCCCAATGACCCAGTAACCCCACTTTTGCGCACTTACCCAAATGATCACAAAACTACCAGCACAACCATGTTTAGTGCAGTATTATTCACCATAGATATGATATGGAAACAACACCAATGCCCCTCTGTAGATGAATGGTTCAAAAAAATGTGGTACACACACACACACACACACACACACACACACACACACACACACTGGAATTCTAGGATTGCATCAGAAAGAATGACACTGCCCCATTTGTTAGGAAATGGAAAGACTTGGTAAAAATTATATTGAGTGAAGTAAGCCAGACCCAAAGAAACATAGGTCCCATAGTTTACCTTGTTTTAACTTTGATTACAAGGATTAGTACATGTCTAGGACAAGCAGAGAAGATCAAAGGCTAGGTACATTTGAACATGCAAGATGATGTTAAGTGAAATGTACCCCAAGTCAGAGACACAAGCGGTTTTTCCTCTCTTTCTTTTGTTTTTAATATGCTTATAATGCACTATGTGATTCTTTTGTACGTTATTCCCCCATGGTAAACACCTGTTTTCACTGTATTTGATTCTAGTGTTCTGTATCTTATATATACATATATATATATATATATACATATATATATATGTAAATTTGAGGAGTGGAAGGGATACATTAAAAGGATCTGCATAGGGAAAGAAGAAATTAAACTATGCCTTTTTGCAGATGACATGATACTATACCTTCATGATCCCAAAAACTCCATCCCCAAACTCTTAGAAATCAAAAATCACTTTGGCAAAGTGGCAGGATACAAAAATCAATCCAATAAAATCAGTTGCCTTCCTGTACACTGACAATGTACAAGCAGAGAGGGAAATAAGGGAAGCAACCCCATTCACAATAACCTCCCACAAAATAAAATATTTAGGAATTAACCTAACCAAAGATGTAAAAGAACTATTTAATGAAAACTATAAAAAGTTAAAGAAAAAATTACAGAAGACACTAGGAAATGGAACGACCTCCCATGCTCTTGGATAGGCAGACAATATAGTGAAAATGGCAATACTGCCCAAATTAATATACAAATTCAATGCAATTCCTATTAAAATCCCAATGATGTACATCTCTGAAATACAGAAAACAGTCCAAAAATTCATATGGAACCACAAAATACCTAGAATAGCCAAAACAATTCTAGTGAATAAAGACAACATGGGAGGGATATCCATGCCGTACTTCAAACTCTACCATAGAGCCATAATAACAAAGACAGCATGGTACTGGCACCAAAACAGACCCAAAGACCAATAGAATAGAATAGAAGATCTAGAAATAAATCCACATGCCTACAGTTAGCTGATATTTGACAAAGGAACCAAAGACAGACAATGGAAGAAACACAGCCTCTTCAACCACTGGTGCTGGGAAAACTGGGCAGCCACATGCAGAATAATAAAAGTGGACTCCAGCATATCACCATACACCAACATCAACTCAAAATCGATTAAAGACTTTAACATTAAACCTGAATCTCTGAAACCTCTGCAGGCAGAGTAGGAGAGACACTTGAACTTATAGGTCCAGGAAAGAATTTCCTGAACAGAGTCCCAGGGTCACAACAAATTGGAGTGAGACATGACAAATGGGACTACCTTAAAATAAAAAGCTTCTGCAAAGCTAAAGCTATCGCAACCAAGCTAGAAAGACAATCAATTAATTGGGAAAAAAATATTTACCAGCACTATATCTGAAAAGGGGTTAATATCCAGTATGTACAGGGAACTCAAGAAACTAGGACCTCAAAAACCTAACAAACCAATTACTAAATGGGCAAGGGAACTAAAGAGAGACTTCTCAGAAGAAGAGATAGGAATGTCAAAGAAACACATTAGGAAATGTTCACTATCCCTGGTTGTGAAGGAAATGTAAATAAAGACAATCATTAGATACCACCTTACCCCAGTCAGAATGTCCCACATCCTCAAGTCAGCCAATGACAAACGCTGGAGGGGATGCGGAGAAAGAGAAACCCTACTACACTGCTGGTGGGAATGTACACTTATACAACCAGTTTGGAAAACAGTCTGGAGGGTCCTAAGAAAGCTAAATATTGACCTCCCTTATGACCAAGTCATACCACTTCTAGACATCCATCCTGAACAACAGGAACCAGTATACAGGGATACATGCACCTCCATGTTTATTGCCACACTGTTTGTAATAGCCAGGATATGGAAACAACCCAGATGTCCCACCACAGATGAATGGATCCCAAAATTGTGGCATCTATACACAATGCAATATTATGCAGCCATTAGAAATGATAAAATAATGGCATTTGCAGGGAAATGGATGGAGCTAGAAGGTGATCATGTTGAGCAAGGTAAGACAAGAGCAAAGAGACAAACAGTACATGTTCTCCCTGATAAGTGGATGTTAAAACCAAAATGTTAGGCAATACGACAAAATTAACAGGACTTAAGAAACAAAGGACTTCCACTCATCTGGTCGAATCCCTACTAAATAACCCCATGCTGCTGATCACATGTATGGTATATATGTGTACAATGGAGGGGAACCAGGAAGATGACATAGAAGTAGAGGGAATCAGGGAAAAACCCGTGAGCTGCACTGGACATTTACCAAAATGAACTAAGCAAGTTAATGGCAGGGATGGGAGAGAGAAAACAAGTGGGAAAAAGGGAACCGCTGATGTTATGCAAAACAAAAGAAATGTACATACCAACCAATGTGGAAGTAATAACTGTATCGCAAAGCTCATAGAACTCATAAATGTTATAGACTGTGATAGACAATTTGCTCCAGAAATGTTAGAATGTGTTTGTGACTTTAATTGAGCATCACTATCCCACAATACTGTGAAATTAGGGAAATTATGTAACCACTTAATTACAATAAAAAAGCACAAACTCTCCAGAAATCATTATAGATGTATACAACTAACTCTTGAATACATTTTGACATCAAAGTCAGGCAATTCACTTGGAAGACTTCCATGGAATCTATGAAATGTTATAGTAAGCTTTTATTGTTATTTGGATTGTGAAAATACTTTGTATGGAAACAAAGAATGCAATGGCATTTTTGAAATTTAAGAAACTTAACCAAACCATTATGACTTAGGAGAGCAATTTGTACAGCCTTCCAAAACTTCAAAGAGGTAGTGATACATACTTATCCTTTTGGTAATATCAAATACAGTTTCTTCCAAGTTGATCTTCAGACATAATGGTTCAACAGAAGTAGATCGAACATGTCTTTGCTATCTCTATTCCCAGCAGCAAGATGCAAGGGGGTCATTGGTATCTGCATCATGATGAAGTAAGAAAAAAGCCTCTCTAATATTATTCCACATATAAGCACTGCGCAGGGTTGTTCAGCCATCTACAGTTATTGCATGAATATCTGCCGCTTGAGTCACCAACTCACGGACAGTGTCTAAGTGTCCACTGTAGGCTTCCTGATGAATATGGGTATAATCATCGTCATCCCTAGTATTCACATGAGTGGCCTTTTTGGAAAGTAGTCTCTGCAGTGTAATAACCTGATTATTTTCAGCAGCCCAAAGAAGAAATTTGCATGGATCCTTCTCCATTTTTCTTGCAATTGATACCATTCCTCACTTTTTCATCATGTTCCTCGTCTTCATTAGAATTGCCTAACTTGAGACTTTGAGTGACGATGGGAATGAGGTGTCCATGTATTTCCCTAATAGATCAGGTTAGTTGAACTGTTCAGAAAAATCCGGTGAATTTTCTGCATCTGTGTTTTCACCATGATTTATTTTCCCTTTTTCCATTTTTACTATTCAAAATTATTCTAACTGGAGAGTAGGGAATTGATGGAGAGCGGAGGAAAGATTTTCCTCCGTATTCAAAGATACAGACTGAAAATAAGGACCAGTGGTGTCTTCATGTGCAGCTTATTCTAGGAATGAGAAAAGATGAAATAATGCCTTCTATATAAATGATTTGGGAAATGGCAGAGCAGAAAGTAAAATGATGCAGCCAAAAATATAAAAGCAAAATGAATTACGATAATTATAGAGCAATCCTATTATCTATGAGAAATATTAAAGAGAGAGGAAGAGAGACAGATGTGCAATGACCCAGATAGCCACAAATGCATGCCTCTGATCAATTTATAGAGGAAGAAGAATTTTATGGTTTAAAAAAGATGGAAATAGAATTTATGTATTTACTTGAATTGGGTAAATACATTTTTAGCAGCCTACATGAAGAGACGTAGGTTTAATCATATTGCAGACAAGAATCTAAATCCTTGATAATTCTAGGAACAGATATGAATGAAATCAATTGAATCACACTTTTCATGTACAATGAAGGAATAGGTCCAGGCTAGGAATGCAGCAAGAGAAGGCAGGCCGATTGTATCTGTGACAAAACTTTGTGGAAAATGGTATTGAGAATTACTTACTGTTGATCCACTTGCACTGGAAGCATGATTCTGAACAATTGCTTGCTGATTCTCAAATATTACTTTGATCATTATATTCTCCAAAAAGAAAAAGTGAGATTTAACTTGTAGCAAAGGACTACTTATACATTTTGATTTCTCATTAAACACCTTCAATCACCACATTATTTATTTTTTCTTTTGTGTTTTCCCCTATGGTTTATTCCATGCTGTATTTGATTTCAGTATCCTGTGTATTATATACACATTTATCTTAATTTGGCAAAGGTAGAGGTACAACAAAATGGCGAGACAAAGGACAAAGGGAAAACCAATGCAATAGCAATACTCACAAGAAAAGATGTAGGATATTCACATTACAACTTGTGAGGCGTATTGGGATGAAGTAAAAGTGTGAGAAAAATGAGGGAGGGCATAAAAAGTTCGACTTGTTAGATATTCACTACCTTACAATTACTGCAACCCCTTCTATATATCACCTTGACAATAAAATTAAATTTAAAAATAAGCTACATAAAATATAATTTCACGGTATTTCTATAGTAAATGATATTCTATGTGTATTAAATTTTTTTAATGTACAATATTTGGCTTTTAATTTGAATTAATTTCCCCTGTCTTTGTCAGAGGATCATCAACTTGAATGCTATCAAACTATAAAAATTTTCAGAATATACTTGCCATTATTTTTTAAAAAGCATTATTTTAGTATTGTCTCATACTAAATAGAAAATAGTTCAATTCTCTGGAAACTCCTAATTTTTAAAACTGAATATTTGTTAAGAGGACAGAATGTATGTGTTCGACTAACAACTCATTTTCAAATTCTGAGCATGCCATACCAGAGACATTTAAAACAGTGCCTGTATGCATTTTATTTAATTCTGCAATAGATGCAGTTTCCAATGGGGCATTACATATGTAAAGGTCAACAGAGAAACTAGCCACATTCTGGTAGCAGATAAAACTATGAAGTATCTATAATAATTAATTCCTCTAGAGTGAACATTTGTTTATCATAGTAAGCTATTATTTCAATGACAATCAATCCCAACATTTTATGCAGTAAAGTCATTCTAACCCAACAGTTTCCACCTTGTAAGGTGCACCTTAAAATTCCCTAAATTCACAGCATGACTAGCTTATCAGTATTGTGAAAAAATTCTACACTTCTGCTAATGTTATGCCCTTTCTATTGTTGGAAGAACACTACACTAAACTTTGCTGCATCATTTTCCCTCAAGTGGTGATCTTAAGATCAGAAAACTTGAAAATAATATTTATACATATATTTTCATCTACATTGATACTCAGGAGGCAAAGATCTGTATATTATGTTTCAAAGCCCACCCAGGCAGGAAGGTTCCTTAGATTCTTATCTCCAATAAACTGCTCAGGAAAAGCCAGACACAAGTAGCACTGAGGTTCAAGTGTTAGAGCAGTATCCTTGAGCAAAAAACAGGCTCAGGAAAAGTGCCCAGGCCCAGTCGTGAAGCCCTAGGACACACAAAACAACAAAAACAAAATGAAAACAAACCCCAAACCTAGCATTTTTCTCATTGTATATTCTCATTTGTTATGTACAGGTAGAAGAAAAAAGATTTCAAACAATAACTCTCTTCATACCATGTTACACCGAAGTCTCAAATATTGCTCTTTTACTAAATTTATAAATTAATAGCATCCATTTATTGTCAACTCTTTCTAGATTATTCACATTATCATGTTATACATGAACTTTTGGAATTATCTATTAACTAAGTCCTAATTACAACTCTCTTGAAAGAATATTCTAGACAAATAGAATGCCAGAATCATTTGTGAATTTGTAAATTAAAACTTCTAATTAAAAAGTATTTTATAGTATCCTGTAGAATATGAAATTACAAGAAATAGATATTTATTTTAAATCTAAATTCTAATTTAGTAGGGTCTACAAAGTCCTACATTAGATAACTTTGCTGTTTCTCCAGGCTTAAGCTTTTGTAATCCTTCATTATTTCTTTGGAATCCAACATAATGATGCTAAATTTTTCAAATTTTTGGTTCAGAATCATGAACTATTTTGCATCTAGAAGTATTTTGTAATGAAGAGAGCATTCAAAACATGACTGAGAATGATATATGAGTTGCATTTCAACAGGAAACTTGACTTCTCAAAAAGTAATGACAAAATTAGCCCAAACTTCCAACTGTGAATTCCTTTCTTGTCCTTTCATTTGTTTTACTGAGGCAAAATTATACTACCTAGTCCAGGGAAGATATTACTATTTTATCCACTCTCTAATCTCCTGTATTAGAGTGCTAGAATTCCAGACTTGTATCGCATTGCCCTGCCATAGTTTGTTGGTTTATTTAATCGAGAAACATACTAGTAATTCTGAACTTCTCTGATGATCTTATCCACTAGACTGACTGCTCAAACTGTTTCTGTACAATTTTCAAAGATGTTCTAACATTTGACACAGGATATGAACATTTTCAGATGCACCTGCAGGGGTCTCTGATTCATTCTTCCATGGAACCGATCCCTTTAATAATTATTACTTGGCTCTTTTACTATCTCTGGTCACTACCTATGTAATAGTCTCAAGCTTTTGGGGGGAAAGTTCACGTGACGACTTTCTAATATTAAAAATTATCAATTGATTCTAGTCTTACACAGGACATATTATCTATTATTTTCTAACTTTTCTACACATTGTGAGAGTTGTTTCATATGTGTGTTTGCACATATAAGTGCTTCTGTGCTTGTGTAAATGTTTGTATGTATGTATGCAGAAACCTTAGGCTATTATTCAGCACTGTTGCTCATAACTAGTATCCTATCACTTGAGCCATTCATCCAATGCAGTTTTTGGCTGGTTAATTATAGGCAGTGTTGCAAAGACTGTTCTGCCGAAGCTGGATGCAAACTTAACTTTCCAGACTGTTTTACATTCTTAGTTTTTATTTTTTCAGGAGTATGGTTTTAAACTACAAACATTTTTGTGAATGTAAAGTCTGACTTGTAGCCTAGATTTTTAACTCAAGATTTCATACAAAGATAGATGAATATACACATTATATATCCTGAGTGTATACTGCTAGAAATGTGATCTTAAGCCTGGTACTGGTGGCTCAAACCTAACCCTAGTTACTCAGGAGGTTGAGGGAGGATTGCAGTTCAGATCAAGCACCAGTATGAAAGTTTTCTGAGGCACTTATCTCCAATTAACCACCAGAAAACTTGAATTGGCACTGTGGCTCAAATGGTAGAGCTCTAGCCTTGAGCTGAAGAGGGGAGAGACATCGCCCAGTCCCAGAGTTCAAGACCCACAACCATCAAAAAAAAAAAAAAAAAACTAACAAAGAAAAAGAAACGTGATCTTATCCACCAGTTCATTGCTACTATATTTCCTGCTCTCTCAATATGGCCTTTTTTTCCAGTTAAGTCCATGCTCTTATATCTGACTAGTTTTGGAACCAGAATTGCTCTTCTGTTCTACTTTTTACAAATTTGCATGATTAGCTACCATGATTTAGACCTAGTAGAAGACAAGAGTGGCCTCATCGTCCATGTTCCACTTAGTAGTAATGCTTTCCCTATATCACTCCCATAGATCTACATACTGGCCTTGGATTTTATTGTTTCAAAGTTATCTTATTGAAAGAGTCTTCTATAGTGTATTGAACCATTATACTTAAGCACAAAACTTCTTTTTCTCTTATTATTCCTATTGTTTTTCCTACTTCTAACTTATGTACACTTGGGAAATAATGCACAAAACAAACACTCACAAAAAATATTTCTGAGAACATTCTTCCCACATAAAATTGGTCTTAATTACAGAGCACTTAGGAAATTTGAACTTAAAGTAGTCCAGGATGTTTTTTTCATGTTTTTTATTGTAAAAATGGTTTAAAGAAGGGTTAGAGTTACATAAGAAAGTTAATGAGTACATTATCTATCAAGCATTGTTACCTCCTCTTTTGTTTTTCTCCTACAATCCTTTTCCTCCCCACAAACACAACTCCCTTCTCCCCTCCTCAAGTTGTAAAGCTAATTTTCTACATAGTGCCTTGTACAACTCATTGATACAATAGGTCATACTGTATACTTGTTTAAGCATTTTGTTATTTCCCTTCCCCTCCCACATTAGAAAAATGTATATGCAAGATGCAGGTCGCTGACAATAAATATAATGAAAACAGGGGTTATACCATGGAGGAAGAAAATAGAAGAGAAACAAAAATTCACATACTACATGTTAGATACTTTTAAAAAAATAGCATGAACGAAAAAGCAAGTTATGTCCCTATCTTGGGTTCCATTTCACTTAACATCATCTTATATGGCCATATGTACATGAATAAGGTTTCATAAGCCATGCAAATTCAATATTTTCTTGTTATAAAGTTATCTCTGAAACACATTTTACCTCATGTTCAAAGATATACTTGTGCTATTTCAATGAAGCCAGAAAATATTCATTTTACCTGGAGCAGCACCATAGATAGTTACTGGAAGTAAGTGGAAGGAACTGTTATTGCAAGTGAAAACTGATCCCAAGAGAGGAGTTGAACATAGGAAAATGACAAAGATCATGGTAATTTGTGCTGTCATTTTTATGGTACAAGAAAAGAATCCAAGGCCTGAATGAAACTCTGTTCCTGACTTTTTCAAGTGTGTCCTTTACTTATATAAACCTTGTCTGTAAACTTCTAGTTAAGAGTATAACAAAAGGAAACAATATGCCATTTTAAGGCCAGCATAGAATAAAAGGAAATAAATTTGTTTTAAAAGTGCTCTCCTGCAAATAAACAAAGTTATGAGAGTTTTAAAGAGACTTATGGACAGATATTTCACTCCTGAGATGATTCTCTTGTTGCAGGAGTCAGTTACCAAATTCTTTAGTCTGGTCCCGAGTTCTCCATAGCAATAAGGATTCCACAAAGCAGGATCCAGTGAGTACGATCAGCGAAAGGAGCCTCTTCTCAAACCAGTGCTTTAAGGATGGTCTCAAAGAAACATGTGTTTTTTTATTTCTTTGTTTGTTTAGTTTGTGCTGGTTTGGGGGCTTGAACCCAGAGGATGGATCATGTCCCAGTACAGTTGTCTTTTGTGCCCAACTTCCCCCAAACCTAGTACTCTATTGCTTGAGCCTAAACTCCACTTCTGGCTTTTTTAGTGTTTAATCACAGATAAGAGTTAGACAGACTCTCCTGCCTGGGTTGTCTGAACTGAGATAGTAATAAATTCAAGTGACTTCAACTGTATGGACTTCTCCTATGAGCCAAGAAATATTAGATGAAGTTTATTATAAAGCTAATATTTGACAATTTTTAAAAGAAGAGAATATGTCCAGCTAAGAAACCATAAAAAAGGTGCACTGAATCATTTTGGAATTATTTTTTCTACTTGGGAAGATTACTATTGCTTTTGTCGTTCCTTTTGGGGAAACTTAAAGTCATATTTGCACTTTTTTGTTGGTCTTGGGTCTTTAACTCTGATACTGGGCCCTGTCCCTCAGTTCTTCAGCTCAAGTTGAGCACTCTGTCACTTTTGGTACAGCACCACTTCTGGGTTTTATGTGGTTAATTAAATATAAGAGTCTCATGGACTTTCCTGACCAGGCTGGTTTTGAACCACAATCTTGTGGTCTCAACTTTCTGAGTAGCTAGGATTACAGGTGTGAGCCACCAGCATCCGTCTTATATTTGCAATTATGTGCACTTATTGACACTATGTAGACAAAGAATGGAAATTTGAATCAAATGATGACATTGCAACTTTTCAGAAAAATCGAGGTAGCAATAAATTTATCCTCCTTTTCCATGTTGTTACATTAATGATTCATGTGTTAAGGGACTCTTACATTAGCATCCTCTGCTGTCTGGATTTGTCGACTTAATATCAGAAATTGTTCATAGAGAAATATAAAAGACTGTGATTTTTAGAAAACAAAGGAGATCAGGTATGAAAGTACAGCATAGAAGGATATACAACTTATCACACAGAGATTAAGAATTAGACTAATTACTACAATGCTAAAGGCAATGAGGAATAAGCCTTGTTGATGACTAGTTCTTTAATAACCAAAAATGGTTCCCTAGAACATTTTGTGGTATAACATAGTTATTATCATTTATTCCTTCCATCTGGAGTTATTCCTTCTCTTCTGTAAAAACTATTAATTAGCCTCTGCCTTTTTGGTGCCATGACTTACCAAAAAGATTTCCAAATTTCACTTATACTACATTTCTAATTGTGTTTAGCAGTGACCACTCAAAAGCCTGGAATCTTTGAATTTCCAGAATTAATCTTCACATGACATCTAAGCACATTCCTGGCATTAATTGCCGTGAATTAATGATCAAAAGTTTTTTTTTCAAAATAGTATACTAATATAGGGAAAGTACAGGTATCAGTATGGAAGGAGCAATTATATATTCCAAGTATGAATTGTTTATTTTGCATTTACTAACTAAATGTTTATTGTTATTGTTGTTGGTTAAGTCAATTAGACAAATACCACATCAAGTCTCAATTTACTTAAAGGCACCAACATTTTAGTGTTCATGAATATCACTCATCTTTAGAAAATGACTAGTCACAACAAAGTTTATATTTCAAATTTAAAAAATAAAAATTACACCCAGATTTGATGTGAATATTCTGTTTCCAGGAATACATTTATTCAGCAAACAGGGAAACAAAAAATAAGGGCTTGTCATATAGAAAGAAAGATGTAAAAGCATACTGAATTTCCTTAAGATGATACATACATGCAAATCGTGTCATTTATTCAAAGATCCTGTAAAAATTCATGAGCAGATTTGTCATCAGAAGTGATAGGTAAGCAAAGTAACTGGAAAACTGTATTTGTAAATAGTGCTTTCAATATATGATGACCTTTTCAATAAATAAGCCTATAGATCATGATTTTGTATCTGTAACACACATCCAGTATTCAACATTTTAGACATACTCCCATTCTCTTACCTCAGTTCTTGATTAATATTCTTCTACTTTCATGATGTCAATTGCTACTAAAGCAACAAGGTGGGTTTTCTCTTGGTTTCTATATCCAATAAATTTTAGTATTTTTCAACGATGTATAAACTCATGGAGTTTTGACTTGGATGTGAAGTTTGAGGATACTCTATTCAGGGTATTAATTGGCCTGAAGCATCCAGGAACCTATTGTGAATACACAGACACACGGTATACTAATAACTAGGGAGTTGATCTCGGGGAAAGATAAAGGTCCAGGCAAGATCTTGAAGCTGAGATAAAGCAATGCAGCAAACATCAATCAACTATCATTACAAGGTAATGGAACTTATCTCTGATGTGTCTGGGTGGCAGCTGTGTGTGTGTGTGTGTTTGTGTGTGTGTATGTGTGTGTGTGTGTGTGTAGAGAATTTTAGTGTGGCTTCTATGTTTACAGTCCATAGAGCATTACTTGTTAAGGAGAAGGTGCCCTTACCAGAGCTCTGATACCACTGTCATCACTTTTTACTGCAAAAAACACTTGCTTAATCTCTAATTAAAAAGGGAAAAATAAACTAACATCTTACATGATTGTTTTGAAAATTGATTGGCAAATTGAAGGCCAAAGGGAGAAATTGGAGATTAATATAATCCTTTTCCTCTCTTCTGATTATTAAGCTGTAATAGCTGTGATTTTCAGGAATTTCCTGTAATATACTTACTGCTGAATTACTAATATGTTTAATAATATGAAACATATGATAGAGAAATAGATCAGGCAGCAAGCACAAAGAACCAGTGATAAGATCGACCTTTGGAGCAGGGTTGCCACATCTTTTAGGAATGCAATTCCTTCATATGCATTTCAAATTTTATGGCTTTCCCTGTGTGATTAAAAGGTAAGAAAGTACTGTAGAAACAAAAATTCCTGTTCAGCCAAGTTGAAAGTGCTCATGTTCCCATCCTCATGTTGCAAATTTCCATTTCATAAAGACTCTTTGTTAGAGTGCTTTCATTTAATATACTTCAGCACAGCATCCATCCCTGTTGGAGACATAAAAAAAAGATAATTTTGTTTGAATATTATCTTATGTAAGTTAGTGTGTGTGTACCGGCATGATTTGTATAATTACAGAAGTTTGTAATAAATATAAGTAGGGATCATGTCACAAATATAAAATATAATTAAAATCACATAAGACTAGAAGCCACAGAATTTTGTGCATGAAAACATACATTAGATTAGTTGCAGAATTTCTATTTTGAGACAGCCTTTTATTAAAGTATAAAGCACTTTATTAAGGGTTGAAACATTTTATTGAAAAAAATACATTTCTTAGAGATATTTTTGCTTCATATTTTAAGAAGAAAAATGGTCCCAAAGTAATTATTTTTTAAAAATTATTTTCCTGTTTCCATGTGATTAACCTCCAAATTAGAAATCCAGATATTTAATTTAATTTAAATTAACCAAAAATATTTATTGAGTATAAGAACCTTCTGCTCTCTACATTCTTCACACTAACTTTACCAAATATGATGAGTCTGAAATAATCAGTCTCTTTGTGACCTGTGTTGATATTATTTACAATGTGAGCAAAATGTTTAAAAAGTAGTAATTATTTTAGCTTAATTGCTCTGAAGAGACAATAAATGATATAATCAAAGGCTAAAAATGATTAGACTTAAATTTAGAATTTAGGAAATATTTTTGACCACACTGGTTACTGGATCCTTTGCAACAACCTCATGAGATAATTTATATTGATGAAGCAAAAATCCCAGAGGTTAGACATTTACGAATACAAAAAAACGTGTCATTCTGAATATGTAGAGCTACATATCAAAAATAGAAATTTTAGCTTTTAAATACATGAATATACTAATACATTTAATTGCAGGGTAAGTACTTGCTGTGAAAGGAGATAAAATTGCATTTATTTTGAAAGTAAACCTAAGTATTCATTTGAATGAAAGACCATGTTTAAACATCACTCATTCAAGAAACAAGATGTACAGTTAGTTGTTTTTCATGCCAATTATGATATCTAAAGTAACTAGATTAGTAAACTTAAATCATTGCTTCATAGGGAAATAGAAATTTAGTTTCCTAAAATTCATGACTATAACTTTTTCTCAATTACTAAAAAACTGTTTTGTATATTTTTCATGGAATCTTATTTGATACATTTTTGTTCATTAAGTTAAATAATTGACCAATAACAATATAAAATACGCATGAACAAAGTTCATCTAACACAGGTATTTTATTCCCCA
Organism: Dipodomys spectabilis; assembly: GCF_019054845.1. Classification (NCBI taxonomy): domain Eukaryota; kingdom Metazoa; phylum Chordata; class Mammalia; order Rodentia; family Heteromyidae; genus Dipodomys; species Dipodomys spectabilis. The sequence continues at coordinate 1,470,600 of NW_024871204.1, read as the reverse complement.
GATATATCAATGGCTCTCTTAAAAAATACTAGGTATTTTGTTAACGATTATTAATTGTCAGAAGTGGCAATACCATAATATGTTTAAAGCATTTGATTATACTCCCTGCCTCTATTTTCTTTTCATTACTTCTTCTTCCAAAGATCTTCTGTAATTCACATAAAGTTACATCTTTATATTTGCACATATAATCTAATTTGGGGAAAAAATGAGCTAAACTGCAATTAATTCAAGTTGTATAGTGGATTAACAGGATGAACAAAAACTTGAATATTTTTGTTAACTTCTGAATTGAGCTATCATTATTATTATGTTTAGGTTTAGGATCTCAGACAGAATTAGAATTAGGATTAGTGAAATAGGTTCAATGCAGGATGCAACAATGATACTTAGAAGACCCTATGTTGAAAATGAACTTTACACCATGGGGAACGAGGAGTAAGGGAGGTGGGGTAGTAGGAGAACAACAAAGAAGTGTTTAACAATGCTCAACAAGAAATATACCCATTACCTTACTCGTGTAACTAATTTGACTTTAAAGCATCTTTACAATAAAATAAAATTTAAAAAAATAATAAAGATGGGTGTCAGTGGCTCACGCTTGTAATCCTTGCTACACAGGGGGCTGATGTCTGAGGATAGGAGTTCAAAGCAGCCCAGGCAGGAAAGTCTGTGAGGCTCATATCTCCAATAAACCACTAGAAAACCATAAGTGGCACTGTGGCTCAAGTGGTAAATCGCTTGCCTTGATCTGAAGAGTGGAGGGAGAGCGCCCAATGCTAGAATTTAGGCCCCATGACTGAACAAAAAAAAAAAAAAAGAAAGATAAAGAGAAAGAAAACCTGACAGGAAATAGAAAAACACTTAAAAATGTAGGATCAAAATGCAAGTAAAATTTAGACCTACATGTTGAGCAAGAGAATAAAAGTGCAATAGAAGCTTGCTATTAACATTATGATTCGGTTATATGTAGTTTTAGGATTAGGCAAGGTGTTCCAGTTAGATTTGGGGTTAGCATGAGAAAAAGATATAAGATATAAAAAGATGTAAAACAGTAACATATTTTAAGAAGAATGAATGGCATCAAGGTTAGAATGAATGAAAACCAGTGTCTGTGTTACGTTAAACATTCAGACATAATTTGGCTTAAAGGGTGAATTACATTTTTTTCTCGTTAGGTTTAGGGAAGGATACGCTTTAGTGTAAAATTTAGTTTTCCAATAAGAAGTAGAAGCAAAAAAAATGTGTGATTGAATAGAATCTAGACAATTTTCCTAATAGTAACTATTTTGGTGTTAAATTAGATTGTGATTAGGATTAGGTTTCTGGTTAAAGGGGGTTGAGAATAGGATAAAGAAATTGGTTAAACTAGTTTCTCGTGCCTATTATCCTAGCTAATCAGGAAGCTGTTTTCTGAGGATGGCAGTTCAAAGCTTGCCGGGGCAAAAAGTCCATGAGACTTTTATCTCCAATTAACCACCAGAAAACTCAAAAGTGGTGCTGTGGCTCAAGTGCTAAAGTGCACACCTAGAGCTAAAGAACTCAGGGATCATGACCTAGAGCTCAGGGATCATGCCCAGGCCCAGATTTCAAGCCTCACGTTCAACAAAAAGAAAAAGAAAACAAATGTTTTAAATGTTAAGTAAATCTGAACTTATTTTAGGTTCTAGGAATTCAGGAGAAGCTTGGATAGTGGAAGTACAATGTATTTCATAATATCAGGATTTGAGATCAATGGATATAATGATTCCTGTTAAGGAACAAGATAGATTCAGAGTTAAGAGTGATAAAATCTATACCGTTTAGGAAAACCTTCAATTTATTTCAAGAATTACAGGTGGAAGTTCAGTAAGGATGACACAAATCAAGCATTTTTCATAAATTTTAGAAGTAAGATAACATTAGTGTCAAGGATATGGTTAGGATTCTAGACATGATTGGGATTAGAGTGAAGGAGAAAAAATGAGAGTCAAATTGAAGGTAAATTTTAGAATAAGCCTGTCAGGAATTAGAATGAATGTGAACTAGAGTATTGATATTAATATTAAAATCTACTTGCAATTAGGGTTATGGTTATTCTCAATGTTCTAGTTAAGATTAAGTTTAGGGTTAGAAAATGACTTAGATATTGGAAAAAAAATTGAAACTTATTTTGGAAGGCTTATTTGAATCAAGTTAGGATGAGTGAAAACTAGTGTACTTGTGTTAGTGTTAGTATTGACATATAATTTGGATTAACATTAGGGTCAGTATTTTGTTCTGATTATGAATAGTGTTATGAATAGGAAAGTTTTTAGTATAATATTCAGTTTTCACTAACAAGTGGTAGCAAAAATATGAGATTGAACAGTAACTAGAGCATTATCATTATATTTATTTCTCAGTGATCATTCTTGTAATGATTAATGAGAGTTTTCCAGCCAGGTTTAGGTTGAGAGTTAGAGTTAATTAATGGAATAGATGGTAAGTAAATCTGAAATTGTTTTAGGGCACAGGGGTTCAGGAAAAGGTAGGATCATTGGAAACTACAGTATTTTTCCTGATAAGATAATGTGAGGACAAATAATATAAAGGTTCATGTTAGGGAACAAGATAACTTCAGAGGAAGAGTCAGAAAATTTATGGGAATTAGGGCAAACTGAAACTCATTTCCAGAGTCCAAACTGGAGTATTCATTAGAATGAATAAAAACAGAGTATTTTTCTTAAACATTAGAATTGGACTATCATTAGGGTGAAAGTTAGGTTTCAGTTCCAGCTAGAGTTAGTGTTAGCATTAGGGAAATGGAAAGTTTAGGGTCAAACTGAAAGTAAATCTTCGAATAACAAGCCTAGTTAGAATTGGGATGAATGTGAAGTAAGAAACTGCTAATACTTATTAAGATTAGGGGATGGTTAGTGTGAGGGTTAGCCTCAATATTCCAGTTAGGGTTAGGGTTACAAAAATGGCAAGATAATGAGAAAAACTACAAACTATTTGAGAGATGAGTTGAATCAAAGTTAGGATGAATAAAAGCTAATGTATTTGTATGGCTTTTAGAATCCAGAGGCTATTAGTTCTAGGGCTAGAGTTGCTTGTCTAGTTCAGGTTAGACTTAGGCTTAGGGAAGGGTAAGCTTTAAGGTAAAACTGAGTTTTCTGCTAACACTTTCAAGTAAAATAAGTTTGAAATTTAACAAAACTCCAGAGTTTTCCTAAGTTTCCTATTCAGGGTTCAATAGGGTTAAATTTAGAGTTAGGTTTCTAGTAAGGTTTAGATATATAGTTAGGGTTAGGAACTAGAGTAGATTTTAAGTAAACCTGCAACTTCTTTTTGGAGACAGAGGAGTTCAGAAAAAGTTAAGATCAGTGGAAACTATGGTAGTTTTCATGATATGAAGATTTGAGGTTAATGATTCATAATAGGGAACGATTTCAGAGTCCAAGTTAGGGAATCTGTAGGATTTGTAGCAAAGTGCAAATAAATCCTTTCAAAGACAATGAGAATCTGTTAGGATATATTTTCCATTAATTTTAGGATTGGGTTACTATTATCATCAAGGTTGCTCTTAGGGTTCTGTCCAAGATTTGAGTTAGGTTTAGGGAAATGGAAGATTGAGAATTTGAGTGACTGACTTCCTTGTGTATGTATATGCACGATTCTAAGGTTTGAACACAAGGATTGGGTTCTGCCCAAAAAGCCCTGAGCTTTTTGCTGTAGTCTAGCATTTTACCACTTGAGCCATGAGTCCACTCCAGCTTTCTTTGGCAGTGAATTGGAGATGAGCTTCGCACAGATGTTCCTATCTAAGCTGACATTGAACTGAGATCCCCAGATCTCTGCTTTCTGATTAAAGGTAGGATTAAAGATACCAGAGCCCAGGAAAGTGCCTGAATTTTACTGATTGTTTGTACTTTTGTTCGAGATTGAGACTTGAATTCAATATCTGACAGCTTTGCTCATTAAGTAGCACTCTGCCACTTGAGCCATATCTCCAAAAATGATTATTTTAAATAGCTGAAGATCATTAAATTTTCTTCAGTGATATGTATCATTAGTATTGTTTTAAAACTTATCCTAACAAAAAAGACTTATAGACCCGGGAGTTGATCTGAGCAAATTCTCCTTCTTTGCTTCTAATTGCATAACAGTTTAGGGACATGATTTTTTAATTATTATTTTAAGTAGCATAGGAATTATCTTTAAACAGATCATTTTATGCGTACAATATACCTAGATCAATGCCAACCCTTTCAATATTCTCATCCATCCCTCATCTATGCACTTCTTCCTTCACTCTTCTTAATATTGTAGGATATTTATGGATTCCTCTCTGCATTTTCCCCCTTTCTCCTGTTCAATCTTCTACCTTTTAAACCTTCACCCCTCTTTTGACTACCCACTACCATATGATCCAACAACTCTACTCCTGGTCATTTACCTGAAAGATTACAAACCAGGATATAGTAAAGGTTTCAGCCCAACCATTCTTATTGAATCTGCCCAGATAACACTCAAGAGAAAAATTAATCAAAAAATGTAATACACACACACACACACACACACAAACACACACACACAAACATAAACACACACACACACACATACAAGAAATTCTACTTAACCAACAGAAAGAATATTTTTAACATTTGTGTCTCTCATTTCTCAATTCATTTGCCTGGTATCCCACTGTCGTCGTATGGTCCCTGTACTGCAGTCACAGAAATATGCAAACTGATGTAAAAGATTTTCAGCGTTATGGGCTAGCCATAATTTCCTGAATATGAGTTCTCTGCTCATTCTCTTTGTCTATTCATGCATTTGAGTAGTGATTATACAGATTCATTTGTACCATTGGCTACACAGAAAAGAGATGAACCATTTGTATGTATATATATGTATACATATATACATACATACATGGATATACACACTTACATGGACATAAGCACACATATGGATATATATTAAATACTTGAGTACATTTTATGTTTTCAAGAATTATAGAGCTAACAAAAATCACATGCATTTTCCTTTTCAATTTTTTCAAAACCTAAATAACTTTGTCTCTTTTGAATAGCTAATTTTAAAGAGAATGTCACCATCTCTGATCTGTCAGTCGCCTTGAAATTAGATGTTCAAATAGGATAAAGTTATTTAGGCTTGGAGTTCCGGGAAGATGGCGGAGGAGAAGCTGGAATCTGAACAAGCTCTTGCATAGAAAACAGTTTCAGAGTTCCAGTGAACAGTCCCAAGCCAGAGAATCACACCAAGTGTGCCATCACAGGACAGAGAGTTAGTCAAGAGAGGGGAAGCCAAGCAGACACATCTGAGCAGCTGCCGCTGCGGCGGCAGGGTCGCAGCGGCGACCACCGCCGCGGAGGCATACCTGAGACGCAGTCCGGGACAAAGGAGCCAGACGCAGCGGACGAGCGGATTCTACTCAACACCAGCAAGAACCGACAAGGAGCGGACAACTTCATCCTGCACTTTGCAGACCAGAGACGACCCGGGATCCAAGACTCCCCGTGAGTAGAAGCCCCGCTTCCTCACTCCTTCTCTGGGAGCAGAGGAGGGAAGGCCACCCCTCCCCCCCCAGCACCGGTGATCTCCATCTTGGATACCGACAAAGCTCGGAGGAACGGCTAGCTCCAGCTCAGGCCTTGGAATAGAGCTAGTCATTTGGCAGTTCACAGGAACTTGGCGGCGAGGTGACCTCACAGACTCAGTTCCATCCAGGGAGGGGTCGCCCAGCTCAGGCACCAGCCATTGGAGTGGCTCTCCTCGCTGGGTGGCCAGAGCCAGAGGCTGCCCCTCCCTCTAGCAGCCACCACAATCAATTGAAAAACAGAAACCCTGAGAATGGCTCCAGGCTGGGTGCTGTGAGTTTTTTTTTTCACAAAATAGCCCCAGGGAAAAGCTACTGTTCCTTGAAAGACCTCAACTCTACCCAGAACCTAGCCTCATCACTGCATCCCCCTCTTTTGTGATTCTCAAAGCAGATCACCCTCCCAGTAAACTAACCTGGGAGGGGGATCTCAAAATCTTGGGTAAAGCAGAGCATTTTTCTGCCTGTTCCAACAAACTGACTTAAGAAACCAATCAAGCCACAGGACCTCAAGCTGACCAGAGACTCCAACCAGACTCTGGTTACAGACAAAAGGGAGATACAGGACTCTTCCCACCCCTCCGAAAAAAAAAAAAAAAAATCAAAGAACTTTTTTTTTCTTCTTCTTCTTCTTTTCTTTTTTTCTTTTTCTTGTTTTGTTTTTTTTTTCGTTTTTTGTTACCTTATATATATATAAAAAAAATTTTTTTTTTTGCTTTTCTAAAACTTTTATTAATCTTTAATTTTTGCCTCTTCTGAAAAAATAATTGTTTTCCATTAATTTTTTTTTCTCCTCTTATAATTTTTATTTTAGGAATACGTGAATGTGTGTTTTCTTTTCTTTTCTTGTCTTCTTTCTCTTTTTCATTCATTCTTAATTATCTTTTTGTTTTTGTTTTTTTTCTAGCTCTACTGAACTTCTGATCTTTTCTTCTCACTTTCCTATCCTTTCCAACTTTTCCTCTTTGTTCACCTTTATGTGACTTAACTCTTGTCCTGCACATCCTCAGATAAACCCGTAGTTAACCAGTAGACCCTATCCCCCATTGTGTACACACTTAATCCACAAACTTATTACTCAATTCAAAACCTCTGAGACTTAAATTCATTAATAACAGTACTACCTCTTTATACCTATATAATATTTTAAGCATTTTTTAAAAGTTTTTCTCATCTCCTCTATGTCCCTCCCTTTCTCTCAACATATTCATATCCCTCTATAAATAGATGGTCTTTTAATCTCTAAAATAACATTAATTTTTACGTCTCTATTTTTGTTCTGGTCTCTTTTCATTCCCCTTTCCCTTTCTTCCCTTTTCTCTCTCTCTCTACTTACATCCTACCCAACCTATTTCCTGCATTGTGATTAGGACATAGTTAACTCTCCCTGTGCCTTCCCACACCAATCTATTCCTATTTTTTACCCACATCTCTCTCTAACCCTAATAATTTCTGGTTTTCCAAATTCTTCTCTGCGGTTCGAAGTCCTTTAACATATAGTTGTTTGATGTCGAATAGATGTATCTGTTGAACTAGATTGTATCTGTAGACTATTGACTGTACAAATGCAAACTTTGGTTGATGGTTGCCTTAAGATAGTGTTCTAGCACAAAACTGGTGCTATCTTCATCTCAAATGGGCAGAGTAAGCCGGAAAAACACAAGAAAAATGGCAAATTCGGGTATCTCAATTCCCAATCCTGATAATCAGGGGTTAGAACAGATAATGAATAATCCAGAGGAGAGTTCCCAAACAGCTCTACAAACACTGCTGGCAAACATGATAAATGAAAAGTTTGACAACGTACAAAGGACTCTGTATGAGCGTGATAGGGAGAGAGAGGAGGCATCCCAGAAGTTTATACAGGAATATCATAAGCGTGAGGAAGCTACTCAAAAACTGATACAGGATTTGCGTGAACAACTTGAGAATACTCAAAGAGAAAGGGAGGAATGGCGTGAGCAGGCTGAGAACACTCAAAGAGATCTGCAGGAATCCCGCGAACGGGAGGAAGCTAATCAAAGAGTAATACAGGAATTGAGAGACCAGGTAGAGAACACACAAAGATCACTAAAGGCATTCATGGAATCCATTAACAAAGAGATGAAGGAAGTCAGGGAGACCACAAAGGGAATGCTGAATGGAACCCAACAGAAGGAATGGGAGCCCAAAGAAACCATAACCAATCAACTAAGTGATTTGAGGACAAACACTGAACACCAAATTAAGGAAGTAAAGAAATTCATACAAGACCTAAAACAGAGCTTCAACAAAGAACTTGAAGCCATCAAAGCTGACCAACTAGAAGGAAAAGAGATAAAAAACAAAGTAGAGAGTCTTGACAGCAGGTTAGAACATGCAGAAGATCGAATCTCAGGGATTGAAGACAGCCTAGATATTATAGAGAAAGAACATACAACCATCCAAGACAAGTCCAAGAAACATGATAGATCTATCCAACACCTGGAAGACACCATCAGAAGGCCTAATCTAAGGATAATGGGTGTAGAGGAGCACCTAGAAACAGAAGTTAATGGTCTAGGAAATCTGTTTAACAGGATCCTAGCAGAGAACTTCCCAAACATGCAAAAAGATAGGCCTGTCCAGATACAAGAAGCCTTTAGAACCCCAAATAGACCAGACCAGAATAGGACATCCCACCGTCACATTATAATCCACACAGGATCAACTCAGAACAAGGAAAAGATCCTTAAAGCTGTCAGAGAGAAAAGGGTAATCACTTATAAAGGGAAACCAATTAGAATCACCTCAGATTTCTCAGCAGAGACAATCAAAGCAAGAAGAGCCTGGAATGATGTATGCCATGCCCTAAAAACAAACAACTATCAACCAAGAATAGTGTACCCAGCTAAACTCTCCTTCATAACTGAAGGCCAAATAAAAACCTTCCATAGCAAAGAAAAATTGAAACAATACATCTCCACCAAACCAGCCCTACAAAAGATTCTTAAAGATGTCCTACACATAGAAAACCAACAAGACCGCAATAAAGGCCAAGAAACTGCACCCAAACTGAGAATCCAAGAACCATAGGAAGAACCCAGTTTTCGGAGCCCCCAAGAAGGTAGATAACATGGCAGGAACTCCCAAATACCTCTCAGTCCTATCTCTTAATGTTAACGGACTGAACTCTCCAATTAAGCGACATAGACTGTCTAGTTGGATTAAAAAACAAGACCCTTCTATCTGCTGCCTGCAGGAGTCACATCTTGCCCGTAAAAACAAACACATTTTCAATGTTAAAGGCTGGAACAAAATCTACCAAGCAAACGGACCGCATAAACAGGCGGGAGTTGCAATCCTAATATCAGATAAAATAGACTTCAAATTAAAATTCGTGAAAAGAGATAAAGAAGGTTGCTACATACTAATTAAAGGATCTCTCCTTCAGGAGGATATTACAATTCTAAATATCTATTCGCCAAACAATGGAGCACCCAAATTTATCAAAGAAACACTACTTTCCCTCAAATCCTATATAGATCCAAAGACATTAATCGTTGGGGATTTTAACACACCACTCTCCCCACTAGATAGATCAACTCGGCAAAAACTCAACAGAGAAACCGCAGATCTAAACAGCTGCATAGATCAACTAGACTTAACAGACATTTACCGAACATTTCACCCAGCAGCATCAGAATACACGTTTTTCTCAGCAGCACATGGAACGTTTTCTAAAATAGACCACATTTTAGGCCACAAAGCAAACTTGTCTAAATTCAGAAACATTGAAGTTATACCTTGCATTCTCTCTGACCACAAGGGAATAAAGTTAGAACTCAACACCAAAAGCCACCAAAGAAAGTCCGGTATCACATGGAGGCTGAACAACACACTGCTGAATCATGACTGGGTCATGGAAGAGATTAGAAAGGAAATTCAAATGTTCATGCTATTCAACAAAAATGAACACACAAAATACCAGCTCCTCTGGGACACAGCAAAGGCAGTACTCAGAGGCAAGTTTATAGCTCTGAGCTCCTACATCAACAAATTGGAAAGATCTGAAACTAACAATTTAATGACACATCTAAACCTCCTTGAAAAAGAGCAGCAAGATAAACCCCAATCCAGTAGACGGAAAGAAATAATCAAAATTAAATCAGAATTAAGTGAATTAGAATCCAAAAAAACTATAGAAAGAATCAACAAAACAAAGAGTTGGTTCTTCGAAAAACTCAACAAAATTGACAGACCCTTAGCAAATCTTATCAGAAAAAGAAGAGAACACACCCAAATTAATAAACTCAGAGATGAGAATGGAAACATCACCACGGAAACAAGCAAGATTCAGAACATTATAAGGGAATACTTCTCAAAACTTTATGCTAATAAGTTTGAGAACTTGACAGAAATGGACCTCTTCCTAGCAAATATTGACATGCCAAAACTAAACCAAGATGAGGTAAACTATCTTAACAGGCCCATATCAAGCATTGAAATAGAAACAGCAATAAGAGACCTCGCAGCTAAGAAAAGTCCAGGACCAGATGGTTTTACAGCGGAATTTTACAAGGCCTTCAAAGCAGAGCTCACACCAATTCTCCTCCAACTCTTCAGTGAAATTGAAAGAGAAAGCTCACTACCGAACACATTCTATGAAGCCATCATAACCCTCATCCCAAAACCTGGCAGGGACTCATCAAAGAAAGAGAACTATAGACCCATTTCTTTGATGAACATTGATGCAAAACTTCTCAACAAAATTTTGGCCAACCGACTTCAACAATTCATCCAAAAAATCATACACCACGATCAAACAGGATTCATTTCAGGGATGCAAAGCGGGTTCAATATACGCAAATCAATTAATATTATTCATCACATCAACAGGAGCAAGAATAAGAACCACATGGTTATCTCAATAGACGCAGAAAAAGCATTCGACAAGATCCAACACCCCTTTATGATGAAGGTTTTGAAAAAATTAGGAATCCATGGAACATTCCTCAATACAATAAAGGCTGTATATGACAAACCTACAGCCAGCATTATACTCAATGGTGAAAAACTAAAGCCATTTCCTCTTAACTCAGGAACAAGACAAGGATGCCCACTCTCTCCACTTCTCTTCAATCTAGTATTAGAATGCCTAGCTACAGCAATAAGACAAGATGCAGACATAAAGGGGATCCAAATAGGGAAAGAAGAAATAAAACTCTCCCTCTTTGCAGATGACATGATCTTGTATTTAAAGAATCCCATAGACTCCACTCCCAAATTACTCAAGCTGATTCAAAACTTTGGCAAAGTAGCAGGTTATAAAATTAACCAGCAAAAATCAATGGCTTTTCTGTATGCCAACAATGAGAAAAGTGTGGCTGAAATTAGGAAAGCAACTCCATTTGTAATAGCCCCACAAAAAATAAAATACCTAGGAATTAACTTAACTAAAGAAGTGAAGGACCTCTATGATGAAAACTTTAAAATCTTGAAAAAGGAAATCAACACAGAACTTAAAAAATGGCAAAACCTCCCATGCTCCTGGATTGGAAAGATTAACATCGTGAAAATGGCAATACTCCCCAAGGCTATCTACAAATTCAACGCAATACCTATCAAAATTCCACCCTCATTCTTCAAGGAAATAGAAGAGGCAATCCAAAAATTCATATGGAACAATAAAAGACCCCGAATAGCAAAAACACTCCTCAATGGAAAGAACACTGCTGGAGGAATATCAGTACCAAATTTCAAACTCTACTATAAAGCCATAGTAATCAAAACAGCTTGGTATTGGCATAAGAACAGACCTCAGGACCAATGGAATAGAATTGAAAACCCAGAAATGAACCTACAGACCTATAGCCATCTAATCTTCGATAAGGGAGCTAAAACAATAGAATGGAAGACAGACAGCCTCTTCAGTAAATGGTGCTGGCAAAACTGGTTAACTACATGTAGAAAACTAAAGCTAGATCCTTATATATCACCCTGCACCAGAATCAACTCCAAATGGATCAAAGACCTTGAACTCAAAGCAGACACTCTGAAAACATTACAGGATGGAATAGGAGAAACCCTGGGTCTCCTTGGCACAGGCCGAAATTTTCTGAATAAAGACCCGGAAACACAACAAATCAAAGAAAGGCTGGACAAATGGGATTGTATAAGGTTGCAGAGCTTCTGCAGGGCAAATGACATAGCTAGCAAGATCAATAGAAAGCCCACGGACTGGGAGAAGATCTTTACTAGCCATACAACGGACAAGGGTCTCATATCTAAAATATACTTGGAACTCAAAAAATTATACCACCCAACAACAAATCCTCAAAGAAACAACTGCCCAATAAGTAAGTGGGCGAAAGACTTAAAGAGAAGCTTCTCTGAAGAAGAAAGAAGGATGGCCAATAGACACATGAAGAAATGTTCAACATCCCTAGCCATAAAAGAAATGCAAATCAAAACAACATTGAGATATCACCTCACTCCAGTTAGAACAGCAAAAATCAAGAACTCTAACAACAACAGATGCTGGAGGGGATGTGGACAGAAAGGAACCTTACTTCATTGTTGGTGGGAATGTAAACTTGTTCAACCACTTTGGAAAGCAGTATGGAGGTTCCTCAAAAGACTCCACATAGAGCTCCCCAATGACCCAGCAATCCCACTTTTGGGCATTTACCCAAATGATCACAAACAAGGCCACACTAAAGCTACCAGCACAACTATGTTTATTGCAGCATTATTTACCATAGCTAAGACATGGAACCAACCCAGATGCCCCTCAGTAGATGAATGGATCAAGAAGATGTGGTATATATACACAATGGAATTCTATGCCTCCATCAGAAAGAATGACATTTCCCCATTTGTTAGGAAATGGAAAGGCTTGGAAAAAATTATATTAAGTGAAGTAAGCCAGGCCCAAAGAAACATAGGTCCCATGGTTTCCCTTATTTGCAATATCTAGTATAGGTATGAGTCAAGAGGAAAAAGTCAAATAATGTGATGTTAGGAAAACGAAACCTCAAATATGTATTTTAATGTTTTTGTTTCTTTCATGCATGTGTTTCTAACGCATTTATAATATTATCTCTTTGTTGCTTTGTATGTCCCTCCCCCACAGTGTAACCCCCGCTTTCACTATATTTGATGTCAGTATAACATGTGGAGGAGATGGGGACAAACAAGTCGTTTAAGGATTCAGGTGGACCTGTTGCAACAATGAGAAGTACAAAATGTCATGTCAAAACCAGCTTTACAATGTCGGGGGGGTGGGGGGGAGGGGTGGTATGATTGGGTGGGAGGGAGGGGGGAGGCTGGGAAGGGAAGTGAAGGGTAAACAAAGGAGGAGGCTGCAATGCTTGGTAAGAAATGTATGCATTATCCTGCCCATGTAATTGTAACCCCTCTGTACAGTATGTTCTCAAATAAAATAAAATTAAATTAAAAAAAAAAAAAAAAGTTATTTAGGCTTTTTGGTGGAAGGGTTCTATTCAGGGATTTTCTGCTTGCTAGACAGGACTCTGGTTGTATAGCATCAAGAAGCTCAACTACTTTTACCATACTTCTAGTCCATTTAATTACTTGAGGTCTTGAACTTTTTGTCTGTTTCTGATCTTAGATTGACTGAGACTTTGCTACCTATCCCTCCCACATAATTAGCTAGGATTACAGATATGAACCACTATGGAAAGCTCATTTGTTGAGATGGCTGTCTTGGCATTTTTTTCTCTGGACTGGCCTCAGACCATGATCCTTGTCATGTCTGCTTCCCAATCAGCAGTTATTACACATGTGGGCTACTATACTTGGTGTACATGACACCTTCTGTTTTATAAAAGGGGTTTTTACTAAAATATAGTATAGAGGGGTTATAGTTACATGAGCAAGGTAATGAGTACATTTTCTATCAAGCATTGTTACCTCCTCCTTTGTTTTTCCCCTACCATTTCTTCCCTCCCACGTCCACAACTACACTCCCCCTCTCCTCCCTTCCCTGCTTCCCCGCCCATATTGTAAAGTTCCTTTTTCAACATAGTGTCTTGTGCATCTCATTGTTACAACGGGCCAGCCTGCCCTATTTAAACATTTTGTTTTTTCCCTTCCCCTCCCCAAGCTAGAGAAGGGTGTATACAAGATGCAGGGCACCAACATTAAATACAGTTTAAACAGGGGTTAAACCATGGGTGGAGGAACATAAAAAGAAAAAAAACATGGTAGACTATAAACCCTATCTTGGGGTTTATTTCGTTTAACATCATCTTATCTGGTTGTATGTACATAGCTTTTGAACTTGTATGCTTGTCTGAGACATATAATAGTTATTGCACGTAAGGGAAACCATAGGACCTATGTTTCTTTTGGTTTGGCTTACTTCACTTGATATAATTTTTCCAAGACTCCAGTTAGAGCTCCCCTATGATCCAGCAATCCCATTTTTGGCATTTGCCCAAATGTTCACAAAGAAGACCATATTAAGCTAACAGCACAACTATGTTTATTGCAACATTATTTACCATAGCTATGATATGGAACCAACCCAGATGCCCCTCAGAAGATGAATGGATCAAGAAAATGTGATACACACACACACACACACACACACACACACACACACACACACACACCATGGAATTCTATGCCTCTGTCAGAGAGAATGACATCACCCCATTTGCTAGGAAATGGAAAGACGTGGAAACAATATTATTAAGTGAAATAAGCGAGGCTCAAATAACCATTGGTCCCATAGTTAACCTCACTTGCAGTAAGTAGTATATGGTAAAATAACATTATAAGAGAATGTTATGTGAAATGAACCCCAAGATAGGGACACAAATCTTTTTTTTTTATTCCATGAGATTCTTATCTCTATATTATCCCCCAAATAAAATTCGAAGGAGAGCTGTGGTTCAAATACAGAGCACCACGCTTGAGGGAAAAAGCTTAAGTGAGAAGGTAAGGTATTGAGTTTAAACCATAATATCAGCACTAAAAAAAGTGATTTGTTTTCCTTGAGGTTTTTATATTGCTCAGAATATAATCAACGTTGTATTTATGTTCAGCATTACTATTAAAATCGTTATACTTATTGATATTATTATTTATTTTCTTAAATTTTACTTACACATTAATATCCAATAATGATAAGAGATGATTACTGTTTCACAAGTTTTTATGGCAGTTGATGAGAGGTGCATACAAGGAATTTAGACTGAAAAGAGATGTCTGAAAGCTCTTCACATAAATAAATGATGGCTGAAGAAGCTGTGGACATTGATGAAATAAAATAAAGAAACCAGCAAGGAAAGAAAAGGTATGATTCTGGAAAGCACACAATTTTGGAAGAAAAAAAAAACACAAGGGAAATATGTAGCTTTTGGTAAGATCTTTGTAACCCACTTACACATTTGATTCCTTATTTCTAGTGGAAGGCATTTCAGTTAGCCTTATTTTACAAAGTTAAACATGATTGAATTTAATATTAAATGGCCTCTGTCTCAGGTAAGCAATAAGGCAGGTGCCAGGGGCTCATGTCTATAATTCTAGCTACTCAGAGGACTCAGATCTCTAGATCTAGTTCAAAGCCAGGTTGGAGAGGAAAGTTGGTGAGACATTTCTGTTCAACTAACCACGAGAAAACTGGAAGAGGCACTGTGGCTCAAAGTGGCAACCCAATTGTGAGCAGTAAATCTCAGAGACAGAACCCAGGCCCTGAGTTCAAGCTCTCTAAAATTATTTTTAAAATACTTGTCATCAGGATTTCTTTAACTTGTCTAGAAGAATGTTTTAAACTTAGGGTTTTTTATTTCATGTTGTCAGCATTGATTTTTAAGATGTGCAGAGAAAAATTATTTATAGTCAGAAATGTTTTGTATTGCTTTGTATTACACATTGCCTCTACACACAGAGATCTGCTGGAAAGCAGATGGCCAAATCCTGGCTGTTGGCAATGAAGATGGATATGTGTTTCTTTTAGCAAAGAAAAAACTTATGAATTGGTAGCCTTTATATATAACACCTTAATAGTAAAAACAACATTATTATTATTACTATTATTATTTTTTGTCAGTTGTGGGGCTTGAACTCTAGGTCTGGGCATTGTCCCTCAAATCTTCAGCTTAAGACTAGCACTCTACCACTTGAGCAACAGTGCCACTTCACATTTTCTGAACTTTTAGTTGGATATAAAGATCTCACAGACTTTCCTGCCCTGGCTGGATTTGAACAGTTCTCAGTCTCCTTATTCTCTAGGCCCAGCAATAAAATTATTTTGAAAAAGATAAACCCCACGATTGTATACTTAAAAACATCACAATCTGACAAGTGTATCTATAACATTGTTGTATCAAGTAACCATAGGCAGCACTCATTTTTACATCTCACTGTGTACTTTCCAATGCCAGATAATATTTCATTAATTTATTTTAATTTTTCCTAACAAAGTTCACTATGAATTCCCAACAGCACAATTTTCTAGAGAGTATAAAAATTCTTCAACATATTTATTTCAACGAACAGCAATTTGCGCTTGGTTTTTTTTTTTTAATTTTGCCAGAGCTGGGGCTTGAAATCAGGGTCTGTGCACTCTCCCTGAACTTCTTTTGCTCAAGACTAGCACACTATCAATTGAGTCACAGCACCACTTCCAGTTTTTCTGCTTACGTCATACTTAGGAATCAAATCAAGTGCTTCTTGCATGTAAGGCAAGCACTCTACCAGTAAACACATTCCCAGTCATTGGGTCTTTTGTTTTTGTTGTTGTTTTAAGATAGCATTTACCTATATGTCCTTCTGAAGGCTTAAAACTTAGGCTGGCCTACAAACATTGACTGCCATATTCAGCTCATGATTCTTTGTGAGTGAATACTCTTTTCAGATATAGGAAGAGTTATTCTGTCTTCCTTTGACTAGATGGATTTTGCATTCAACAATTTTAATCACATTTCTTGTCCTGGTATTTTTCCCCTTCTAGATCAATAGAAATATTTCAGGTTCTGAACTTGTAGCTGATCCCTACCATCCAACAACATCACATTCTTGTGAATAGCACAAGAATGGCCTCATGAGCATAGCAGCCAGCTGAAGTTCAGCTATCTGATGGCCTTGGGCTCCAACAATGTAATCATTTCTGTGCACAGACTGAAAACTGTCATAGGTAATTTTGATTTATTCCATTCTGTTCTCAGCTACTTGCCATCTTCAGCTTTGTATGTTTTAAATTCTGTTAAATTTTAATTACTATTTCCAGCCATTCTCAAAAGTAACATATATGTCTTACTTTAAAACTCACTGAAACATGAAAAAATGTTAACATAGGTGCTTTCCACTAGTGGCTCATATTTTAAAACCTAGCTATTTTAGAGGTCAAAACTGAGGATTCGGGTTTAAAGCAGCCCATGCAGTAAATCCGAGATATTTCTCCAATTAAGAAAACAAAATTCACTTGGAGTTGATTCTGGTGCAGGGTTATATATAAGGATCTAGCTTTAGTTTTCTACAAGTAGTTAACCAATGTTGCCAGCACCATTTACTGAAGAGGCTATCTTTCTTCCATTCTATTTTTTAGCTCCCTTATCGAAGATTAGATGGCTATTGGTGTAGGTTCATTTCTGGGTTTTCAATTCTATTCCATTGGTCCTGAGGTCTGTTCTTTTGCCAGTATGAAGCTGTTTGATTACTATGGCTTTATAGTAGAGTTTGAAATTTGGTATTGATATTCCTCCAGCAGTGTTCTTTCCATTGAGGAGCATTTTTGCTACTTGGGGTCTTTTATTGTTCCATATGAATTTTTGGATTGTCTCTTCTATTTCCTTGAAGAATGAGGTTGGAATTTTGATGGGTATGGCTTTGAATTTGTAAGTAGCCTTGGGAAGTATTGCCATTTTCACGATGTTAATCTTTCCAATCCAGGAGCATGGGAGTTTTTGCCATTTTTTAAGTTCTGTGTTGATTTCCTTTTTCAAGTTTTTAAAGTTTTCATCATAGAGGTCCTTCACTTCTTTGGTTAAGTTAATTCCTAGGTATTTTATTTTTTGTGGGTCTATTACAAATGGAGTTGCTTTCCTAATTTCAGGCACACTTTTCTCATTGTTGGCATACAGAAAAGCCATTGACTTTGGGGGGATAATTTTATACCCTGCTACTTTGCCAAAGTTTTGAATCAGCTTGAGTAATTTGGGAGTGGAGTCTATGGGATTCTTTAAACACAAGTCAAAGCTTACACTCTGAAAACATTAGAGGATGGAATAGGAGAAACCCTAGTTTTCCTTGGCTAAGGCTGAAATTTTCTGAATAGAGACCCAGAAACACAAAAAAAATCAAGGAAATTTTGGACAAATGGGATTGCATGAAGTTGCAGAGCTTCTTTATGGCAAAGGACATAGCTAGCAAGATCAACAGAAAGCATACGGATTGGGAGAAGATCTTCACTAGCCATACAACAGACAAGGGTCTCATATCTAAAATATAATTGGAACTCAAAAATATAAATCCCCCAACAACAAATCCTCAAAGAAACAACTGCCTAATAAATAAGTGGCCTAAAGACTTAAAGAGAAACTTCTCTGAAGAAGAAAGAAGGGTGGCAAATAGACACATGAAAAAATGCTCAGCCTCCCTAGAGGTTGCATAAAAGAAATGCAAATCAAGCCAACATTGAGATACCACCTCACCCCAGTTAGAATGGTAAAAATCAAGAACTCTAATAACAACAGACGCTGGAGGGGATGTGGACAGAAGGGAACCTTACTTCATTGTTTGTGGGAATGTAAACTTGTTCAACCACTTTGGAAAGCAGTATGGAGGTTCCTCAAAAGACTTCACATATTGCTCCCCTATGACCCAGCACTCCCACTTTTGGGCATTTACCCAAATGTTTACAAACAAGACCACACTAAAGCTACCATCACAACTATGTTTATTGCAGCAGTATTTACCATAGCTAAGATATGGAACCAACCCAGATGCCCCTCAGTAGATGAATGGAACAAGAATATGTGGTCTATATACACAATGGAATTCTATGCCTCCATCAGAAAGAATGACATTTCCCCATTTGTTAGGAAATGGAAAGGCTTGGAAAAAATTATATTATGTGAAGTAAGCCAAGCCCAAAGAAACAGAGGTCCCATGGTTTCCCTTATTTCCAATATCTATTATATGTATGAGTCAAGTAGAAAAGGTCAGATAATGTGATGTTAGGAAAATGAACCTTAAGATATGTACTTAAATGTGTTTTTTTCTTTCATGCATTTGTTTCTAACGCATTTATATGATTATTTCTTTGTTGTTTTTTATGTCCCTCCCCCACAGTATAACCCCTGCTTTCACTGTATTTGATGTCGGTATATCTTGTGGAGGGGAAGGGATAAAACAAGTCGTTTAAATAAGGATACCGGTGGACCCGTTGCAACAATGGGAAATACAAGTTTTCATGTCGAAAATGAACTTTACAACTTCGGTGGGGGGTTTAGGATTGGGTGGGGGAGGCTGGGAAGGGATGTGAAGGGTAAACAAATAGGAGGCTGCAATACTTGATAAGAAATGTGCTTATTATCTTGCCCATGTAATTGTATCCCCTCTGTACTGTATGTTCACAATAAAAAAATAAAAAAGTAATGTACAAAAAAAAAAAAGAAACCAAAATCCAGAAGTGGAGATGTGGCTTACGTTGTATAGTGTCACCTTTGAGCAAAAAGACCAAGCAGGAATAATAGGTCTAATTCTATCTCCATTATTTACTCATGGAAAACACACAGACTCAGACACAGACACAGACACAGACACAGACACACAGACACACACACACACACACACACACACACAATCTACGTTTTCCTAGACTCCCCCTCCTGAGCAGTATACAATGCCATTAACTTAATGTATGTTTTCTCCAAATTATTATGATAGGGATTTAACTACATTTGTATTTATGATAATGTTTGTTTTGTACTTTTTGATTTACAATTTTGTGTACTTATGTGTGAAAACAGTGTTTTGTGAAGACTAAATAGAAATCAATGTGTCAGTAAATAAGTAGGTGACAGGTAGACTGAAAGATGCAGATTGAAGCACTTGAAATTTTATTTCTCTAAGTTTAAATGTATATGCATATGTATGTATTTAAAATTTCTGCCAAGATTTTATTTCTATTAACAATGGTCTATTTGTTACATTATATAAATTTAACATATTGTATGTTTCATCGTAGATTAATATTTATAGAATTTCTTTCCTTTGGAGACCAGGTTTTGCAGTGTAGACCAGGCTTTCCTCATCTGCTTATTCTCCTGTGTCAGGTTCCTAATTATTGGCTGGTATTACCATATGGTAAGATAGTACCATGCCCAGTTATATTATTTACATTTTGTGCAGTATAATATTACTGTGAGCAGCTTTAAGCCAAATACCTTCATGAGTATGAATGAATTTCTTGCAAATATGTTATAAATAGAGCTGCTGAGTGAAGCCAATTATAGAAGGCATGCCTGTACTCCCAGTACCCAGGGGGATCGTAAGTTTAGGAGCAGCCTGTGCTACACAGGAAGTCCCTTTTAAAACAAAAAAAAAATCAGGTGAGCTTGGAAGAGGGAATATATTGTTAAGCGGGGGGTAGGAACACACAAAATTTAGTGTGTGTGTATGTGTGTGTGTGTGTGTGTGTGTGTGTGTGTGTGTGTGTGTGCTTGTGCTGGTCCTAGGGCTTGAACTCAGAGCCTGGGCAATGTTTCTGAGGCTTATGCTTCAGTCTAGCACTCTACCACTTGAACCAAACTCCACCTCAAGCTTTTTTAGAGATCATTGGAGATGAGTCTGATCCAGTTTCCTGTCCAGACTTAAAACCTTGATCCACTTTTCTCATCCTATTTTGTAAGTACGATTACAGGCATGTTGTATTACTGTTAAGTAACATAGTAAACATCATGCCAGTTTATACTCCTTCCAGCAGTGTTTGAGTGTTGCACACACACCTAAGATAAAACCCACTCCATGTTTGATGACAACCAGGTCTCATAATCCCATAAGATATGTATTGTTATGCTCACTTTACCTGTAAAGAATTTGAGATCCAGAGAGTTTCATTAATTTTGAGTCTCCATCTAGTATACAGTGGAGAATGTATTCAAGCCCAACTAGTTCTGTTTATTTCAGAAAACATGGAGTCATCATGTGGTCTAGTGAACACGTGTTCTATTGAGTACTGCTCTTTGCAAGTAGAGTTCTGTGCCTGACAGATTATCTTTCTCTTTCTTTAGCTGCACCCCCTTTCATAAGTTCTGGAAAGCACAAGTGATGAGAAGAGCCATTTTTGAAGGAGAAATTTATAAGGGGTTTGATCTTGGTATCACATACATATTAGTATGACCTCCCATTTGAGTTATGACTCTAGCACTAAATTTCTGTTTTTTCTTTTGCATTATTATTATAAATGTGAATTACACAGACGTTGCAGTCATATAAGTCAGGTATGGATATATTTCTTTTTGAAAGTTCAGTCCTTCCCTTGCTCTATCAATTTTTCTCACTGGTTTGGTTTTTTTAACTTCCTTCTTCTTCTTCATCTTCTTCTTCTATTATCATTATTATCATTATCATTATTATTATTATTATTATTATTATGCTGTAAATGGTTTAGTTACAATCTTGTGGTAATGATTATTTTTTTTGTTTTAGTCCGTAATGAGGCTTGAATCCAGGGCCTGGACTCTCTCTCTGAGCTCTTTTGCTGAATAATGGCACTCAAATTGAGGCATAGCTCTAATTCACTGAATGCATTTCTTTTGGACAATGTTAACCTTTCACTTTATCTTTTTCCGTTTTCCCGTCCTTCCAAAAAAACAAATTACATAGGTCATTTTCAACATAGTACCAATTGAATACCAGTGTTACACATATTCATTCCTTGTCCCTCCTTTTCTATGACGCCTTTAACTTCTGAAAGAGATATAAATGTAAAAAAAATGACAAAAATGAAAGAAAATAAATATCTTGTTTCTTTTTCCTGGTCACTGTGTGTGTGTGTGTGTGTGTGTGTGTGTGTGTGTGTGTGTGTGTGTGTGTGTGTGTGTGTGTGTGTGTGTGAATACTGGGGCTTGAATTCAGGGAGCTGACCTTTAGCTTTTGTAATCAAGGGTAAGAGTCTACTACTTGAACCAAACTTCCATGTCTTGATTTTAAATGGTTAATCAGAGATCAAAGTTTCACTGGTTTTTCCTAACTAGTCTAACTTCAATTCACTTTCCTCAGATCTCAGATTTCTAAATAGCTAGAGTTACAGGTGTGAGCCACTGGTGGTGATTGGCCTACCTTCTTTTTGTTATGTAGTTGAAATGTAAAAGATAGTTGCAACCATAATAAAAAAGGAAATCAATTTAACTTTCCCAGCTTCATTAACTTTTAATATTTTGTCACATTTGATACATACAGAAAAACATTTTTTGTAAATGCTCTTGCAATTTGGTTTTCATATCGGTATTTTCCTCATGATGAGCTTGATTTTATAGCTTTTTAATTACTAAATATTGATGAGAATATGTTCAGAGGGCATTGGTGTCATTTTGTTGGCTTTCATACGGAAATGTTGCAAGCTAACACTTGCACACGCAAGACCCCGATGATATATCCACATTCTTAGCCAGAAGACAGTAGTGCCTGTTACAAATCATCTAGATCTGACAAAACCCTGACTCAGGCCTTGTTACCACCTTCATGAATGTCCTCTTAGTGTGCAATCCTGACTCTCCAGTGACCATGACAGAGCCCTGCTGCGCGTTCTCATGACACAGCCAAGGTCAACAGTCAGGCGTGGCACCTACAGTGTGATGGAAGACTGGTGACTGTTTCTTTGATGGAATGACACAGGAAATGTTAGGTCCTTAAGCTGTCATCAGTCCTGAGGGCTCCTCATGAGCATTTGATCCTAAGATTTAAGGAGACATCAAACTCTCTCTTTCTTGTGCAAGTTGTTGCCCTGTTTTTCTTCTGGGGCTGTCATCTTCTGTGGAAAGATATGATCTGAGCTCTATAAGTCATTTTGCTTATTCTAGGCACTTAGTGTAAGTATGGCATTTATACTTAGACAAAAAGAAATGTAGTGATAAAAAATAGGAGACAACATTTTTCCTCGTCTATTTATTACTCAAATATGTTTTCAGATTCTACCAATAATTCTTATTAGTAAGAAGCACTATCTCAAAAATAATCAATTACCAGGAAACAGAAACAAGATGATATTTATTTGATTTCATTTTTGTCATTTTTTTACATTTATCTCTCTTTCAGAAGTTAAAGGGGTCATGGAAAAGGAAGGACAAAGAATGAACTTGTGCAACACTGAAACTTTGATCTCCAATTAACCATTCAAAATCAAGACATGGTGCCGCAGACCGGGCTCTGTGGGGACGATGGAGGACACCTAGGGGAGGAACCTGGAATAGGATGGGGAGATGGCAAACAGACAACTCACACACAAGAGGAGTGGATGCTGAGTGTGATTTAATGCAGAGGATAACAAACTTTTATAGCAAAAGTCTTCATGAGAAAGGGCAAATGGTTACACAATCTTGCTGCATAGCTTCATTTTTGGGTGGTCACCAGCTGGTCACCTGATAGGCTCTTGTTTCCGGCTTATCTCTAAGAAATACAATGATTACAATGTTTGTCACCAATTAACCATTACCTATCTTTATAGAGGCCTTAACTTTCCCATAAGATCTTTCCTGTTTCTTCTTTAATAGTAAACCTCAAGGAGACCTAGATCTAGCAAGTCTCTTAGTAAATAAAAGAGAGTAGCAGGAAATTCTTTCTCCTAAATAGTTATCTCAGCAATTGCCATACATTCTTTCTGCTCTAGCTGAGCCTACAGCTTCTTGTAAGTCCCTTACAAACAATTCCTTCTGCTGAAGTGACTTCGTGAAACCCCCAATACTTTTATATTTACTTATAACTTGTCTACTAGCCTCCACAAGAGGGGTTTCAGGGTAGCACTTAACTCTGGTGAGTTAGTCATATTTTTTAAGATACTCATCAGATATTGGAGTCGTCAACACTCTTAAGAAAGAGCTTTGAATAAAGGAACGTTGACAATGAGTAAGTACAAACAGCAGTAGAAGCAGTAAAAGATTAATAGGCACTCTTATGAGGAAAAGAAAGGCAGAAACACATCTTTCCCAGGGGTTTGCCAGCCTTTCCAGGAGTAGGCCTCTTAGAAGCCCTATTCTCTGTGGTAGACTTCGGTGAAGTCCCAAAACTCGGAGATAGGTCTCTGTAAAGCCCCATTCTCTGAGGTAGACTTTGGTGAAGTCCCAATACTCAGTGATAGGTCTCTAAAGCCCCTTTCTCAGGTCTGAAAGATGGTTTCCCATGCTACGCAGACTCCACTGGAGTAGGCGTGGCATTTGCCCCTTTTTTATTTTTTAGATGTGCCAGATAAATTTCTTCTCGTATAGAGGAGATGGAGCGGAAGACTAGTTTGAAGAGGACTGGAAAGACAACAAGAATACATATAACAATTAGTGTTATGACTCCAAATAAGACTACTTCCTCCAAAGCCTCTAGTTTGCTGTCTAACTTTTGATCAATGATTTGCTGTTCTGTTAATGCTAGAGAAACATTCTTATTTAACTCATTAACAAAATGCACCGTGTGCACTTGTTGTATTAGTGCAGTGGTGGATACAGCAAGCGAGGTTACTAATGCTATAAGGGAAGCAATTCCAAAGATCAATGTTGCAACAAATCTTTTTGGTCGTATTAATTCATACAAAACACGAAGTGTTTGCAAAGCAGAATTATCAAACCAAGGATCATTATGCAAATTTACAGGAAGCATTACATATTCAGGTCTTTTTACAATAATTACTACTGAAAATTCTTTATCTATGGAAGCATCAACACAGTTGGTCAACCAATAAGAGTAACATTGAATTAAAAAGGAATTCCCTACTTGTGTAATATTAATTCTTTTATCACTTCCAATTAAAGCTGCATATGGATAAGACAAACAAGCTCTTAATGCAATTGATTCTGGTAGGTTAGCTTTGGGCTTTTTTAGCAATACCATATTTGCAGCTGCAGCAAATCTAAACAAATTTTTATGGGTAACGGTGGTTCCATAATGACTAGATTTAGCAACCCACATTGGGGTGACAAACCCAGGCATGAACCAACGCCTTACCGGTTCCGGGCCAACCGGAGCTTTATACCTTGTGAATTTTACTTTCTCATTTTCTTTTAAATATTTCTTATAGTCATAATTTGGGTTGGCAATGGAAAAATCAAATACCAAATCTGTAGTACACCTAGGCCAATGTACAGAGGCAGAAAGGGGAAATCCACAATCCAACCATGTTGGAAGTTCTTTTTCTGTTTTGCTGTCCCAAAATTTATCTTTATCCCGGTAAGTTGTTAAACAATTTGGAAAGGCATGCTAACATTGTTATCTTTGTCAAAGGTCTCATTGTAATTAAAATACCCAAGTATTTGAAAACTCAATTCCCATATCACCCTCTTACTGCTAGAAGCAGTGTTAGTCTTATCAGGTGCATCAGCATAAAGGGTCCTGTAGTTAACAGGCAAGCATGCAAAGGGAGCACGGCCTTTTAAAGCCAAGCATATAGGGGTGACATCAGATCTTCCCTCATAATCTAGATACTTGGAGATCATAGGCTTTTCTGACCCCACTGGAATGCCCCCTAGTATAGAGGTATCATTCATTAGTACTTCTATGTTAGATGGGTGAGTCTAACCCACGGGGTGAAGCAAAGGTGGATCAGGAACATACGCCCAATACATTGTACAAAAAGCGTACTTCACCTGTAAAGAAACAAGGGCAAGCATGGCTAAAAACATGTTTTCCTGATTGGGTTGATTTCCGGTGATCTCAACAGTGTGTCGAGCTTCCTCACACAACTTCTTGATCTGTTCCCACGTAGGTGGTGCAGCGATTTTTGTAGAATCAGCCTGCGGTGGTGATAGATAGAATGTCTTCATCTTCTGCACCAGTTTTCTCTCCTGATGTATTTTCACTTTCTTCCTGGCTCTTTTTTGGGCCCGAGAAAGGCCTGATGAGTCTGTCTGGGACCCAAATGGGGGATTCTGCATCCTGTGGGAAAACACAAGCATACCCTCTCCCAGATGTTAACAGGATGTCTGGCCCACGCCAGGTTCCAGTGAATAGATCCTTCCATTTTACTAAAGGAAAAGTTGTAGTTTTTTCCATGCCCCAATGTCTCATCATCAGGGTTATTCCTTGCTCATCAGCATTGAAATGATTAAGGACCAGCAAAGCATGATTAAGAGTGTAATGGGGGGAGTATTGCTTCCCTCCTCCCCGTCTAATTCTTGTCAATTGGTTTTCTAAGGTCTGATGAGCCCGTTCTATGATTGCTTGGCCTTGTGGATTATACGGAATCCCTGTTTTGTGCACGATTTTCCATTGTGCACAAAATTTAGCAAAAGCTTTGGAGGTGTATGCTGGTCCATTGTCTGTTTTTATTTCCTTGGGAATTCCTAGGTCCACAAAGGCATTAATCAAATGTTGAATAACATCTTTCACAGCCTGTCCAGAATGGGCTGTAGCAACCATGGCGTGAGAATAAGTATCTATAGTAACATGGACAAAGGAGAGTTTCCCAAATTCTGTTACATGGGTAACATCCATTTGCCACAACACTCTAGGCTTTAAGCCTCTTGGATTAACTCCCATTTTTTGTGGATGAAAAACTTCTGGGCATGCCTCACATTCCCTGATAATTTGTCTTGCCTGTTCTCGGGACACTTCAAACATCTTTCTTTAGGCATTAGCATTTTGATGATGTAGTCTATGACTTTCCTGAGCTTCTTCTAAAGCTGACATTACATGACTTTCCTTAGTTAATAAGTCTGCAAACTTATTCCCTTGAGACAAAGGTCCAGGGAGATTGTTATGCCCCCGATGTGTCCCACAAATACCTTTGTCGTTCTTTGTTGTAATAGCTGTTGTAATTTTACTAAGTATTCTTTAACTTTAGATTGACCAGTAACTAGGGCTGTTTCAATGGCAGGAAACAAGGAAACCACACACATCTGTGTAAAGGTTAAACTCCTCTGAATAATTTTGAAATGCTAGCAGAACTGCAATGAGTTCTGCCTGTTGTGCAGATACAGTTGGGTCATAAAATATCAATGGTGGTCTTGTGCTGCAATAAACCACAGACTTTCCACTAGAAGATCCATCTGTAAAAATAGTTAATGCCCCGCCAAAGGTTCTGTAACCACAACCTTTGGAAATATCACAGGAGTTTCAGTATAAAATGTAACAAAGGATGTTGGGGCATATGAAAGCTTATTTTACCTGTATAAGTTAATACAGCAATTTTCCAATCATCATCAAATTGTATCAAATGATCTAATTGTTTCTTATTATAGGGGACAATAATGTTAGGTATTTCTTTTTTTTTTTTTTAATTTAATTTAATTTTATTTGTGAACATACTGTACAGAGGAGTTATAGTTACATGGACAGGATAATGCGTACATTTCTTACCAAGCATTGCAGCCTCCTCCTTTGTTTATCCTTCACATCCCTTCCCAGCCTCCCACCTCCCACCCAATCCCAATCCTTCTCCTTCCTCCCCCCCCCCCCACACCAACGTTGTAAAGCTCGTTTTGGACATGACAACTTGTACTTCTCATTGTTGCAACAGGTCCACCTGTATCCTTAAACAACTGGTTTTTCCCCATCTCCTCCACAAGTTATACTGACATCAAATATAGTGAAAGCAGGGGTTATACTGTGGAGGAGTGACATACAAAGCAACAAAGAGATAATCTTATAAATGTGTTAGAAACACATGCATGAAAGAAAAAAAACATTAAAATACACATCTAAGGGTTCAAGACACATGAAGAAATGTTCAACATCCCTAGCCATAAAAGAAATGTTAGGTATTTCTTGGCCAAATAATTCTCTAGCTCTTAATCTAGCCTTTAGAATCAAATTAGCACATAAGAAGGGATATGAAGCAACTATTTTTCCAGGGTTATGGGAATAATGGATCCATTCCAGTATCCCATCCCGCCAAAAACATCCTGTGGGAGTGAAGCTTGTAGCCAGAATTATAAAGGACCATGTTTGTGTAATATTAATTTGCTGTATTTTAGCTGTATTCAATGCTTCTTCTACCAATCTTATACAGGATAGGGCTGCAGGAGTTATTTCCCTGGTAGATTTAGGATTAGGATCTCCGTTCAACATTTTCATCAAAGGATCTAATTGTCCTGTAGTTATTTTTAAACTAGGCCGAATCCAATTAATATTCCCTAATAATTTTTGGAAATCATTTAATGTTTTTAGTTCATCTATTCTAATTTGTGTCTTTTGGGACATAATATAATCATGTCCAATCACTTTTCCTAGATAATTTAAAAGTCGTTCATGTTGAACTTTATCAGGAGCTATTATTAACCCGAATTTTGTTAATTGTTCTACCATATCCTGTAATATTTTCTCTGTCTTTTCTCTAGTTTCATTGGTCATAAGTATATCATCCATATAATGAATAATATATGCCTCTGGATATTTTTGTCTAATTTGTTCTATAGCCCTCTTTACATATTGTTGACAAAAGGTAGGGCTGTTTTTCATGCCCTGAGGTAACACTTTCCATTGGTACCTATCATAAGGTTGTTTAAAATTAGCCGAAGGGACACTGAAGGCAAATCTCTTGGAATCTTCTAGTTGTAATTTTATTGTAAAAAAGCAATCCTGTAAGTCTATTATTATTATATATCTACCCTGTGGGATTGCAACAGGAGAGGGTAGGCCTGGTTGAAGGGTTCCCATGTCATGCATGGTCTCATTAATTACCCTTAAATCTTGTAATAACCCCCATTTTCCTGACTTCTTTTTTATTACAAAAATTGGAGTATTCCATGGACTGGTAGTCCCTTCTATCCTTCCTTGACAAAATTGTTCTAGAACTAAGTCCTGTATGGCTTGAATCTTTTCTTGAGTTAGGGGCCACTGATTAATCCATACAGGATCATCACTTTTCCATATTATTTTGTCAGCATAAAGCTGTTCCTCAGCGGCCCCTATGAAAAATTTTGCTCCTTTGATGAGGAGTCTATTTGTTTATTTTTATATTCATGTCTTGCATGATGTCCCTGCCCCATAAAGAAAAGGGCAATCTTGGGATAACATAAGGTTTGAAGTGGCCTTGCTGCCCTTCACATACCCATTTGAGTTTCTGAGCTGACTGAGCTACATTAGAAGCCATCCCTAATCCAATTAGGGAGGAAGAAGTCTCCTGCACTGGCCAGGTCATAGGCCAATCTTTTCCAGCTATACAGGATCTGTCAGCCCCTGTGTCTAAGAGTCCTGTTATTTGTTTTCCATTGACCTTAATGGCCTTGTAAGGCCTTTTATCTGTAATTTCCTGAACCCAGGCTACAGTATCTGTGGTGCCAAACCCTCCTTCTCTGTTTTGAGTCAAGGTGGGATTAGGCAACTTTAGATATGAAAGTAAAAGTATTTGGGCTATCCTCTGCCCTTTATGAATTTGAATAGTCTCTTTTAGAGACCTTATCATGACTTTTATAGTGGTAGGACTGTCTGAGTCTATTACTCCTGGTAAAACCTCAAAATTCTTTTTATAGTTTGAACTCCGGCCTATGATTAGGCCCATTACTCCCGAAGGGAGTTCCCCTTTTATGTTTGTCTCTTATCAGTACAACCCCATTATTTCGGGATATGATATGATCTTGAGCGGCAGCCAAGTCCAATCCAGCACTCCCTGGAGTGGCTCTAGGCAAGTCATGAATAGTTTGCTTTAGTTCCTCTCTTGGGGAGGGGCTGAGAGGTTGCCCCTCTGTCCGTTTTTTGTTTCCTCTTGAAGAGGAGTTCCGTCTTTATGGAACTTAGATTTACAATCACTTTTCCAATGGTTCCCTCTTTGACACCGAGGACATAAGCCTGGTGCTTTTCCTGATCCCTTCTGTTGCTTTTGAGCTTTACACTCCTTTTGAACGTGGCCTGGTTTGCCACAATTATGACATACTCTCTGTTCAGGATTATATCCTGAGCCTCTGGTTACCTTTTTCACATATGTTTGAAAAGGCGTTTCTTTCATGGCAGCAGCATATGCAAGTCCATGAATCATAGCAGGAGAAGCATCTATGCAAGCCTTAACATAGTCTTGTAGGCTTCCTGTTTTTCTTACTGGCCTGATTAATTCCTGACACACAATATTAGCATTCTCCCATGCCAATTGTTTGAGAATGATTTGAGATCCCTCAGAAGGAAGGAACATTCTTGTAATAGCTTCCTCCAACCTAGCTATGAATTCCTCATATGGCTCCTCAGGCCGTTGCTTAATTCCTGATAGAACAGTGGTCTTTCCTTCCCCTGATGGTAACTTTTTCCAGGCCATAACAGCAAGCTTAGTGATGGTTTCTAAAATCTCCTTTGAGAATTTAAGTTGTTTTCTAATGTCTGCAAAATCCTCCTGACCAGTTAACATGGAGACTGTAGGCTTAAGGCCTGAAGTAGTAATAATCGCCGTTGCACCTCTCCATTAACAAGGTCCTCATATTCTGTTCTCCATAATACGTATTGCCCCGGGGTTAGCACCGATTTTGCAGTTTGATACCAATCATAAGGAGTTAGCCAATCAGTTGCTATGGAGTCAAGGATTGTTAAAGTAAAAGGGGCAGAAGGACCCATAGTTTTTACTGCTGTTTGTAATTCTTTTAGCACTTTCAAGAATAATGGCTCCCACTGAGGCGTGCCATGGTCTAGGTGGCTTCATTGAATGAATTAGGTGGTGAACTTTCTCTTTCAATTTTATTGAAGACTTGGAGGAGTATCGGTGTTAGCTGTGCTTTGAAAATCTTGAAGAATTCGTCTGTAAAAACAACTGGTCCTGGGCTTTTCTTAGATGGGAGGTCTTTTTGTGCTGTTTCTATTTCAGTGCTTGATATGGGCCTGTTAAGATGGTTTAACTTGTCTTGGTTTAGTTTCATGTTGATATTTTCTAGGAAAAGCTACATTTCTGCCAAGTTCTCAAACTGATTGGTATAAAGTTTTGAGAAATATTCCCTTATAATGTTCTGAATCTTGGTTGTTTCTGTGGTGATGTTTCCATTCTCATCTCTGAGTTTATTTATTTGGGTGTGTTCTCTTCTTTTTCTGATAAAATTTGCTAAGGGTCTCTCAATTTTGTTAATTTTTTCAAAGAACCAACTCTTTGTTTTGTTGATCCTTTCTATAGTTTTTTTGGATTCTAATTCATTTAATTCTGATTTAATTTTAATTATTTCTTTCCATCTACTGAATTGAGGTTTGTCTTGCTGCTCTTTTCACGGAGGCTCAGATGTCTCATTAAGTTGTTGGTTTCAGGTCTCTCCAATTTGTTGATGTAGGAACTCAGAGCTATAAACTTGCCTCTGAATACTGCCTTTACTTTGTCCCAGAAGAGCTGGTAATTTGTGTGTTCATTTTTGTTGAATATCATGAACATTTGAATTTCCTTTCTAATCTCTTCCATGACCCACTCGTGATTAAGCAGTGTGTTGTTCAGCGTCCATGTATTACAGGACTTTCTTTGGTGGCTTTTGATGTAGAGTTCTAATTTTATTCCCTTGTGGTCTGAGAGAATGCAAGGAATAACTTCAATGTTTCTGAATTTGTACACATTTGCTATGCGATCTAAAATGTGGTCTATTTTGTAAAATGTTCCAAGCGCTGCTGAGAAAAACATGTATTCTGATGCTGTTGGGTGAAACATTAGGTAGATGTAAGTAAAATCTACTTGATCTATGCAGATGTTTAGATCTGCGGTTTCTCTGTTGAATTTTTGTCAAGTTGATCTATCTAGTGTGGATACTGATGTGTTGAAGTCCCCAACTGTAGAGAACATGGGGAGCAAAGATGGCATTGAGAGGGAATTGAGTGGGCAAAGCCCAATTTGCCTTATTTTCAGTGCATAACCAGCCCGTAGAAACTTAGGTGCATAATAGGGTATGACCTTTAGAGTCATTGGTTCCTCTTCCCTAGTGCTATGCCACTCGCTGTTTTTTGCTTTAAAAAGGGCTTGCTCTGTGTTAATAAATGAATTTTCCTGCTTGACTTGACTCCCTGCTGAGTCTGATTGTCTCCCAGGCTGAGGGAGGCTGGGATGGGGCAGGTGGTTTCACTTACCTTTACTCGGACCCCATCCGTCTTTCGTGGAATGGATGAAGACCCTACATGTGGCACCCAACGTGGGCCATGAAAGGAAAAACTACCAGCCTATGCTATGCAGTCTCTCAGGGTAAGAGAAACCCTTACTATGGGTAATGCTATCTCACAGAAGAAGGAGGAGGAGGCAACATTATGCCAAGAGGGAGTAAAGGAGGACTTGGGAAGTGAGAAGGAAAAGGAATGGCCAAATTCGACCGAGAACGCACTGAAACATGCACAGTGGAAGTCAAAACGATGGTGAAAGTTACTCCCTCTGACTCAGGTGACCATGACGGTCATAGGTCCCCTCCCTATTCCCCCGATTGGGGGGGGGGGAAGTACGGCATCCTACGCAACCTGCGAGACGGACCTGCAAGACCAGGATCTCTACCAACCTTCCATGGAGGGGCTGAAGTCTGGCGAAATAACCTACTCTGAGGCCTACCCTGGAAAGGAAGAGCCACCTGGGAGCCTGAACCCTAGGCCACAGGATTCGCTTCCCAAGGGTATTTAGTCAGTCGGGCACCAGGGTCTAACAGGCCCTTGGAATGGTATCCATAGGAAGCTAAGGATCTTAAAGAGCCCCAAAAGGCGGTGGAGAGGATGGTCCAAACTGTCCTTGGGCCCAGACCCTATTACAGGACATTGCTTATCACCCATGTGTCCCTAAGGACTGACTGGATGTGGCCAAAGTCATCCTTACTAGTTCTCAGTTTATTAAATGGTGTTCTTTCTTTAAGGAGGAATGCAGAGTGCAGGAGGAGAATAACCGTCAGGCTCAAAGTCATCCTTACTAGTTCTCAGTTTATTAAATGGTGTGCTTTCTTTAAGGAGGAATGCAAGAGTGCAAGAGGAGAATAACCGGCAGGCTCAATCAGCGATACCTATTACTTATGCCATGTTAACAGAGATATGGTTTGGGTATTCCACTGCCGTCCAACATGCCACAATACCTGGCCTATACCATGACCAGGTGAGACAGGCTTGACTTGCTGCGTGGTACAAACTGGATGATGGGCCTACTGAGTCCCGCATAGCAGGAGTGAGACAAAAACTTGGTCAGCTGAGTACAGCAGTCTGCAAGCTGCCGGCAGGGAACCTTCAAGGTCAGTTTGTAAAGCCGCTGGTCTGGGAAGGGATGAATGCAGACCACCGCATGGGATTGAGAGAGAGTTTCCTGGGCAGATGGGAGGTGGCCTCACAGGATGTAGGAAAGCAACAGAATCAGTCCCAATCACTAGTTTTAGCTTTACAGGCTCAGACATCTTCAATGACTGAGGCTATTACCCATGTGCTGGCAGCCCAGGGCCTAGGAACCCCAAGAACATTGGGGAGAGGGACTTATTTTAAATGCAGGCAGGAGGGGCACTTTGAGAGGGACTGTTCATAACAATCCCCCGCCAATTTGCCCAGGGGGAGCCAAAATGCCCCCTATACCCTGCCCAAGGCGCAGGAAGGGATACCTTAGAAAAAAGGATTGTCGATCCAATTATTTTTTTTTTTGGTCGGTTGTGGGGCTTGAACTCTGGGTCTGGGCTTTGTCCCTCAGCTCTTCAGCTCAAGGCGAGCGCTATACCACTTGAGCTACAGCACCACTTCCGGTTTTCTGGTGGTTTATTGGAGATCGGAGTCTCACAGTCTCTCCTGCCCGGGCTGGCTTTGAACCGCGATCCTCAGATCTCAGCCTCCTGAGTAGCTAGGATTACAGGCGTGAGCCACCAGCGCCCAGCTGTCGATCCAATTTTGATTTAGATGAGAAACCCTATCTGGGTGGAGCAGTGGCCATTGACCAAACCTAAACTTGTAGCCCCCCACCTTTTGGTAAAGGAACAGATAAACCTTGGGCACACACACCCTTCTATGAGTCCTTGGAACACACCGTATTTATTATTCAAAAAGCTTCTGGGACTTGGCTTATGCTCCAAGATCTATGTAAAGTAAATGAAAGGATGGAGCTAGTAGGAACGCCCCTAAGAGGCATGACCTGGACTCCTGCTATACCTTCAGAATATACCTTAGTTGTGATTGATATTAAAGATTTTTTTTCTATCCCCCTGCATCCAGATGACTGCGAGAAGTTTGCTTTCTCCATCCCTTCTCTTAATTTTTCCCAGTCTGATCGGAGGTTTTAATGGACCGTGTTGCAACAGGGAATGGCCAATAGCCAGGCCTTTGGCCAACAATACAAGGCCACATTTTTAGGGACTGTGCTGGGTTCAGATACCTCCCTTGCCTATGCCTACATGGATGATATAATTCTGGGGTACCAAGACCGGAGCCGCCTGGAGGGTCTTCTGGTCCAGGTTTGTGCCATATTAAAAAGGGGGGTTTTACCATAGCCCTCAATAAAGTTCAAAAGGTACCTCCTTTTAAGGTGCTCAGAACCCACCTTACCTTGACTCAAGCCAGACCCCTTAAGCCTTTGCTGGATTTCCAGGCTCTCTGACCTTAACCTAACTTCAGAGTCTTAGGGGAAATCAATTGGATGTTGCCATGGGTTTTTGTCCCTAAAGATACTCTTGTGTCCTTATTCACCATACTAAAAGACAGGATACCCCAAGAATTTATTACAATTACAGACAGCCATCGGGTAATATTTTTTCAGTTCCAAAAATCCCTGGATGAAGTTTCCCTAAAGAGGTAATCTATTTTTAAGACCATTTCCCTTTGATTGTTTGCAGGTGTCACAGTAATACCTGCAATTTTAACTCAAGGGGGGGAGCCAATAGAGTGGGTTCATACTCCAATGGGGGGCACACCTTGGGTGTACTCTCAGGCAAACCAACTTGCAGATGCTATCCTCAAGGGAAGGACCCAAGCCCAAGGGCATTATGGCCTTGATCCTCACTTCATTGTTTTTCATGTTTGGAAGGCAGATGTTGAGTGGCTCACTCTAGCCAATGCTCATCTTCCTTTCTCTTTGGAGAGGTTTCTAGGCCAAATTGACTGCCATTATGGGTCATCCAAATGGACTGTCATGTTATGGTGACTTCCCCTCAAAATGCCATCTCTATTTTCTCCTACGACTATTCTTGGCGCCCTCCATGTTTTTACTGACAAAGGTAAAGGCTCTGTGTATGCAGCCTTTGAGGAGAAACAAAAGACCCGAAACCAACAAAGATTTCAACCTTGTCAAGGGTCAGCACAATATAAAATAAAAGCTGGCCATAACTATGGCCCTTCAGGACATTCAAAATCCCTTTAATTTGTATTATGATAACCTATAAAACAAAAAAGGGTGAGTTAGCCGCCATATACAGTTACAGATAGCTTTGTTTACAATTAACATCTTAAATTTTTCAAAAGGGGCAACTGAATCCAGATTTCAGAAGAACTGGGGAAAACTAAGCCCTAGCCCCAAGTGAAAGTCAAGTGGAAGGACCCCCTGACACAACAATGGAGAGGACCTGACCCCCTAGTTACCATGGGCAGAGGATTTGGATGCATTTTTCCCATAGGGGAGACAGCCCCCATTTGGATCCCTGCCAGGAACCTTAAGTTTTTACCCATCATCTCTATACAGGAGGATGTACAAGGATAAGCTGATCAACAAGGAAAGAAAAACGGCTATGGTGACCAAGGCTTGTGTTTAAAAGAGGAAAGCCAGAAAGATAACTAGTAACCATCCCCATGGGCAACCAGCCCTTGAGAATCTGTTGTGTTCTTTAACAATTGCAGATGGCGATAGTCCAGCTGTTGGCTATCCTGACCCTCCCAGTCCTGGTAATGGCCCCACCGAACCTACATCAACCTCAACATGTGACCTGGGCAGTGATCAGTGCTGGCAATGCAGAAATCATCAATAGTACTACAAGAAAAGCTGTCCCGTCTACCTGTTGGCCTGACCTTCATTTTGATCACCACCCTATGTCATTATGTATGGACCGTTTAATATTTCTGTAGGAGCTATTTATTTTAATGCTACCTGCTCTAATTGTTCTTTTACTCATTGCTTGTACAACCACCTTTTGTTATGCTTTCCTGTAAACATGTCTAAAACCTGCTCTAGAACAAGCCCCAGCTCTGGACTCTGAAGTGGCAAAGACTGCTATCCCATCCTGGACTAATGTTCAAGGACTGCTAATGACATTTCTTGGCCTGGTAATGCATTTGCTGATGGTTTTTCTATGCCTTCCTTGCATTATATGTGCACTGCAAACCTCTTATGAGCTTAGCCAGCCAGTTACATAAGATCAAGCTCCAAGTGAATGAATTTCCCCTGAGAGGAATTGCAGCCAGAGATGGGTAAGAGGGGGTGTCAGTCTGACCAACCTAAGACAGGGCTTTCAGCTTCGCTCTGAAGAAAGTCCCGATGATGGGTCAGGCATATAAGGCGATCCACCCAACCTAAGGCAGGCAGTTCACTTCTTTAAAGAAAGACGGTAGAGATGTTGGGAGCCATTGGTTGCTGACAGTAAACCTCAACGTCATCTTGACCCCTGTGCTCACTTAAAGGCATGTAAAAGGAACTGGCTTACTTAAAAGACAGCAGATGCCCAGTATTGCTTTTCTTTGTCTGCAGTTTGTTTTAAATTTTCCTTGTTTTTCTGGACTATAGTAGAATGGCCTGAGTGTGGGGGCCCACGAGGATGCACCGTGCTGCATGTGTGGAACTCCCAATACCCAGGTTGCTCCCATGTTCTGAAGAGGAAGACCTTATGAGATACTGACTTTTATATATGCCCAGGAATTAATTGAACTGCTTTGGACATTTCTAACTGTGGTGGGACAGATGTTTATTTCAGTGCTATGTGGGGATGTGAGGTAACTGGGACGGGCTCTTGGACCATGCACACGGACCCTCCCTATCCTTGTCTAGCGAATCTCACCCCCAGACTTGCCTCAAACCCCTTGTGTGGCCAATGCTATCCTTACCAATGTAATCCTGTTAAAATAACCTTTACAGAGGGGGGGAAACGATAACTAACTGGGAGGTGGGTCTGCCATTAAAACAAAAAAGGGGAATCTGTAGAGCACATGGACAGCAAAGATGACACTGAAAGGGAGTTGAGTGGGCAGAGCCCAATTTGCTTTATGTTCAGTGCAAAACCAGCCCGTGCAAACTTAGGTGCATAATAGGGTGTGACCTTCACAGTGATTGGTTCCTCTTCCTCCCCTGCCATGCCACCTGCTCTTTTTTCCTTTAAAAGGGCTTGCTCTGTGTTAATAAATGAGTTTTCCTACTTGACTTGACTCCCTGCTGCTGCTTCTGATTGTCTCCTGGGCTGAGGGAGGCTGGCGATCGGCCGAGCAGCTGCACTTACCTTTCCTCAGACCACGTCCATCTTTCGTGGGACGGACAAAGACCCGACAACCAACAATTAATATCTTTGGATCTATGTGAGATTTGCGGGAAAGTAGTGTTTCTTGGATAAATTTGGGTGCTCCGTTGTTTGGCAAATAGATATTTATAATTGTAATATCCTCCTGAAGGAGAGATCCCCTAATTAGTATGTAGCAACATTCTTTATCTCTTCTCACGAATTTTAATATAAGTCTATTTTTTCTGATATTAGGATTGCAACTCCTGCCTGTTTATGGGGGTCGTTTGCTTGGTAGATGTTGTTCCAGCCTTTCACATTTAAATGTGTTTGTTTTTATGGGCAAGGTGTGACTCCTGAAGGCAACAAATAGAAGGATCTTGCTTTTTAATCCAACTAGACAGTCTATGTCACTTAATTGTGGAGTTAAGTCCGTTAATGTTGAGAGATAGGACTGAGAAGTATTTGGGAGTTCCTGCCATTTTATCCACCTTCTTGGGGGCTGTGGCAACTAGGTTCTCCTATGGTTCTTGGATTCTCATTTTCAGTGCAGTTTCTTGACCTTCATTGTGGTCTTGTTGGTTTTCTATGTGTAGAACATCTTTAAGAATCTTTTGTAGGTCTGGTTTGTGGAAATATATTGTATCAGTGTTTCTTTGCTATGGAAGGTGTTCATTTGACCTTCAGTTATGAAGGAGAGTTTAGACTGGTACAGTATTCTTGGTTGATAGTTGTTTGTCTTTAAGGCATCGCATACATAATTCCAAGATCTACTTCCTTTAATTGCTGAGAAATCTTTGGTGATTCTAATTGGTTTCCCTTTATAGATGGTTAATCTTTTCTCCTTGACAGCTTTCAGGATCATTTTGTTGGTCTGAATTGATCCTGTATGGATTATAATGTGACAGTGGGATAGCCTGTTCTGGTCTAGCCTATTTGGAGTTCTAAAAACTTTTTGTATCTGAATAGGCCTATCTTTTTGCCAGTTTGAGAAGTTCTTTGCTAGGATCCTGTTAAAAAAATTTCCTAGACCATTAATTTCTGTCTCTAGGTGCTCCTCTACAACCATTATGCTTCTGATGGTGTCTTCCAAATTTTGAATAGATCTATCATATATCTTGGATTTGTCTTCGATTGTTGTAGGTTCTTACTCTATAATATCTAGGCTGTCTTCAATCCCCAAGTTTCGATCTTCCGGATGGCCTCACCTACATTCAGAAATTTCTACTTTGTTTCTTTTGTTTATTCCTTCTAATTGGTCGCCTTTGATGGCTTCAAGTTCTTTGTTGAAGCTTTGTTATAGAAATTGTATGAACTCTTTTACATCCTTAATTTGGTGTTCAGTGTTTATTCTCAAATCACTTATTTAATTGGTTATGGTTTCCTTGGACTTCTATTCCTTCTGTTGGGTTCCATTCAGCATTCCCTTTGTAGTCTCCCTGACTTCTTTCAGCTCTCTGTTTATGGGTTCCATAGATTCCTCTATTGATCTTCTCGTCCCACTCTCTCAATTCCTGTATTACTCTGATTAGCTTCCTCATATGCGCCCAATTCCTGTAGTTCTCTTTAAGTGTTCTCAGCCTGCTCACTCCATTCCTGACTTTCTCTTTGTCTGTTCTTGGCCTGCTCACGTAATTCCTTTATTTCTCATTTAGTGTTCTCAATCTGCTCATGTAATTCCTGTATCAGTCTTTGAGTAGCATCCTCACGCTCATGAGATTCCTGTACTGATCTTTAGTTTGCCTCCTCTTTCTCCATATCATGCTCTTACTGATCCTTCGCAGGTTTTTAATCTTTTCATTTACCATGTTTACCAGTAGTATTTGTAGAGCTTTTTGGGAACTCTTGTCTGGATTATTCATGATCTGTTCTGCCCCCTGATTATCATGAGTGGGAGTTGAGCTCCCAGGACTTGCCATTTTTCTTGTGTTTTTTTCCAGGTTCTTCTGCCCATTTGGGATGAGAGTAACACCAGCTTTGTGGTAGAACACTATTTTAAGACAACCATGAACCAATGTCCATAGTTGCACAGTCAAAAGTCTGCAGATACAATCTAATTCAAAAGATACAACTTATTAAATACCAAACAATTATGCATTAATCGTCCACAAACAACAAAGAAGAATTTGGCAGAAATTAGGAAGAAATGTGGGTAAAACTAACACGAAAGGGATGTGGAAAGGTAAAGGGAGAGTGTAATTAACCAGGTCCTTATCTCAAGGAGGGAAATGGATTGGACAGGATGATAGTAGAGAGAAAAAAAGAAGAAAAAGAAAAAAAGACAAGAAAAAATGGAAAAACAAAAATTTTAAATTAAAAAGTGAAACATTTAGAATTATGCAAGTTTAAAGAAGTAGTATTCTGAGAAGAACGGGGATAGGAAGAGAGGAAGTGAGGGGTAGAAAGGAGTTGAAAAACTAAAAACTAAAAAATGCTTAAAATATTTTATAGGTATAAAGGGTTAATACTGCTACTAAGGAATTTAAGTCTAAGAGGTTTTGAATTGAGTAATAAATTTTTGGATTAAGTGTGTAGACAACATGGGATAAGGTCTAATAATCAATGTCGGGTATATCTGGGGATGAGCAGAGCAGCAATTAAGTCATGCAAAAAAGAATGAAAGAGAAGAAAAATGAAAAGAATGAGAAAGAAAGAAAAAAGGATCAAAAATTCAATAGAGCTAAAAAATAGCACACACACATATACACCTAAAATCTAAAATAAAAATTGTAAGAGGAAGAAAAAAGAGATTAATAGAGAACAATTTTTTCAAAAAAATTAAAAAGTAAAAATTTAACAAAAAATTTAAAAAATTTTTAAAAAAGGTACAAAGAAAAGATTTCTTTGATTTTTTTTGGGCGGATAGGAAGATCCTTATCTCCCTTGTGTCCATAACCAGTGTCCTGTTGGAGTCTCTGGTTTGCTTGTGGTGTTTGGTTTTCCTGTGGCTTGATTGGTTACTTAAGTCAGTTTGTTTGGGCAGGCAGAAAAATGCACTGCTTTACCCAGGATTTTGTGATCCTCCTCCTCCCAGGCTAGTTCAGAGGGAGGGAGATCTGCTTTGAGCATCACAAAAGAGGGAGATGGCTGTTTCCTCTACTTTAGAGATGCTGTGATGAGGCTAGGTTCTGGGTAGTGTTGAGGCCTTTCAGCAAACTGTAGCTTTTTCCTGAGGGGCTAGCTTCTGAGACACTCACAGAGCCCAGCCTGTAGCCTTTCTCAGGGTTTATGTTTACTGAATTTCAATTGATTTTCTTGGCTGCTGTAGGGAGTGGCAGCCTCTGGCTCTGTTTACCCAGTGAAGAAAGTCCCTCCCAAAGGGGCAGAGTTTTCTCTGGTCTTTGTCAGTATCAAAGACAGAGATCTCCGGTAGTTGGGGGGTGGGTACGGAGGGGTGGCCTTCCTTCCTCTGCTCTCTGAGAAGGAGTGAGAATGTCAGGGTTCTACTCAAGACAGTCTTGTTTCCTGGGTTGTCTCTGGTCTGCAATCTGCAGGATGAAGATATCTGACACTTGTCAGTTCTTGCTGGTGTTGAATAGAATCCACTCACCTGCTGCCTCTGGCGCCTTTGTCCCGGACTCTTTCTGTTGTAAGTATGATGGCTACAGCCATCGCTGCCGCTGCCAACACAACAACAGCCATGGCCTCTGGCACATGCTCAGATCTGTCTCCTTGCCTGTATTTTCCCTCTCTGGCCAAACTCTCTGTACTGTAATGGCACACTTGGTGAAATTTTCTGGCCTAGGATTGTTCACTGGAACACTAAAACTGCTTCCTATGTGAGAGCATGTTTAGCCTCCAGCTTCTCCTCCCCCATCTTCACAGAACTCCTTAAATGTGTTTCTTAAAAATAGAAATATTTTTAAATTCTCATGCACACTTCCCATTAGGCAGTTCAGATGATGTTAATCTGAATTGTTGTCAGATTTATTTGTGCATATGTGAGATGGTCTTTGAATATGAAGTTTGGCCCTGGATGCTGTCCTCTGTCCCCATCCCTCCTTTTGGTTTTGTTTGTTTTAGCAGCCTCTCACTTGAGCCACATCTTCCAGCTTTTTGTTTTTCAGTTGGAGGTAAGAGTTTTCATGGTTTTCAACCATGATCTTCAGATTTCAGCCTTCAGGTGATCTACTGAGTGTTTTCCTGTCCTCTTTTGTGAAAATACACACCCTCCTGGCATCAAAGGTAAAAGAACAACTTAAAAGTTGTTATGATACTCCCAACCCAAAGAAGATATCTGATATATTTGATTTAAGTGTTAAGATATAAAATTTGGATTTTTGGAAAGACTGAGTCTCTTTAGTGTCATTTTGGGAAAAGTGAATCAAATATTCACAGATAAAGGGAATAAAGTAAACCTGTTTTCATGAGAAGTGTTAATGAGAACAGTAGTTTTTGTCATTACTGTAGCCTACTTGAAACAGTTTCAAAGTACAGATGCTAAAGTAGATTTTCTGTGTAATAATCACTGAATTCTAAAATTATTTGTTTTCCTCAGCATTTTCTGTTTGTCCTTATCTGCTATCTCATTTGAAACATATACCTTGGTATGAGGGACTTGTGTAGTTAGTTTACATTTTAGGAAAGAAATTTTAGGTTTTTAAAAATCAGAAAAGCTAATAATAATAATCATTTTCAGATGGCCTTCACATTTCTCCACATTTCATTATATTGGTTTAATATGCTATCTGTATATTTATAGGCTATGAAGTATGATTTTGGTTTTGGTTTTTGTGCTGGTATTGGGGCTTGAAATCAGTACATTGGTCTGTCACTAATGCCAGCATTGATGGCTCATTCCTGTGATTCAGGCTAAACAGGAGGCTGAAATCTGAGGATAAAGGTTCAAATCCAGCCTGGTCAGGAGAGATTATGATGCTCTTTTCTTCAATTCATGACTAAAAAGCCAAAAGTGGAGTGTGGCTCAAGTGGTAGAGCACCGGGCTTAAGCAAAGAAGCTAAAGTGTAGTTATGTGTAGTTCCTAAAGGGTGGTTCCAAAGTCCTGATTTTAAGTACCAGTACCAACACACAAGAACACACACACACACACACACACACACACACACACACACACACACACACACATGTTTTCTTTGTCCCCAAAAGCATTATGGTTCTCTTTATGTGCCCCTGAAATCCACTTTGCTTTATTTTTCATTCGGTTGGTGATGTTTTCACAGGGAGAGCAAAGAAGTGGCTGTTTCCTGAGTCTTGGCTGTCTGTGCTTTTGCTGGGATGACCGTGGTCTGCCTTATTGAGCATTGAGTCCCAGAGAAAACTCCATGAAGCACATGGAGGGAAATATATGAGAAGACATGCATTCAGGTAATTCTTCAGTCCATCTTCCTCCTGCCAAGAGTTTTCTCTCTCTGTAGGGCGAGTTCCTTTTTTTTCCACGTAAAGCTGAACATTGTATAGCTTTCTGTGTGTACCCACATGCAAATAAGGCTTTTGTAAAATATCAGCCATCGCAAACTTGCTCTTTTTTCTCCTCTCACCATTAGTGAGTATCTTGGCAGCCTTCATGGTTCTGAGAAAAATGGAATGATCTAGAAATTGTCATGGGATGTTTATAGATGTAAGTCAGAATTTATAGTTCTTTTGCTCTAGTGAATTGAGCAACATCTATGTGAATTTATAGACAGCCTTTAGGGAACTTATTTATATGGTATAGATGAAGTTTTGGATATGATATCTCTATGGAAGTCCAAAGATATCTTTAAGTACTTTGTCCAAATTAAACAGAAATTGAAAACACTTTAAAGTTTTTAGTTTTAATCAGAGTCTTCTCTTAATTTGGGATGTAGGATTTTTAAATGTTGGAATCAATTAATTTTCATTTGTAGGAAAAGTGACAGAAAGGAATGTACCTGAAGATACAGCATAAGTTTTCCCTTTTGATGAGTTACGAAGTTTAAGTTTGATTTCAGATAAAGTATTGTGAGAAATACCAATATACAAATCCAGTTACTGAGATTAATGAGATTAAATTAGTAGGAATGGTACTTTGTTTGCAGTAACAATTACAATATGCTATATTGAAAAGTGTGTGACCAACACATTTGTATAGTTGTGTAGTTAGATATCATTAACGTGGTGTTATAGATTTTAATAAATTTCTTCAAGCACAAGCAAAAAGTGTGAGAGATGTTAGAGTTTTACACAGAGCAGAGAAAACACCAGATGCTCTTCAATAAATGCTCTCATTTTTCCATTATTTTTTGTGTATGTACTGGTATTGGAGTTTTAATTTAGGGTCTTGAGTTTTACTTAGCTTTTCTCTTAAGGCTGGAGCCGTATTACTTAAGCCATACCACCATTTCCAATATTTTTACTATTTATTGGCAATATGAATATCACAGACATTGCTGCTTGAGATCCATTTGAATCTGGATCCTCAGATCTCAGCTTCCTATGTAGCTGGGATTACAGGTGTGAGGCACCAGTACTCTGGGAGATGCATTTATTTAGTCATGATATGTGGCAAATTACCACAAATTTATTTGTTTGACCATTAAATACCAGTAATAGTAGGACATAAGTTTGGTAGTTTGGGTGTAGTTTGTCTCTAGCAGCTGCTCAGTTTCTACCAGGGGGCCACCAGGCTATAGTCTCTCATGGAATGTGGGGATCTCTTCCAAACTTAAGGGATGCCTGGTATGCTTTAGGTTCTGTGGTTGTGAGACTGTGATTTCTGGTTTCTTGTCTCCTATCATACAACCACTTTTGTCAGCTCCTAGACACCTCCATACTTTCTTAACAAACATATTCTCTTTACTGTTTGATTCATCCTGTTGGCGGCACTGACTTCTAGAAAGGCCTTATTTTGCACTCACTACTTGGAAGTAACTCATACCCAAATCTTGTGGGAACTAATTACATTTGTAGAATCTCTTTAATTTTGTTGTCTTGCAGGGCATATTGTGGGGTTAGATCCTTCCCAGACTGGAAGACAAAAGATATCCCAAGGTTCTGAGTTGTTGTGTATCACCTGATACACATAAAAAGCTATTTATTAGCTGGCCAGCCGTGGCTCATTCCTGTAATCCTAGCTACTCTGAAGGATGAGATCTGAGGCTGCCGGTTCAAAGCCAGCCCAGGCAGGAAAGGCTGAGAGAGTATTATCTCCCATAACGCACTAAGAAAACTGGAAATGGCACTGTGGCTCAAGTGGTGAAACACTCGCCTTGAGCTGAAGAGCTGATGGACAGCGCCCAGGCCCAGAGTTGCAGCACCACGGCTGAAAAAATAAGTAGAAAAATCTATTTACTATTCTAAGTGTCCTCAATTTCAGACACTGGTAATTGAGTTATTCCTTCATTTTTAGCAAATGAAGTGTGAAATTTAAGAAAAGGAAAGATAGTTTCTTTGGTGGAGTGGAAAACAATTCAGCAGTTATAGGGAATGAAAGGCAATTAGGAGTAAAACTGAGGATAGATTCAAGAACAGTGGCAGTGGCTTCAGAAATGGGACAGAAGTAAACATGACAGATATATTTTAAAAAGAGATCATGTGGCTTGGAATGTGGTTTAGTGGTAGAGTGTTTGCTCAGCATGCAAGAAGCTCTCGGTTTAATTACTCAGTAACACATAAAAAGAAAAAGCCACAAGTGGCACTGTGGCTCAAGTCATAGGGTGCTAGCCTTGTGCAAAAAAGAAGCTCAGTGACAGTGCCTAGGCCCTGAGTTCCTGCCCCAGGATTGCCAAAAAATAAAAAGAGGGAACATATTAATAATGGATGAGGGAAGGATGCAGAGAACAAATTCATCG
The DNA here is from genome assembly GCF_019054845.1 of Dipodomys spectabilis. NCBI lineage: Eukaryota > Metazoa > Chordata > Mammalia > Rodentia > Heteromyidae > Dipodomys > Dipodomys spectabilis. The sequence goes on along the minus strand of NW_024871204.1, from coordinate 1,425,813 downwards.
CTGAATTTTTCCTCTATTTCAAAATCAAGACATCATTCAAGAGACAAAAATGGGTCATAAAGATGGTCCAGAAAGAACATACCTTATGAAGAAATACAAGATTTTTTTTTACTGCAACTATCCTGTACAGATAATCCATTAGACATAATTGTGACTTTAAAAAGCACAAGAGCTCATTGTAATAGCACAAGTGCTATCTGGAGATTTTGTATGGGTGCTGGTCCTTAACCTTGATAAGAGCCTAGGTGCTATTTCTATTTTTTCCTCGAGAATATTACTCTATTACTTAAGCCACAGCTCCTCTTCTGACATTTTTGGTGATTAAATGGACATAAGCGTGTCATGGACTTTTCGTGGCTCACCTTGCTTAACAGTGTTATCCCCAAATCTCAGCATTCTGAAGAACTAGGATTACAGTTGTGAGCCACTAGCATGCAGAGAAGCATTTCTTTTTTAGTGAAAAGAATTAGAATGCAGAATCATCAGGAAGATTCACCCTCAGTACAAAATAAATCACCAAGACCAGTACCCGAATACACACATACACACACACACACACACACACACACACACACACACACACACACACACACAAGCACACACAAATACACATAAGCTTCTTCTCAGGGGTCTGTATCTCTCTTCCCAAAAGAATAGTATATTCGAAGGGGTAAACTGGTGTCACAGGCTCTAATCCCAGATATTGAGAGTTAGAGGTATAGGAGGATGGGGTAATGAGGGTGGCTTGAGTGAAGTTAGCACAAGACTATATGAAAAGCCAAATGAAAAAGAAAAAAAATGGTTGGGGGAATGCAGGCTCAAACAAATGGTAACGTATCCGCCTAGTAAGTGTAAGGCTCTCAGTTTATCCCTCAGTTCCATGAAAAAGACAAAAATATAGCATCTCAGTCCATTTTGTCATGGTTTAACAAAATCCTTGAAGCTGTATACTTCATACGGAAAAAAGGTCGATTTCAATCAAAATTAATAGTAGATGCAATGTCTAAATAGCATGCTAGCACATGGGCTAAGGCCCCCTATGTGCATCATATCACAGAGGATCTTGGCATCATGGCATGTGCTAGAATGACGATGATGTTAGTCCCTTCAGAGTTGATGAGATGGCATTAATCTATTTATGACTGAAACCTCTCTTACAGGTTCCACCTCGTGACACTGCTACATTGAGAAGTTAAGCTTCAGTGTGAGCTTTGATGGTGACAGACCATCAACAGGCTTCTGACAGGGGCAGGTACAACCATTGGAAGCCGAAGTCATTCATACAACTAGGAACCTTGGATAACTGCTTCAATCTCTTTGATTCTGATATTTGCTGTATTTGGGGCCATCTCACAGATAGGATCCATCGAGTTCATGTCTGTTCCATGTGCCAGCTTCAGTTATGCTCAGTGTGATATAAGCTGCTAAACAATAGGGAGGACAAGGACGGAGTTGCGCACAAAAATGGAGGTTTGGCATTCTTCATGGCACTTAATTAACATTAATAGATTTTATAGCTAAGTCATTAGAAAGTTCTATGTCATTATACAATACTTACATAGAGCCATGTAATACCTACTGTATGACATGGAAAGATACCTTGTAAAGCAGCCTGTTTACACATAATACAGACAATTCTATGAACACAAAGGATGGGGTAAAAAAACAAATTCTGGCCTACAAAATTGTCAACCTCAGAGTCAAAGCACACAACCTGAAAACGATATTGGAAGGAATAGGAGAAACCCTTGTTCTCCTAGGCACAGGCTGAAATTTTCTTAATAGAGACCCAGAAACAGAACAAATCAAAGAAAGGTTGCACAAATGGGGATTGCATGAAAGTGCAGAGCTTGTGCATGGCATAGGACACAGCTAGCAAAATCAATAGAATCCCGTGGATTAGGAGAAAATCTTCACTAGCCATACAACAAACAAGGGTCCCATATCTAAAATATGCTTTGAACTCAAAAAATTAAATCCCCCAACAACAAATCCTCAAATAAACACTGCCTGATAAGTAAGTGGGCTAAAGACTTAAAAAGAAAATTCTATGAAGAGGAAATAACAATGGCCAATAGCCACATGAAGAAATGTTCAACTTCTCTAGCCATAAAAGAAATGCAGATCAAAACAACATTGAGATTCCACCTTTCCCCTGTTAGAATAGCTATAATTAAGAAATCTAATAATAGATACTGGAAGGGATGTGGCCAAAACGGAACTCTACTGCATTGTTGATGGGAGTATAAATTTGTTCAACCACTTTGAAAAACAATATGGAGATTCCTCAAAAGATTCCACATAGAGCTCCCCTATGACCCAGCCATCCCACTTTCGGTCATTTACCCAAATGATCACAAACTAGGCCATACTAAGGCTACCAGCCCAACTATGTTTATTGCAACATTATTTACCATAGCTAAGATATGGAACCAAGCCAGATGCCTTTCAGTAGAGGAATGGATCAAGAAAATGTGATATATATATATATGAATTCTATGCCTCCATTAAAAAAAATGACATCGCCCGATTTGTTAGGAAATGGAAAGTCTTGGGGAAAACTATATTAAGTGAAGTAAGGCATGCCCAATGAAACATAGGTCCCATGGTTTCCCTTATTTGCAATAACTAGTACATATCTAGGACAAGCAGAAAAGGTCAAAAGCTATGTACATATGACCAGATAAGATGAAGTTAAGCGAAATAAACCTCAAGATAGGGACGCAAGTAGTTTTTCCTTTCTTGCTAAAGTTTCTAACCTATTTATAAGGTACCATGTGATTTTTGGTTGCTTTATATATTCCTTCCCCATGATATAACCCCTGTTTTCACTATATTTTATTCTGGTAACCTGCATCTTGTATATATAATTCTCTAATTCAGGGAGTGTAAGGGAAAACACAAAATACTTAATTAAGGCTACAGGTTGACCCATTGTAAAAATTTTATGTAAAAGATGTACAAGACACTACCTTGAAAATGAACTTTACAACTTCGGGGTGGGTAGTTGTTTAGGTGGGAGGGAAGGAATGGTAGGGGAAAAACAAAGGAGGAGGCAACAATGCTTGACAGGACATGTACTCATTACCTTGCTCATGTAACTGTAGCAGCTCTGTACAGATTTTTATAATAAAACAGGTAGAAAATTAATTTTATATATGGTTATGGGTCAGTACTAGGACTTGAATTTATGGGCCTTCCACTTACTTTCACACTTCAAACTGGGATCTGTATCTGTGTTTAATTTTTTATTCATCTTTTTGTAAAAGATAAATCTCGTAACACTGTCCCCTAATGTTTGTATGAAATAAGTTTTGGAAATTTTACAATAACTTGTGTTTTATTTTACATTCATCATTCTACTATCTTTCAGTTTCTAATGTTTCTTGGAAGTTAAACATAGGCTCTCTGTTGCATTTATTAGGAAATGTTTTGCCTGGCCCCAGTCTATAATCCTAGCACCTAAGGAGGCTCAGATGAGGAGAATGTTGGCTTGAAGCAAAAGCAGAGAATTCCATGAAACTCCATCTCCATAATTATGTATATTTATGCATATATTTATATATAACATATTTAATATGTAATATATTTGTGAAATATATACATGTTATATATATGCAGAAGATTGGCACACTGAAACAATTGAAGGCACTGATTTAATTTCATTGCTGTCATACTACTTTAATGATTTCATTGAATGTCCTGTCCAATATAGATTTGTGCTTATCAGGCAGGCTATACCCCATGTCACATATGAGTGCAAGAATAATAGATTTTAGCTCATTACATAGTAGCTCATCAGGACAGAGGAAATATTCCTCAACTTGGTTGAGCCAATCTTTATTGTTTGTTCCATACTGTGACGCTCACTTGAGTCTGCAGTTTACAGTTTCAAGATGATATTTTGTTCTTTTGGAGACAAGTGAATAGAGAAATGTATGTGAACTTCAAGACAATTACCTCTCTCTGGCTAAACTTCATATATTCAAATGGGAAATGTGCCATCCCCATAGAATACAAATGAGGACACCCAAGCACCAGATGTCTACATTGCAGACATTGTAATTTCCATGCAGGAATATTTTATAGGGACAAAATTAAGGTACCAATATGAACTTCAGCAACTACCCTTGGGAAGTCCTTATGCTCATGCTAAAGCCATTGACCTTCACATTGCCTTTGTCATCCAACACGATGTTATTGGGTTTAAGGTGTCATTATTCATTTATATTTTCGTTAAAGTAATGCACAGTACTCACAATCTGAACAATCTCCTGACTTCATTCTTGAATAGGTGGTATAATTTTCACATATATGTTAGGAGGTCTCTGGATGACCAGTTCCACTGCCAGGTATTGGTGCTCATCCTTTTCCCTCACCTGGTATGACCTCATCATGGGTCAGTGATGGAAAAACTTAATAATATCCATCTCATTTTTTAACTTTTTGTGGGTCCTAGGGCTTGTAGTCTGGGCGTAAGCACTGTGGCTTATCTCCTCAGCTTAAGGCTAGTGCTCTACCACTTGAGCGACAGCACCACTTCCAGCTTTTTCTGTTCTTGTGGTGCTAAGGAATTGAACCCAGGGCCTCCTGGTTGCGAGGCAAACATCTACCACTGAGCCACAGTCCCGACCTGTCCATCTCATTTTTGATCTGACAATTGTTGAACTCTCCCTTTAGGGTTATTTTCACTACCACCTTAGTGTCTATAAGGTGGTGCTAGGCCAATTTTACATATCCATACTACCATAGTCAATGATCTCCTCCTTCACACTGTATTGTTCAGGGAAAATCTCCTGCCGTAGCCAATGATTTCCTTCATACTGTCTTGTTCTGTGAAAATATCCCTTTCCTAAGAGCTTGAGCCTAATTCACTGTGTTCTCCCATCTTTTGCTAGGATGGCAAGAAGTAAATCTACCTAAACTTAGCTAAGCAAATAACAACCCCAGAGCAATAACCAAAAGGAAATACCCAAACCCAAACAAAACATAGCCCCCCCCTCCAAATAAAAAAAAAACTACCACACACTCAAAATTGTCAACGTAGAACTGAGTCCAGCAGGTCACCAGGAACTCCCAGCACTTTAATGGACTGCAGAGACCACTCACAATGGTTGCAATGGACCAATCACAGGTTGGCATGAACCCACTGGCTCTTTTGGTCTTGAGCCTGTAGGACTGTTGCCCAGGTTTCTACAGGTATGCGAGGGGCACAGAATGATGCCATTGCTACAGCCATGGCAGTGTTGCAGGAACTACAAGGGTATCAGCCAATGCCTTCTGTCCTCAGTGGCTGCCAGGTCCCAGTGTTTGCTCCCAAAGATTTTGTCCTTCAGTACTATCCATGTCCTCATGTATGCTCCTGTTAGAATGCTGGCCATGTGCAAGAGCCAAACATACACCAGTGGCTTCCATTCAACATATGTGCAGGTCTTGGAACTTGCTCCAACAATTTAAAAACAAAGTGAATTTCTATGTATTTCTAGGTGCAGAGGGTTCATGACAAAGGGTCCAATTGGAAACTTTCACTAAAGTGGATCCAGATTTTTTTAAACTTGACAATAAAGAGAAAATTCAAAGAAGTAGTTAAGGCATATGAAGTGTCTGTATTTGTTGAATTATAACCCCCAAACACTACTGCTTAAAATAATACTAAAGTCTTTATTTGGTATGGACTTGATTTATTGTTGGAAACATACAATACATCATTTTTTGGTCTTAAAAAATTGCAATATCAGAGCAAGGCACTGGTGGCTCACGCCTGTAATCTTAGCTACTCCTGAGGCTGACACCTGAGGATCGTGGTTCAAAGCCAAAACATACAGGAAAGACCGTGAGACTCTTTTCTCCAATAAACCACCAAAAAACCAGAAGTGGCACTGTGGATCAAGCCCTAGAGTGTTCGCCTTGAGCTGAAGAGCTGAGGGATAGCACCCAAGCACAGAGTTCAAGCCCCATGACCAACAAAAAAATAAATAAATAAAAAGTTATAATATCAGTATGCACTTTGGTGTTTTCTTAATGGAATCCAAGATTAACTGCATAGCTCTTGAGAAGAATTAAAACAATAACACACTCAAAAATAGCATGTGTTTGAAAGAATGCAGGTAGTATCAGCCTACTGCAAAATGACTATTGCCAAGATGAATCCCCTATAGAAATACTTTTTTTTTTCCTTTTCAGTATTTACTAATAAAATACATCCTTGCATTAATGGCAATATATTACTACTTTAATATAAATTGAGCATGTTCTCCATTCAACTCAGTAATTTTTGACAACTATTTAACTATGTAATGCTGAGTCCCTTATGAAGTCACTAAGTTGGCACTTTTGTCATTTACCTTAAAATGCAACATAACTAAGACCAAGAAAATTTTATAGTTAGATGGGTCATGAAAGCAGCTGTTTTCTCACTTAAAAATTAAATCCAGTACGATACTTCATGGCATCCATAATCTGAAAAGCTGATCTATCTTTTGGATTTTAAAGACCTCATCAATTTTCTGAGGATATTTAAGGTCTTTTTCTTTAAATCTAGAATGACTGATGTTAAAAGAATAGTGGAATTACTTCAGAATCATCTGATAGTGGCTGAGAAGTTGGCTCAGTTGTAGAGTGCTTGCCTTGCATGCCTGAGGCCCTGAGTTCGATTCCTCAGCACCACATAACCAAAAACAAAAAAGCCAGAAGTGGTGCTGTGGCTCAAGTGCTAGAGTGCTAGCCTTGAGCTGAAAAGCTGAGGGACAGCGCCCAGGCCCAGAGTTCAGGACCCATGACCAGAACCCCCCCCCAAATAAAAGAATCATCTAATATTGTAGCAAAATGCCCTATGCCATACAGCTCCATGAAACGGGTTATTAACACCTATAAGAGTGAGAGAAAAGAGAGCATCATCCTTTCCAAAGATAGTTTCCTAACAAATAGTTTACATCAGCATTCTTGAAATGCGTAAGGCAGTGTGTTGATATGCTCAAAGTGAAGAACAAGGGTTGGAGTAAGGGACTTATGTAGTAGAACTCCTGCCTAGAATATTAGAGGTCATCAGTTTGAACTCTCCTACTGCCAAATCCATCAGTATTCCTTTAGAGAAAGAGTTATAGCTGTGTATTTCAATTTCATTGTGATGCTATAACAAAATTCATTAAGACCGTAAGAAAGCCCCCATTTGACCACAGGTGTGCATTGTAGGAAAAAAGATAGATCAATAAAAACAAATTCAAATAGTCTGAGACTCTTACACAAGTTCTGGACATCATTTTCTCTTGGGCTGCTGCTGTGCAGGCCCAATATTTGATCTGAAGTGAATCTTGGAATTACAAATGTTAAAACCCAACGTCTAGTAACCTCTAAATGGTCTGTGTAACTCCTTAGTTCTCATACCTGACACTGTGACTTAGTGGGAAAGGCAGAGGGCTGATTCCCAGCTATTGGAGACTTCTTCTATAGTGGACAATGAGCTACCATCTTCAGTCATGTGGTTCCATCACAGACTTGGTTCAGGTCTTTGAACCTGAATGTAGAAGTTTGAATCTCCATAGTGTGAATTGGAAATTTGGCCTCTTAGTAAGATAGGTTTGGAGGACCTTGGGTGACTCTCTTTTTAATAGCTTCCCCTTTGTGCACATTTGGTTTAGATGCATGGATACATAACTAACTAGTAGGAGTGGTCACCCTATGGTAGAGCAAGAGAGCCACAGGAGAGGGACAGAGATCAAACTCATGACATCTGCCATTTTATGCTGCTTGAATTGACATGTTCTGCATGAATTTTAGTAATTCAAGAATAAAAACTATGGGTTGGGAAGGTGGCTCAGTGGTAGACTGCTTGCCTTGCATGCATGAGGCCCTGGGTTTGATTCATCAGCACCACATAAACAGAAAAATGCCCGAAAGTGGCGCTGTGGCTCAAGTGGCTTCACCTCTAACCTTGAGGTGAAGAGCTGAGAGACAGCACCCAGGCCCGGAGTTAAGGCCCACGACTGCCCCCCCAAAAAATGAATAAAAGTTAACATTACATATAGATTTTTAATTGCCTCTTTGCTTCTGACAAAAAGTAAAAGTAAAAATGAATTTAAATGTAAAGGAAGAGCAGGGAAAAGGAATGAAGCAATGATCATGGACAGCTCCTGAAGTCCAATCTGGAGGCTTTATTTACCAACAATGGAGAATAAAATGAAACTATGTAACAAGAAAGGGCCATATATTTATGAGATCACAATGGTTTTCTGATATCAACCCACATGCCACATTTGAAATAGAATGAAATAAGAGAATAGGTATTTACAATGTGTCTATGACATCACAATGACAATAATGTCATAATGATATGAGGTCATTGTAAATTGGTGATGTTGCAAGGAGGTTATGGTGTCATAATGAATATGTGTTGTCACACTGGTGATGGGTTCACAAAGGGTTTGTGATGTTACAATGGCATATATGAATACAATTGTCATGTGTTCACAATGAGGATATGGGTACACATAGGGATTGTGATGTCACAAATGCCAGATGTGTTTTCAAAGATACTTAGGGGTCATGATAGCTTTATGATACACAATTGTGATGAGGTTACAATGGGTTTTTGATGTCATGATGCTTTTGTAATATCTTAAACACATGTCCAAATTCAATTGCTACTATTTCACAATGAGCACACAAGTTCACAGAAGGAGCTTGAAATCCTAATGGACAGGAATTTTTTTTAATGTTTGAGGTCATATTAGGTTTGTGAACACACAATGGGACAGTGATATCACCATGGCAATGTCAACTCACTACATCATGTCAAAATATTGTTTTGATGTCACAATTAGTTGATGATGCCACATTGGTGATGATGTCACAAAAGATTGGTGATGTCACAGTATGTTGGGCATGTCACAATGACATAATGGTTCTCAATTGTCTTTAACTTACAATGAGTATATAAGTTCAAAAAGGTCTGTGATTTCTCCAAAAATATGTGTTGCACAAATATATTGAAATCCTACAAGGTTTGTGATGTCAGAATTTGGCACAATGGTTATGACATCTGGCAGTGTGATATCACCATGGTCATGATGTCACTGGGAATTTGTTATATCACATGTCATATGTGAAATCTAATGTGGTCGACAACAGATTATGAGGACAAAAATTCCTAACGTATCAGAATTGCTCCATGTCACAAAAGTTATGATGACAGGATAGATTTGTGATGTCACATTGGGTTAGTAATATCACAATGGCAATGTGATGTACAAAGGGATTGTGATGTCACAATGGCTATGAATTCAAGATTTGTTTATGATATCAACATACGGGCCACATCTGAAAGAGAATGATGAGATCACAGAAAAGGCATTCATAATGTGTCTATGATGTCATAATAACAATGTGATGTTATAATTCTATCATATCATTTTAGTTTTGTGATTTCACAATGAGCACACAGTGTCAAAATGACAATGTGATATCACAATTATGATAATCTCACAAACTGTTTTTGATGTTAAAATGTCATGTCTGATTCTCAATTATTTCACAGTGGGGATTTGGGTACACAAAGGGACTGTGATGTCACAAAGCTATGTATTTTTTTCAAAGGATATAAGAGGTCATAATAGATTTGGTAGGTCACAATGTGATCCTGGTGTCAAAAGAGCAATGTGATGTCACAATGGGTTTGTGATGTCACAGTGGTGATGAGGTCACAATGGGTTAGTTATTTCACAAGTTTGTAATATCACAATTTTTGTTCAATTTCAATTGTTCCTAGTGCACCATGAAGACACTGTAATAACCATCAGTGCCCCTATAATCCACGGGAACAGATAGCCATCATGGCCTCCTGGTATGGACCACCAGAGAGGGGAGTGCATGCCGTTGGAGGGGGCAGGACATGCTGCTGAAGGAGATAGGATGTCAAGCCTCAAATGGTGGGCTGCCAAGAAGTGATTGTGCATGGACATTTGGGAAGTGATTATTGAAAACTGTTATGCAAGAAACATATTGCAGTGGGGGAAGGGTACAGCCTATATTTAGGCTGCATGTTCAGAGCAACAGAAGGGGAGAGAAAAAGGGGAAAGGCATGGAAGAAAAGAAGTTATGAGACTGCAGGAGGGTAAAGACCTGGGAGGAGAGGAAATTGAGGGAGAGCAGGAGGTGAAGAATGGCAGCTGACCATCTGGATAAGGCAGGCAGGCCTATCAAGAGTAGAGCAGCCTGAAGAAAAGAAAGGAATGGTGGCAGGAAAAAATGAAAAGACCTGAAATATAGGACAGGTCTGAAAAGGAGGATGAAGAGAAAGTAAAAAGCCTTGTCTTTTGAAGTGTGTAACTTTAGAGATCATTATTTTGTGGGTTGGTTGTTTGAAGACTAATTAACAAATGGCTGGGCTGCTCTTTGGATGTCTGAGGGTTCATGGTTGAGGCCGCAATTAGCTCTGGGCATGCAGCCCAGGTCAAGGTAGTCGCTTGTTACAAAATTTCTGAGGACAAGACAGATTTGTGAGTTACATTGCATTAATGATATCACATTATCAATATGAGGTCACAAAGGGATTGTAATGTCACAAGGGTGATGTGGGCACAATGGGTTTCTGAAATCAACCGATATGCCACTTTTGAGATAGAATGAAATCACAGAATAGGCAATCACATTGTCTCTATGACTTCACAATGAAAATGTGATGTCATGATGCTATGATGTCATTGTCATTTTGGGATGTCACAATGGGCCGATGGTATCATTACAACAATGTGATCTCATTCTGGAGATGATGTCACAAAGCATTTGTAATGATACAATGGCGTGTCTGATGTCAGTTGTCTTTTGTTCACAATGAGGATATGGTTACCCAAAGTACTGTGATGTCACAAACACCATGTGCTTTTTCAAAGGTGCTAAGAAGTCACAACCGGTTTGGGATGTCACAAGGTGATCTTAATATCACTGTGGCAATCTGATTTCACAATGGGTTTGTGATGTCGCAGTGGTGATAAGATTACACTTGGCACAACTGTAATGAGTCTTAACAGGTTTGTGATGTCACAATGTGACTCAGTGGTCATGACATCTGGCAGTGTGATGTCACAGTGGTCATGATGTCACAGTGCATTTCTGGTATCACATGTCATACCTGAAGTATTATGAGTTAAAAAATTTATGAGGTCAGAGAGGCCAGAGATCACACTGGCAGCATGTCAAAACATTTATGAGGATAGGACAGTTTTGTGATATCACAGGGTGTTAGTGATATCATAATGGCAATATGGTGTCATCAAGGTATTGTGATATCATAATGGTTATGTTGTAACAATGTCTTTCTGATATCAACCCACCTGCCACATTTGAAATAGAATGAAATCACAGAATAGGCATTCCAATGTATCTGTGATATCACAATGACCATTTGATGTCATAATGCTATGATGTCATTGCTGTTTTATAATGTCATGATGGGCTGATGTTGTTATAATGACAATGTGAAGTTACAATGGTGATGATGTCACAAAGGTTTTGCGAGGTTAAAATGGCATGTCTGATCTCAATTGTCATTAGCTCAATATGAGGATATGGGTACACAAAGGGCCGGTGATGTCACAAAAGCCATGCTTTCTTTCAAAACTTCTGAGGTCATAATAGGATTGGGATGTCACAATGTGATCATAGTGGCACAATTGCAATGTAATATCACAATGAGTTTGTGATATCACCGCAGTGATGAGGTCACAATGGGTTATTGATGTCTCATCAAGTTTGTAGTATAACAATGACATATACAATTTCAATTGCTTCTAATTCACAATGAGGATAATATAATAACCAGTGGAGCCAGAATTATCTGTGGGAGCAGATAACCATAGTAAATTCTTGGCCTGGCCCACCAGAGAGTGTGGGGAATGCCACCAAATGTGGAGGTGTCAAGCTTCACATAGTGAGCTATCAAGAAGTGATTGAGCATTGGGCTTGGGAAGTGATGGTTAGACAGAAGACCCGTTGGAGTGTGGAGGGATAAAACCTATATATAGGTTGCATTTTCAGAGCACTGGAAGGGGAGATAAAAATGGGGCTACCAGGATGGAAGTAAGTGGTGAGATAGCAGGAAGGGAAAAACCCGAGAAGAGAGGAAGTTGAGGGAGAGCAGAAAGTTGGAAAGTGGTCACTGGGGCAGAGTAGGGCAGGCCTGTGGAGAGTGGAAAGGCCTGAAGAGAAGAAGGAAGTGGTGGAAGGGAAAAAGGGAAAGACTAGAAAGGAAGGACAGGTCTGCAGCGAAGGAGGGAAGAATGGAAAAGTAAAAAGCCTTGCCCATTGAGGTTTGGCACTTTGGAGATGATAGTTTTTTGGCTGTTGGTTTGCAGACCAATTAAGAAAGGGTCTGGCTGCCCATTGGAGGTCTGAGGTTTGGTAGTCAAGGCTGCTCTTGGACCTGGGTATCCAGTCCAGGATAAGGTAATCCCAGTCCCCTTTCTAGTGTAAACTAGTTCATTTTATTAAACGTGACTCGATCATTTTTCTCCTTGCCTTAGAGGTCATAAGTACACGAGTTCACAGAAAGAGCTTGAAGTCTCAAAGACCATGAATTTTCTAAGATGTGATGTGGCCATAATAGGTTTGTAAAAACACAATGGAATAGTGATATCACAACGGCAATACACAATATCATGTCAAAATAATGCCACAATTAGTTGTTGATGCCATTCGCATGATGAGGTCATGAAAGACTGGACAATACTGATCAGGTTAATATTATAGTTACTAACTGCTTGTTTTGCTTCTGTAATTTGCTTTTTGCTAAATAAGTAATTTCGTGTTGCTTGAACCTCGACTCACTGCAGATAAAAAGGGCTTGATGGAGCAATTCTCTGAACCACAGATGGTTCTGGTCTGTTACACAAACACAGGATATCAGCACAGATGGTGCCTAACAGTACAGATGCCTTATCAGAACAGTTGGTGCCTTAAAACCACAGGTGGTGCCTTATCAGCACAGTTGGTGTCTTATCATCACAGCTGGTGCCTTATCAGCACAGAGGGTGCCTTATCAGCATATCTGAAATGCCAGAAAGCCCCTTCTGGGCTCCGCAGATCACTCTTAGTCAGGAGCACCTGCAGGTTAGCAAGTAGCAATGGAGTTTACATAGTATATCCCACCATCAGTTTAAAGCACATGGGCTCTTAAACCACCCAATCCCCTGTCCCTTATACTTTCCTGCTCTGTAATATGCCAATCATATGCTAAAGTAATGCTATGATTTTTCCGCCATGTGTGATGATTTGTTACAAAATGTTATTATGTGTGTTAAGTCTCTGCCCTACCTCAAGAAGTATATAAAAATTTTGTAACCCAAGCCTCGGGGCCTCTTAGCATCACCGGTTACCGAGTGCACGGAGAACCAAGCCTGGGCTTGCCAATAAATGACTCTTTGCTGATTGCGTTGGTCACAGTCTCTGGTGGTCTCTTCGGGGGATCCTGAGTCGCGGGGATCACTTCGGTCACAATAAGTTTGTGATGTCACAATGGGTTCCTGATGTCAGAGTGGCATGGCAGATCTAAATTTTCATTAATTGGCAATGAATATATGAGTTCAAAAAGGGACTGTACTGTCTCCAAAGGCATGTGTTATCACAAACATGATGCCATTCTAACAGGTTTGTGATGTCACAATGTGACACAATGGTCATAACATCGGGCAGTATGATGTCACAGGGGATTTCTGACATCACATGTCATACCAGAAATATGATATTTAAAACAGATTATGTGCTCAAAAAGGGCCTAATATGTGACAATGGCAGCATGTTACAAAACTAATAAGGACAGGATGATTTATGATGGCACAGCAGGTTAATGATATCACAATAGTAATGTAGTGTCACAGAGGATTGTGATATCACAATTATTATATGGTCAAAATGGATTTCTGAAATAGAATGAATTCACAGATAGGCCTTCATGCTGTTATGTCCATAAGTAACAATGACACTGTGATTTATAATGCTGTGATGGCATTGTTGTTTGGTGATGTCATAATGAGCTGATGGTGTCATAATGACAATTTGATGTCACTGCTGATTTATGATTTTACAATGGTTATGAGGTCACATTATGTTTCTTTTATAACACACATGTCAAATTTGAATTAGAATGAAAAAGCTGGGCACCGGTGGCTCACACCTGTAATCCTAACTACTCAGGAGGCTGAGATCTGAGGATCACAGTTCAAACCCACCTCAGACAGGAAAGTCCATAAGACTCTTATCCCCAATAAAAACCAGTAGAAAACCAGAAGTGGTGCTGTGGTTCAAGCGATAGAGTGTTTGCCTAGATCTGAAAAGCAGGGACAGCACCCAAACCCAGAGTTCAAGCCCCACAACCAAAAAAAAAAATTAGAAACAGGCATTCACAATCTGTCTATAACATCACAATGACAATGTGATCTCATAATGCTATCTTGTTGTAGTTTTGTGATGTCAAAAGTAGTTGATGTTGGCCTAATGAGAATGTTGTCACACTGGTGATATCATAAAGGTTTCTTGATGTTACAATGGCATGTCTGATATCAATTGTCAATTCATAATGAAGGTATAGTTACACAAAAGGACTGTGATGTCACAAAGGCCATATGTTTTTTCAAAGGTGCTAAGAGATCCTAATAGGTTTGGGATGTCACAATGTGATAGTGATGTCAAATGGCTATGAAAGCTCACAATAGGTTTGTGATGTCACATTGGTGGTGAAATCAAATAGTTTTGTGAAGTCACATCTCATAATCACATGTCCAATTTCAGTTGCTACTATTTCACAATGAGGAGATGAGTTCACAGAAGAAGACTGAAGTATAAAAGGCCAGGAATTTTCTAAAACTCTATGAAGACATAGCAAGTTTTTGAAAACACAATGGCACAGTGATATCACGATGGCAATGTGATGTTTCAATATGATGACTTGATAATCTTTTGATATCACAATTGGTGATGCCACACTGGTGATGAGTTTACAAGAGGTGTGTGATGTCACAATGGGTTGGTGATATCAAAATGACACATGTGATCTCAATTGTCAACTCACAATGAGTATATTAGCTCACAAAGGAACTGTGATGTCTCTAAAGGCATGTGTTGTCTCAAAAGTGATGCACTCTTAACAGGTGTGTGTTGTCAGAAAGTGACAAAATGCTCATAACATCTATCAGTGTGATGTCACCATGATCTAGATGTCACACTGGATTCGGGTATCACATTTCATACCTGGATTGAGTATGAAAGGATTGGAATTTCACAGTAGGTTAGTGATATCACTATGGAAATGTGGGGTCGCAAAGGGATTGTGTTACCACCATGGCTATTAGATCACAATGTGTTTCTACTACAATAGGTTTGTGCTGTCACAATTGGTTGGAAATGTCACAATGGTATGCCAGTTCTCAAATGTCATTAATTCACAATGAAGATATGAGTTCGCAAAGGGACTGTGTTGTCTCCAAAGTCATGTGTTGGCACAAATGTGATGAAGTCCTAACAGATTTATGAGTTCACAATGTGACACCATGGTCTTGATGTCTATCAATGTGATGTCACAATGTTCATAATGTCAGAGTCAATTTCTGATATGATATGTCATGCCTGAATTATTATGAGTTTGAAAACAGAATATAAGCTTGCTAAAGGCCTAAAATATCCTACTGTCAGCATATCACACAAGTTATGACTAAAAACACATTGTTTGGAGCTTAAGATTCTTTCTTTGAAATTGTATCCTCATTGTGAATTAGTAGAAATTGAAATTGGACCTGTCATTGTAATATTGAAAACTCATGTGACATCACAAACTCATTGTGACCTCATCACCACTGTGACATCACAAACCCATTGTGACATCCTGTTGTTGTTGTGCCTTCACAATCACATTGTGACATCATAAAGCAATTGTGAACTCTTAACACCTTTACAAAACACACGACCTCTGTGGCATTACAGACCCTTTGTGTACCCATATTCTCATAGTAAACTAATGAAAATTGTGATCACACATAGCATTGTATCATCACAAATACTTTGTGCAATAATTATGACTGTGAAATCACATCATCATGACACTATCATCTCAGTGTGACAACACCAAACCCCAATGACACCATACCAATTTTTTCTTCTGTGCATTTTTTATTGTAAGTACAGTGTACAGAGGGATTACAGTTACATGAATAAGGTAATGAGTACATATCCTATCAAACATTGCTGCCTTGACAACACATTGTCACTTGGTTGTCATAGACCCATTGTGAATGCCTGTTCTTTGATTTATTTCTATTACAAATGTGCCATGTGGGTTGATATCAGGAAACCATTGTGAACTCATAACCTTTGTCACATCAAAATCTCTTTGTCACATCACATTGCCTTTGTTATATCACTAACCTACTGTGACATCAAATACCTCTCCTGTCCTCATAACTTTTGTGATATGCCATTGTGATATTTTAGGCCCTTTGTGAGTTGAAAATCTCTGTTCGATCTCATATTTCAGATATGATATCAGATATCTAAATTCCAGTGTAATTTCATGATATCACACTACTGGACATCATAACCATGGTGTCACTTTGTGACATCTCAGACCTGTTAGTTCTTTAACTCTTTGACTATATATACTTTGGTGACATCAGAATCCCTTCCCAAAATCATATACTTATGGTAGTTAATGACAATTGAGATCAACCCACATGCCACATTTCAAATACTATGAAATCACAGATTAGGCATTCATAATATGACTATGATGTCACAGTGACACAAGGGAAAATGCTATAATGTCATTGTCATTTTGTGATGTCACCATTAGCTAAAGATATCATAACAACAGTGTGATTTCACACTGGTTAAGACATCACACAGGGTTCATAATATTACAATGGTTATGATCACAATGTGTTTCTGATATCAACTGATATGCTACATTTGAAATAGAATGAAATCACAGGATATACATTCACAATGTGTCTATGACAGCAAAATGGCAATACGATGTCATAATGTTATGATGTCACTATAGCTTGTCATAACTACAATCTGATGTCACACTGGTGATGATGTCACAAAAGGTTTGTGATGTCACAATGGCATGTCAGATCTTAATTGCCATTAGTTTAAAGTGAGGTTTCTGTTGTCAAAAGTGTTAATGATATAAAAGTGGGTAAGTGATGTCAAACTAGTTTGTAATATCACATCTTATTTCAAATTTCAATTGCTACAAGTTCACAATGATACAAGTTCAAAGAAGGAACTTGATGTCCCAAAGGCCATGAATGTTCTAAGATGTGATGAGGTCATAATAGGTTTGTAACAACAATTGCAATATGATGTCAAATTATGATGTTGTAAGAATGTTGTTTTGTCACAATTAGTTGGTGATGCCATAATAGTGATGATTTCAAAATAGTTTTGTGATGTCGCAGTAGTTTGTGATGTGACAATGTCATTCCAGACCTCAATTATCCCTAACTCACAGTGAGTATATAAGTTTAGAATGGGATTGTGAGGATTCCAGAGGCATGTGTTGGCACAAAAGTGATGAAGTCCGAACACATTTGTGATGTGACAATGTGACACAATGGTCATTACATCCAGCAGTGTGATGTCACAATACTCATGATGTCACAGTATATTTCGAATATTTCATGTCATATCTGAAACAATATGATGTCAAAAATAGTGAGCTCTCATGGGCCTAACATAACACAGTGGCAACATGTCACAAAACTTATGAGGACAGGACATGTTTGATTTGTCACAGTTGTTTAGAGATATCACAATGGCAATGTTATGTCACAAAGGGATTGTGATGTCACAATGGTTATGAAGTCAAAATGTGGTTTTTATATGAACCCACATGCCACATTTGAAATATAATGAGATCACATAATAGGCACTGATAATGTATATATGATGTCACAATGAAAATGTGATGTCATAGTGGTATGATGTCATTACAGAATTGTGATGTCACAATGAGACTATGTTGTTATAATGACAATGTGATGTCACACCGATGATTATATTGTAAATGCTTTGTGATATTGTAATGGCATATCTAATCTCAATTGACATTTCACAATGAGGATATGGATACACAAAGGGACTGTGGTGTCATGAAGGCCATGTGGTTTTTCAAAGGTGCTAAAGATGTCATAATGGGTTTGGGAGATCTCAAGGAGATTGTAATGTCAAAACAGCAATGTGATATCACAATGGCTTTGTGATGTCACATTGGTGATGAGGTCACAATGGACAGGAGATGTTTGTGATGTCACAACAGGTTAATGTTATCACAATGGCACTGTGATATCAGAAAGGGATTTTTCTTACAATGGTTTTGAGGTCACAATGGATTTCTGATACCCACCAATATTGCTTGCTTGAAATAGAATGAAATCACAGAATAGGCATTCACAATATGTGTACAATGTCACTATGACATATGATGTCATATTAGTATGATATTTTTTATTCATGTCAAAATGGCATGTCTAATTTTACTGGTCTTTAGATTACCATGAGGATCCCAGAGGTTGCTATGTGCTGAGTCTTTCAAAAGGTGCGTCGTGCTGAGTCCATTACATAGGGTTCTTTGTGCTATATTTTTTAAAGTGCGCTGTGTGCTGACATCCCAAAGGGTGCTATGATCTGAGTCCTTGAGAGGGAGTTATCCCTGACAATCAGACACACACACACACACACACACACACACACACACACACAAACACAAACACAGAGGGTCACCATGCACTTGCTTGGTGTGTGGGGTGGATGGAGAAGAGTCTCTCCCAGTGGTTGGGCTGAGGGGAAATTTGATCCCCCCAGGCAGCTGCTGGGGTTGGGGGTAAGCCCTGAGCTGAGATGAGGCTGCTTTTTCCATGGCCTGGTAGCCTTAGGGCAGAGACAGTGCAGCACAAGGCCAGGGATAGAGGGCTTGGCCGAGGGGGTAGGGGGCGTGACCAAGGAGAGGACAGGGCATGGCAGAGGGGGCACATATCTGCTGTAGCCAGGGGCAGGCTGGAACACTTGTGCAGTGGGGGCGGGGCAACACAGCAGAGAATTGGGGGCAGAGAGAGAAGGGCAGACACATGCACCAGGCCAGGCAGCGTCAATGGCTGGCCTCTGCTGCTGTAGGAACATGGGTCTGGGCAAAGAGCACAGAGCACAAAAAGCCAGCACAGCAGGCACATCCCTTGCACAGCCCCAGGGAGTCTCAGAAGCCACATAGACCCTGAGCCTGAGGTCCCTGTGTTGGGAGCTCAGCTGGGGCTGGGGGGCACTCAGCCCCACAACCTGCCTGCCACTGCCCCAGTCCCCTCTCCTGCCCTCCCTACGGCATCGCATTTCAAATATGTCACTGCTGGCTCAGACACATGGTGCCTCTTGGAGTCATCTAGCAATGGTGTGCCCCAGGCTGGCTTGCGACCCTGACCAAGTCCCGGGCCCCATTCCTTTGCTCTGGGCCCGAGCATCCACCATGATGCTGCCATTGTTGTCCGCTGCACCCAGTACCACAGCCTACAGCTTCTCCCAGTAGCACATGTGGGTGGCCGCCCCACGAGCTCGAACCTGTGTCCTACCCGAACACCCCCCTCCTCACTGTGGAACCAGACCCACTACTCCAGCCTCCCCGCTCGAATCCCCACCATGCCTCCTCAGTGCCAGGAAGGCCAGCCCTGGCTCTGCCAAAAATGTGCCCCAAGGGTGGGGGTTGATGGACCCAGGGATTCCAACCCCATTCCTAGTGGTCAGTGTGCCAGGAAATGGGGAGATGCAGGTTTGGGTGAGAAAGGGACACCACCAAGCCCCTGGCCTGGAGCAGTGGGAGACCCACAGCCCCACATCTGCACCCTTCCTCTCCCTGGTGGGAGCCTGGTGGTTTTAGTCAGAGGTGGGTTGCAGCAGCTCCACACCTGCCTTCTTGGGTCTTTTCCTTTTTTCTGGGGTGGGGGTGTTGGATGCAGAAGACAGGACCCCCTTGCTGTGTGAGTCCTTGACCTCTGTTCTCAGTCTCCCTTTCAGGTGAGGAGGGACCCAGAAAAGCCCACTAGGGAGGTGAGGTCACTGGGGGTCAGATAGAAGGTGAATATCTGGGAGGAACACACTCCTCCATTGCACATATACCCAGCATGACCCCCCCACCCTAGCTGTCAACAGTAATCATAGGGTTATCACATTTCCCAGCTCTGCAAGCATCTGTTGGTGTTCCCAGTCCATCTGGTCTCCTTGCCCTCCCCAATAATCCACACAGTCGCCCAGAAGTACCTAAGCTGGAAGTAGGGAGTACTTCCATGTATGTAGCCTTTAAGACCCCATCTATTTCCTCAACACCGCCCCACTCCAGGTCAGACACCCCCTGGGGACCCCATGACCCCGTGCTTGTTTTCAATCCTGCCTCTGAGGACCACTTCTCTGAGGATTCCTTCACCGCACATCCTGGCCTAGGGTTTTGGTGAGAGAGGAGTTAAGGCCGGTTGTTCCCAAGGGGAAGGGTCTGGCCCTGGAGAAGGTGTGAGGTGAGGTGGTGCTGTGTCATTAGAATGGTGCTCCCCTTGGGTGGGAGCCCTTGGTTCTGACAAGGGAATGGGGAATCGGAACCTGCATGCTCCAGCTTGTACATTGTCCCCCATGAGGAAACAACAAACTTAAGAGAGGCACTATTCTGAGTCTGTGTGAGTGTGTGTGTGTGTGTGTGAGAGAGAGAGAGAGAGAAAGAGAGAGAGACCAAGAGAGAGAGAGACCATGAAAGAGAGAGAGAAAGATTGAAAGAGAGAGAGAGAGACCATGAAAGAGAGAGAGAGAGAGAGGAAGAGAGAGAGAGAGAGAGAGAGATCATCTTTCTCCTTGTACAGCCTGACTGTACTCAGGTGAGTGATCATTTGGCAAATTGCAGGTGCTGTATGGAAGAGTCTTCTGTCACTGTTCTGGATTTGTGTGTGTGTGTGTGTGTGTTTGTGTGTTAGGAGAGCAGGGAGATGAGATCAATGAAACTATATTTACATCATCATGTCTAAAAACAGCAAAAGCATTTTATTTCTCTCTGTGTGTGTATTTGTTTTTGTTCTTTCTTTCATCAATACCAAGTATGAGCCCAGCCACAATCTTTGTTTTCTCCTTCACAGTTTCATGGCTCCTTTATGGAAAATTTCAGTAGATATTCCTTTCCTCCCTTTTCCACCTCTCTCTTCCCCCTTTCCTATAGCCCACAGTAGATGCTGGGCCTGCATGTGCCTCCCCTAGGAGACCTGTGTGAACCCTGGACTAGAGTGGACACCTGTCTTTCTATCCCCAGCCAGAAGTTTGGTGAGGCGAGTGTGACCACAGCCACAATTTTCCAGCCAGACACTCTGCTCTCGTGTGTATAGTTGGAGCTAACTCAAGGGTTGAGAATGTGTCTGCCAAACATAATTAGGTAATGAGATGGGAGAGAAGGCAGGGCAGGGTCTTTGAAGCTATGAGGTTTTGGGAGCTTGCATACAGTGTGACATGGCAGATGGTTCACCATGACGGAGGATGAGAGGGGAACCTTACCTAGGGCATTCATGATCTCTGTGGGCATCTGGGCACAGGGCTCCATGCCCCTATTGGTGGCGTGTATTCCCTCCCACGGCAGTGCACCAGTGGTCAATCCTCCCTGGAGTCCTGCAGACTCCAATCTGTGTCCTGCTTGAGCCATTTCCACCTTGGTAGTGGTAGGCAAGTCCATTCCCCCTGCTGGAGCCCACTCAGTATCAGGACATGTCAGTTAGCTAGGGCTCACTGAATGCCAGTTTCTGTAACCTGCTGTAGGCTGTCTGGAAGGGAAAGGGGACCATTGACTTTGGAAACTTTTAAGTTTGATTGGGATAAATTAAATGCCACATTTTCCAGGGTTTTTGTTGTTGTTCTTGTTTAAGCTGGCAATTTCCACTAACGCCTGGGATTATGGGTCAAATTAGATGGACCATTTCAGCCACCAAACAATAACATTCAAAGCTGCACAGGCAGAGTTCACAAGCCATATTGTGTCCTGCTTTGAACGTTGTGCCTTGACTGCCTTTCTCCATCAGCTGCTGAATCTCTTCCTGCTCTCTTTAGGGTGACCACCACAGTGGAAGGCATTGTGGGGAGCAGAGATTGTGACCTCACCATCCCCAGCCTGCCAGCTGTGAGTAGAGACAATACCCAGCACCTACACTGGACGCTGGGAGATTCAGAGGCCCCAGGCTGCCTCAAGGATCTTTTATCTGCAGCATGAAACTTGGGGGCCGGATGTGGTAGACCATCCTGGCTGGTCCCAGGGGGAGGAGAGGAGGCCTCTTGAGCTAGACATTCAGCTCATGACAACCTCGTTCACACCTGAGTGGGGAATTGAGTACCACAGAACTGATCATCCGCTAGGCAGAGATCTTTGAGAAGATAGGCATCCCAGAAGGCCCAGAATCCAGCGAGTATATTGTGGCTCATATCCTCGGAGTCAAAACAGTTAAGTGCAAGGTCACCAGGAGGGCATGAAGAGGGAGGAGGGAGAACTGTGGGAGAGCTATATGAGGCTTCGTCTCCCCTCCCCCACAGAGGATACTTACCTGAATCAGATGGGACTTTTCTGTAGTATTGTCATAGACAGATGCTCATTTATTTATCTAACAAACTATTATAGTGTGTGCCAGGGTCTGGGGGGTCGTAGACAATGAAGGTTCCAGGACTGGTTCCAGAGCACTGGGCTCTGAGCAGGGTTGCTTCTTTAATAATACTCACAACACAGGAACATTCCTGGGATAGATCAGCCCTTTTTATCTTCCCAAGAGAGAGGGACCTAGAGCCTCCCCCACCCCCAGTCTCCGTCCCTTGACCAAGAAACCCTTT
Organism: Dipodomys spectabilis; assembly: GCF_019054845.1. Classification (NCBI taxonomy): domain Eukaryota; kingdom Metazoa; phylum Chordata; class Mammalia; order Rodentia; family Heteromyidae; genus Dipodomys; species Dipodomys spectabilis. Next base: position 1,402,944 of record NW_024871204.1, on the reverse strand, counting down.
GGTTCCCATATCATGTGGTTGGATAACTAGACCTCACCTCGCTGCCCAGTGGTTAGGCAGGACTGTGAGAGATCCTGAGTCTTTGATAATGTCAGAGGATCCTCAGTATGAGACTGTACTTGAACGTCCTAACTTGGTGCATTGTCAGTCCCATCTAAGACTGCCATGATGTAGGACATAGAATCTAGTGAATCAGATCAGGATGGGGTCTGTTCTTGGAAGCTTGAGTATTATGTGTGAGCTTTGAGCTTCCGTGTGCCAACCTGCTTCCTTTTCTTGGGTGGGTCTATGCTAGACAAAGCTTGAAATTAGGGTGTGGTCTTGTATTTTATGCTATAAGATATCACTCTACCATTTGAGCCACAGCTCCACTTCCAGATTGTTTTTGGGTGTTTAATTGGAAATAAAGAGTTCTCATGGACTTTGCTGCCAAGGGCAGCATCCATCTGTGCAGTCCTCAGATCTTGGTGTTCCGAGGGGATAGGATTCAAAACCTTGGAAAAATATCTTTGGATACTCATGGCTGTTATTCCTAGGTACTCAAGAGCTGAGATCTGAGGATTACAGTTCAAAGCCAGCCTGGACAGGAAAGACCCTGAGACTCTTATCTCCAACAAACCAACAGAAAACCGGAGGTGGTGCTGTGGCTCAAGTAGTAGGGTGCTCGCATTGAGATGAAGAGCACAGGGACAGCACCCAGGCCCAGAGTTAAAGCCTCACAACCGAAAGAAAAGAAAGAAAGTAAAACATCTTTGCCTATAAAGATGTGGAGGTGTGTGTAGGGGTGCTGTGTTTGAGAGACTAGGTGCTGGCCTCATTGTACAGACATTTCTAAGAACTCCCCAAGTTTGTCCTAGTTTGAAACCACATTAGAATGGGCGGTGCCTTATGAAGAACTCAAGAAGAGGAGACCCGTGGTAGGCAGAGTGGGCTAATGGTTCAGGGGTGGGATTGATGTGTCTGTATTCTCTCCATTGAAGGATAGATTTGGATGCTGGATATCAAAGACTGAAGTCAAGTGTTGCAAGAAGTATGTGTCCTGACGAATTGAGTTTCCTCTGGGTATATGAAGGTGGTTGAAGCCTGGTGCTGCTGGTGGCTGACAACTGTCGTCCTAGATACTCATAAAGTTGAGTTGAAAAGACCACGGTTCAAAGCCAGCTTGGGCAGGAAAGTCTGTGATAATTGATAGCCAATGAACCATCAGAAAACAGGAAGTGGTACTGTGGCTCAAGTGGTAGAGTGCACATCTTCAGCTGAAGAGCTGAGTGAGAGCACCCTGGCCCAGAGTTCAAACCCCATGATCAACAATAAACAAAGAGGTAGCTGAGTTTTCCACATACCAATGTATACGGTAGGAAATTACATGCTGGGTTATGAGACATTACAAGTATGTGAGAGGCTCAATGTTGTGTTTACAGTTGGTGTGTGTATGATAGTGCCATCTTCTCATGGGTCGGATGTGATCCTAATGGACAGAGTTCATGGTTCTGTTCTCAGGAACTGCTGAGGCCTTGGAATGTCCATATGTGTGTGTGTGTGTGTGTGTGTGTGTGTGTGTGTATGTGTGTGTGTGAGTAATTTTCCCTTGTCTTTCTCTGTCCCCTTCCTGGGTGCCTGTCTGCCTCTTCCTGACCTGAGATGGTGCCCCTCCTCCACGTTGACCTTGACTTTAGCCCCCTATCTGGGTCTACAATGAGTGCGAAATGGCCAGAGGCCTGTGTTCCAGCTTTTCTCTGGGGCACAAGTCTGGCTGTCCAAATATTTGGCCGGCCCCAGGGGATTCTGGGACAACAGTGCTAGCTGGTTTCCTCTGCCTCAGAAGGAGGGCTTCAGTCACAGGATGTCCTGTCCTTTTCCTCAGCTGGTCCTCTGCACATCCCTCTAAACAGGCTGGCAGTGGAGTAGGGAATGGGGGGTTGCTGGTGGTTCTGGCCAACTCGAGCGTGAAAGCTGACTGAAGACCACCCAAGCAAGGGGATCCAGGACTACATGGAAGGTGAGGCCAAGATGGCTTGGTAGTATTGGTCAGTGTCTAGGAAATGTAAACAAACTTTATCACAGGAAAGTCTGTCTTCCAGCCCTGGCTGGGACTCTCTGGTCCTTCTAGACAATTCCAGATGCCCAGAATACAGAGGCACAGATTTTAGATTCCAGGGCCTGGGAACTGGGGGAAGAGAGACTGGTATGGCCAATACCTCAAAGTTCTGGGGCATTAGCTTGACCTGGCTATGTCCCCCTTGTGTATGTTCACCCAGTGTTGGCCACACACCGGCCACTTGTGGCAGTGCTGTGGAAATGGCAGGAGTGGAAGTGAGATTTAGTATGACCAAAATCTGGATTTATCGGCTGTGGGGCTGGCAAAGGGTGTCTAAAAAAAAATATTAGAGCTGGAGCTCAGGGCCTAGGCACTGTCCCTGAGCTTCCTTTGCTCCAAGCTAACATTCTACCACTTGAACCACACCTCAACTTTCATCTTTTTTAGTAGTTTAGTGGAAATAAGTGTTTCATGGACTTTCCTGTCTGGGCTGGCTTCAAGCTGCCATTGTAAGATCTCAGCCTCAAGTAGCTAGGATTGCTGGTATGAGCCACTGGCACATACTAAGGATGTTAGAGTGTGTGAGTGTGTGTATGTATTTATGTGTTTACCGGGACTTGAACTCAAAGCCTAGATGCTATCTTTTAGCTTGTTTGCTCAAGGTTGGTGTTCTGCCACTTGAACTACAGAAGCACTGCTTCCCAGCTTTTTGGTGATTCATTGGAGATAAGAGTCTGCCCAGGCCAGCCTTGAATCCTGATTGATTTTCAGGTCTCAGCCTTTAGTAGTTAGGCTGCAGATATGGACCACTGGTGCCCAGCTGATAATGGCCTTTCTCCACATTGGAGTGGGTACTGCTGAAAGGTTATCCTTATTTTTTCTGTGCCAGTACCAGAGCTTGAACTCAGGGTCTGGTCTCTGATCTCTTAACTTTTTCCCTCAAGGCTGGCACTCTATCACTTGACCCACAGCTCCATTTCTGGTTTTTGGTAGTTCATTGTCATGAAGAGTCTCACTAACTTTCCTCCCCTGAGCTGAGTTTGACCCATGACCTCTCATCTCAGTCTCATTCATGGAGTAAGGAGCCACTTTTGAAACTTTTTTTTCCTGAAAAAAAGCCCTGGGTCTCAGTATGATGTATAGTCCATATGCAACTATATCCTGTGTGATAGGATGTAATAAATGAAATGTTGTATGTGTAATAATACTAAATAAATAAGGCTAATAAACGCTATACTCACTTTTCCAGTGCTGGCACTTCAATTCAGGCCCTGGGAACTGGTCTGAATTTCTTGTCTTCAAGGACAGTGAGCTTCCTCTTCACCCACAGTGCCACAGAGTTACCCAAACCCTGATTTCAAATACCAGGCCTGCCAGAAAAATGTTGCAAATTCCAAGCCAGGGCTTTTAATTTATTTTTAATTTATTTTTTTGGCCAAGCATGGGGCTTGAACTCAGGTCTTGGCATCTCTACCACAGTTGGCCCTGTATTATTAAGACCCAAGTTCAAATCTCGGGGTTGGCAAAAATAAAAATAAAAAGGAGAAGGTTAAAACGGAGAACTTCAGGAAGGTGGTTTTACATTTTTTCCCCTTGCATTGTGACCATCCTGGGTCTAAATAACAAGGCCGAAAAGTGCACATGACCTTTCATGCTGATGTTTGGCTGGCTATTAGGGAAGCCATAGCTGAAACTTCAAATTAGGCCTGGAGGTTGAGTCCCGGGACTGCCACTAAGGATTGGTGGGAGATTTTAAGAAATGCATTGCAATATGCATCCATACAAATGTTACAAAAGTAACAATTAAATTAGTAGTTAGTGTATAAGTATAATATAAAATTATACACAACAATTACACTACATTTACTAATGTTCAATTAATACTTTATTATGTATTCAACCATGATACTTAAAAATGGAAGGAATAATTTGATTGTCAATAATTGGTAGTAATATATGTAATTTCATAATATACAGACATGTTTCTCTTGTTTTATATATATATATATGTATATATATATATATATATATATATATGCCAATCTACACCTTTATCTGTTTATACACTTGTCACTAATAGGGCTCAATGGTATAGTGATGGCTAGTACATCCAAACCCTGTATTCGATTCCTCACTACCAGATGCACATAAAAATCAGGAAGTCGTGCTGTCGCTCAAGAAGTCGGGCACTAGCTTTGAGCATAAAACCTTAGGAACTGTGTCTAGACCCTTACTCAAGACCCAGGATAGGACTTCAAATACCTCATCACAGAGCAAGCTGAGAGTCTGGTGCTGACAGCTGCCATCTAACCTGACTTAGCCAGAGGTATATCACTGCAACCCAGCTCCACGGAACCAGATGCTGCTGGCTTGCTCACCCCTGTCATCTAAGATACTCAGGGGCTGAAATCTGACACTGATGGTTTTAAAACCCAGTCCTAGCAGAATATATGTGAAAGTCTGAGATGTGGGTCAAAGTGGTAGAGCTCTAGCCTCGAGCAAAAGATCTTAGGACAGTACCCCCAACATTTTAGTGCAATCCCTGTGGCTGACTACTCCCCTCCAAACAACATTCCTCTGAATCATTAGATGTGAACTTTGTGCAGTTTGTGATGTGTTTCTGAAAGAATGGTGATACTGATGAAAGCACCATAATACTAATGACAGCTTGTGGGATATAACTATGTGATGAGTCCTTCCTAAGGTGCTGAGTACTTCATGGGGTGCTGTGTGCTGAGTCCTGTACAGAATGCTATGTGCTGAGTCCTTCACAGGGTGCAGTGTGCTGAGTCCTCCATTGGGTGCTGGGTGCTAAGACTTTCACAGGATGCCTTGTACTGAGTCCTGTAAAGAGTGATATTTGTTTTGTCCTTCAAAGGCTGCATTCTTTCATCTTATTCTTGTAAGAGCTCCACAACTGAGATGATTATGCAGACAAGAATATTGAGGTTCAGATATGTCCACATGGCAGGGACAAAATTATGTATTACTGAAGACTCATGAGTTGCCTACTGAAGACAATTGTTTGGTTTTTTTCTCTGTCATGAACCTTGAACTCAGAGCCTAGCACTGACCCTTACTTCTTGGGCTCATGGCTAGCACTCCACCATGTGGAGCCAAGGACCCCCTTGCAGCAGTGTGCCAGGGCCTAGGGTTCTATAGCCGAGGTCTGCCATCCTGCCTTCTCAGGAAGCTGAGATCTGAGGATCTGGGTTCCAAAATATCCCAGACAAAATGTCCCATGAGACTATTATCTCCAATTCACCACTAAGAAACCTGAAGTGGAAGCTGGGTGCTTGTGGCTCATGCCGGTCATCCTAGCTTACTCAGGAAGATGAGATCTGAAGACCATGGTTCAAAACTAGCCTGGGCAGGAAAGTCCTTGAAACACTTAGCTCCAATGAACCACCAGGAAACCAGAAGTGGTGGTGTGGCTCAAGTGGTAGACCATAAGATTTGAGCTGAATTGCTCAGGGACATCAGCCAGGCCTAGACTTCAACTCCTACAACCGACAACAACAAAAAAGAAAGAAACTAACAAACCTGAAGTAGAGAGCTGAGAATATGCCTTAGTGGTAGAGTGCTTTCCATATACAAAACCCTGGGCTTGATTTCTCACTACAACATCACTAGGAAAAAGCCTGAAGTGCCTTTGTGGTTCAAGTAGTAGAGGGCAATCCTTGTACAAGAGAAACTAGGTACAGTACTCATGTCCTCAGTTCAAGCTCCAGTACTCGTATACGCGCGCGCGTGCACACACACACACACACACACACACACAAACACATGCACACACACACACAGAGAAAGCAGAAGTGAAGCTGTGACACAAAATGGGAAAGAATTAGACTTCTGTTCTGAGCTCATGGTCATCACGCAGGTCTTGTGTTCAACCACAAAAATTAGCCACCCAGGGCCCAAATAGGAGAGGTCAAAGGTTTCAAAACCTGACGAGCTTCACCAGCCCTAGATGAAAGGAAACTTTGTGATATCCAACATGTGCTTGGATTTCCCAAGCTTCTGGAAACCTATGAGAGCTTTCATAAGCCCATTATCGCTGTGATTGAAACATTTGATTAGGTTCAGTGCCCTAGTTGTCTCCCAGAAGGACTCCTGAATAATATTGAGCATTTAACACCGGAATATAGTCTCATAAAGGCAGGATAAGAGCACAGAACATGGCTTGCCATGGTAGGTGGCACAAATGAAGGCTTCCTGTCAAAACATTGCACTGGGAAGAGAGAGAGCTTGGGGTAAGACAGGCCTTTTTCTCCTGACCTTCAGAGCTCGCCCACACTCCTCCTCACTAATTGGCCCAGATAAAGTTATCTGTTACACAGCTGTACAGGAGTGAAGCCTTTTGCCTGCCTATCCAGACAATGAGAGAGACTTCTTCCAGCAGGCCTGGCATGCAGAGAAACCCTCTGGCTACCCTGGGATCAGTGAGGGGAGCCCTGGAACATGCAATGTAATAAAAGCAGTCTCTGTGTTATAAACTCATTGTATTGAATACATATTTCCTAGCTTGGTACAATTCCCAGTCATGAGGCCTTTTGCAGTTTGCCAGGCTACCAGCATTTCCCTCACACAACCACAGGAAGACTATCACTTTCCCACTTCTCAGGCAGCCAGAGACCCCAGATTCAAGAGGGCAGAGACAGGGTCTAACTCAGCTGCTGGGAGACAGAAGAAAAAGTACCCTGACTCTTCTTGGACTGTGGATTTGCATTAATGTTGTGGAGAATGAAGGAAGGAGAATGGACTGGCAGAGGTAAAAGAAGGGCCTTCAAATCTGACAGATGGAAACTCAAAAACCCATTCCCTAAGACAAGAGAGCAGGGTTTTTCTACTCTGTTCTTCCCCTCTCTCTCTCACTAAACTGGCTCTCTATTGGTAACTTAAAGATAGCCTGAGGCTCCCTTCACCTGAGGGAAGAAGGTTATTAGGCATTGTTTGAAGAGGCTGAGAAAAGCCTGACCCTGGTGTAACTCTAACAAATTTCTCAGGTTTCCCCCCATCGCTGACTGTGCCTGGAATGAATGAAGTGGTTTTGCAGCTCACTTCCCTGTTGAGTGTGTACATTGTGCCTCCTAATCCTGCAGGCCTTTGTGTCTTCACCCAACCTGGCTTTTGCAACTGTTTTCTGCCTTCAAATACAGTGTTATACTGGATTCCTTCCTGCCAACCGTGCTAGGGCTTGGATCCTGAGAACCTCATTTGAACCCAGGGTGGGTCAATGATCTTTCTTTCCTTCTTCTATAGCTTGAGAACTCTAAGAACATTTAGAGTGCAAGTAACTTCTCATCACCAAGGGAAACACAGGAAGCTCTTGATCATCTGATCTTTTAGAAGTAGAAGCCAGTGTGTCGTAGACTTTCCTGCTCTAGTTGCCTTCACACTGTGATCCTGAGCTAGGGTGATGGGTGTGAGCTACTGGTGCTATGCTAGGTTCAGAACTGTAATGACATTGACAATACAATTCAATGGCTTATCACAAAGGGCTTGGGGAGCATATTAAGCCTTTGAACATTGTACCTTTCAGATCCCTTTAGCACACAGGTTGTAATGGTAGAGTCTAAGAGACTGGGCATATGGATGTGCTACACTTGATCCTTAAGCTCTGACTCCAATTCTGGTGTACATCAGGGTTCATTTTCTAAAGAATGTTCTCATAATTATAAAATAGGAAAAGTACTTTGATTAACCCTTACTTTTTCCCAGTTGTGTGACTTGTATCAAGCCTGGGCATTGTCCCTGTGTAATTCAACTCAAGGCTAACACTCTACCACTTGAGCCACAGCGCCACATTTTTTTGTTGGTTCATTCGAGATAAGAGTAACAGGCTTTCCTTGCCTAGGCTGTCTTTGAATCTCAGCCTCCTGAGAAGCTAAGATTTCAGTTGTGAGCCACAGGCACCTGGCAGTCTCTTTCTTGTATACTCATTTTTCTTGGTAGTATTGTTTGTTTATAAATAAAATCATTTATTTCCACATTTTGATGGACAAAGATGTAGTTTTCAACTTAGTGTGATTAGTTAAAAAACTTTCTCATATAGATGCTTTTCAATAACCAATGTTTTCCAATGATATATTGAGTATGTTCTTCAATACAGCTGTAAGCACATTACACAATTTACATAATACCACTTACATATCTGCAGTTACCTTAAAAGGACATAGACCTTAGAGCCAAGAGGTAAAATTTATTTTTATTTCTGCATGAAACTATTTGTGACTTTATACCAACAAAGTAATGGCATCCTTTTCAAAATCTATTGACCATAAAACTAAAAATTTATTTTTGATAAATCTGTTACATTCTTCTATGTGTCTGTTCTTATAGCAGAGCTATGTTGTCTTCACTACTAAACATGGTAATAAGATTCAAATCTAGTATGAGGGCTCAAGCTATACGATTTTAAAAAATTTTTCTGGCTGACCTGTATTCCTTGAATTTACATATGAGTTTATTGAGTAGGTGGAACAATTTTCTACAGAGATATCTAGATGTTTGATAGTCACTCATATTTTGCACCTTGTGAAAACAAAAGACCCCAGATATATATATAGACAAAAACTGTCTTTAGATAATGCTTGAAACAGCTAAATTTAATTTAGGAATGAGTTAAAATTTAGGAACACTATAGCATAATAGAGCTGAGTGATAACGACTTGAGCTGTACAACAGAGGAGAATGAGAAGGGATAGAATAGAATGATGGACCACATAGTAGCTGTATGTCATTGGTATTGTGTTTCAAAAATCAGAAAGACTTCAGAGAAGAGAAGGAGGAAAATAATCAAAGTTTCCTGAACCATTTCTTTTTAATCCACCTAATACTGTGCACTGAGAGACAGAGAAGATGGGAAAAAATAAAATAGAAAATAAAGCATTTTATAGACTGTTACAATGTAAAGAGATTGTAATAGTAATATGATAATTAATTTCCAAAGAAATAAGAGAAAGAATAGGTAAACACTCAAGGCAAAAAGAATGAAGAGAGAAAAGAAGCAAAGTAAAACCTTTATCAATAGCAAACACAAACTGAATTTTACTCCTTCCTTATTTGTAAGGTAAGGTGGAAAATGTAAGGACTCTTCACTTTTCTTTTTTCTTGCTCTAGAAGTCAACAAATATATTCTCCATTATTTCTGGTAGATTACATCCATTTACAAATGAGAAATGTAAGACTAACAGTCAATGTAGTGAGTAAATAATACTAGAATATATGTCTGAGCTCTTCACTCTGTGTGCTTAGTAAGAGAGTAATTTGGTGATGGAGAGGACCAATATGAAAAGAATACAGGGAAAAACATACTTTGGAAATGGTTGTTTTAGGACTATGTGACAGTGATGAGTAAAGAAACAGGCTGGTGTCAGGGGAATAAAAAGGAGTACATCGAAATCATATTAGTGACAGAAACTCAGAAAATCTTGATCATTCATCATATATAATGGGAGGGAGTAGAAGGGTAAGAAGAAATCTAAAGTGCTTCCATAGGTCTGGCTGGCAACTGTGTTAGTGATATTCTTAGAGATAAGGACCACAGGTGGAAATGATGGATTTGGAAGTGGAGAGGCAGTGGAAATATTCTAAATAACAATAAACTAATAAAAATTGCTACAGTGGATAGAATATGGATCACATTTTATCATATATAATTTTCAAAAAACATACTAAGAATGAAAATTTAAAAGTAATAAAACACTATTTACATTAAAACTAGACAGGATAGTTCAGTGCTAAAACATTGGCCTAGCATATGTGAAACAATGGTGTGATCTCCCAAACACTACAAAGTACACACAAAGCACACACACACCAAAACCACATAAACACACACACACACATACACACATACTACATACACACATTTGGAATATTGATATTATCATATTAAACAGAGGAAATTATCACAAATAATAAAAGTAAGTTAATATATGAAATCATAATATTGCTCTTACTATGTAAAAGTTTAGTAGAAATAAAATAGTCACAATATACTTGGATTCTTAGAGATTAAATTGAAAATTAAGAAATAGAAGACATGAGAACCTTTGCAAACAAGTTTTAAATAATAAACATTTTGAAATATATTTCCTTATTTTGACAAAAGATTGATGTTACTGGTGTTGTAACTCAAGATTTAGAATATAATAACCAGGTGCTCTATATCTCGCTATGGATGGCTATATGTCTAATCATTTCACTCTAGATATTTTTATAATAAGCTCTCAGTTTCTCAGGCTCTCCTGAATTACAAACCCTATTTGCAGTTCCTACCATAGCTAGAAAATGGAAGCCATAAATCACCATGCCCAGCTCAAACTTTTTTTAAATTCAAGTACAAATATTTACAAAAAAGTGACCAGGTAATGAAGCCTTTCTTAATAAAGTATGTGCTTCTTGAAAATACAGTAAGTATTTATTACCTGAAAAATATGTTTAGAAGTATAAGAAAATAAATTTATTTAAATTTATGTCAGTATAACATGTGGAGGAGACGGGGACAAACAAGTCGTTTAAGGATTCAGGTGGACCTGTTGCAACAATGAGAAGTACAAAATGTCATGTCAAAACCAGCTTTACAATGTCGGTGGGGGGGAGGGTGGGGGGGTATGATTGGGTGGGGGGGAGGGGGGAGGCTGGGAAGGGAGGTGAAGGGTAAACAAAGGAGGAGGCTGCAATGCTTGGTAAGAAATGTATGCATTTTCCTGCCCATGTAATTGTAACCCCTCTGTACAGTATGTTTTCAAATAAAATAAAATAAAATAAAATAAATAAAAAAAAAATAAAAAAAAATAAATTCACCAACCATAAAAAAATAAGAAAATAATTTTTAAATATTCACATGATAAATATTTTAAAAGCAAAATATATGTGTCTGAATAATTTACATGTATAAAAATCATGCAAAATTAAATTAACTAATCCAACACTTTGAAAAAAGAATTACCCTAGGGAATCAAAAGAAAATATGTAAGTTCAAAATTTGAAACTTAGAAAATAAAATGAACTGTACACTTTAGTTGACTTAAGTAACTGTAAACCCTCTGTATATCAATTTTATAATAAAAAAATGCATGAACAAAGAAAGCAATAGTACCCATTGATCAATAGCAACAGCAAAAGCATCAGTAGTTGTTTGAGTGTACAAACAAAATCGATGGAGGGAGCATCTAGATTTCTAGGTGTGTTCTCCATCATGTCTGACACCCAGGACTCTCCCATGAAAGGAAAACTGGTGGCACATTTGGCTTCTTACTCCAAGATTAAATTTTTGGCAGTGCTAGGATCTGAACTCAGGTCCTAGCAGGCCCAATTCATGAATGATAGTTCTGAAGTTTATATTATATTAATATAATAATATAGACATCATCACTATTTTCACAATATACTTGCCATTATTTTGAAAAACACATTATTTTAGTAATGTCTCATAGTAAAACAGAATACAGTTCAATTCTATGGAAACTCCTAACTTAAAACTGAGTAATTGTTAAGAGGACGGAATATATGTGTTCTTCAAAATTCCTTTGACTATTAAATACTCATGTTCAAATTCTGAACATGCCATCCCAGATTCATTTAAAACAGTATCTGTTTGCATTTTATTTAATTCTGCAATAAATGCAGTTTCCAATGTGACGTTACATATTTAAAAGTCAACAGGAAAAAGACCCACATTCTGGTAAGGATAAACCTATGAACTATCTATAATAATTAATTCCAGAAGAGTAAACATTTGTTCATCAGAGTAAGCTATTGTTTCTATGACAATCATTCCCAAGTTTTTATGCCATAAATTTATCCTAACCCAAAAGTTTCCAACATGTATGATGCACCATAAAATTCTCTAAATTCACCTCATGACTAGCTTAACATTATTGTGAAAAAATAGTACACTTCTGCTGTGATGCCCTCGCAATTGTGCAAAGAACACTACACTGAATTTTGCTGCATCATTTTCCCATAGTAATATTATTGAGATAAGAACACTTGCAAAGATTATTTATTTTTATTTTTATTTTATATTTATTTTATTATATATGATTATTATTGTATTGATCATTGCTATTCAGGAAATTTGAATATCTGAATATTAAGATCTGAACATTAGGTTCAAAGCCCACCCTGGCAGGAAGGTTCCTTAGATTCTTACCTCCAATAAACTGCTAAGGAAAAGCCAGACACAAGTGGCACTGAAGTTCAAGTAGTAGAGCAGTAGCTTTGAGCAAAAACAAGCTCAGGGACAGTGCCCAGACCCAGAAGTCAAGCCCCAGGACAAACTAAATAGCAAAACAAAATAAAAACAAACCTCAAACCTAGCTTTTTTTCTCATTGTATACAGAGTTACATAATTAAGGAAATTTCTTCCAGTGTTATGTGTTGGTAGAAGAAAAAAGATGTCACACAGTTACTCCCTTCATACCATGTTACACCAAAGTCTCAAAAAATTACTCTTTTTCTAAATTTATAAATTAATAGCATCCATTTGTTGGAAACTCTGTCTAGATTATTTACATTATTATGTCATACATGAACTGTTGGAATTAGCTACTAAGTTCTAATTATACCTCACTTGAAAGAATATTCTAGGCAAATAGAATGCCAGAATTGTCTGTGAATTTCTAAATTACATCTTCAACATGAAAACAATTTTGTAGTATCTGTTAGAATATGAAATTATAAACAAAATATTTATTTTAAATCTAATTTCTAATTTAGCCAGGTATACAAAGTCCTACATTAGATGAACTTTGCCATTTCTCCAGGCTTAAGCTTTTGTAATCTTTCATCATTTCTTTGGAATCCAACAGAATGATGCTTACTTTTTCAAATTTTTGATTGGGAATCATGAGCTGTTTTGCATCTAGGAATGTTCTCTAATGAAGAGATCATTTAAAACACAACTGAGGACTATATATGAGTTGCAGTTCAATAGGAAACTTGACTTCTCAAAATATAATGACAAAATTAGCCCAAAGTTCCAACTGTGTAGCCCTTTCTTGTTTGGTATGTTTCATTGAGACAAAACTACACTATCTGGTCCAGGGTAGGTATCGCTATGTAATTCCACTCTCTAACCTCCTGTCTTAGTCTGAGTGCTAGAATTCCAGGCTTGTATCACATTGCCCTGCCATATTTTGTTTGTTTATTTACTCGAGTAACAGACTAGCAATTCTGAACTTCTCCGATGATCTTATCCACTAGACTGACTGCTCAGACTGTTTATGTACAATTTTCAAAGATGTTCTAACATTTGACACAAGATATGAACATTTTCAGATGCACCTGCAGGGGTCTCAGATTCATTCCTCCATGGATCCAATCCTTTTAATAATGATTACTTGACTTTCTTACAATCTCTGATCCTTACTTATGTAATATTCTCAAGCTTTTTTGGGAACTTTCTAATATTAAAAATTATCACTTTTTCTAGTCTTACTCAGGATATATTTTCTATTATTTTCTAACTTTTGTACACATTCTGAGAATTGTTTCATTTGTGTGTTTGCACCTATAAGTTCCTCTGTGTGTATGTGCATACTTGTATGTATGTATGAAAAAAAATCCCAAGCTCTTATTCAGCAATCTTGGTCATAACTAGTATTCCATCACTTGAGCCATTCTTCCAATGCAGCTTTTGGCTGGTTAAGTATAGCTAGTGTCCCAAAGACTGTTCTGCTGAGGCTAGATGCAAAATGAAATTCCCAGACTCCTTTATATTCTTAGGTTTTATCTTTCCAGGAGTATCAACTTTTAAACTAGATGCATTTTTGTGAGTGTATAGTCTAAGCTGTAGGAAAGTTTCTGAGGCACTTATGTCCAATTTACCACCAGAAAACTGGGAGTGGCACTGTGGCTCAAGTGGTAGACTGCTAGCTTTGAGCTGAGTAGTAGAGGGACAGTGCCAGGTCCAGAGTTCAAGCCCCACAAACATAAAAATAAAGAAAAGAAAGAAAAAAGAAATGTGATCTTAGCCACCAGTTCATTGCTACTATAATTCCTGCTCTCTCAACACGGCATTTTTTCCAGTTAAGTCCATGCTATTAAATCTGACTTGCTTTGGAACTAGAATTATTCTTCCATTCTACTTTTTACAAATTTGCATGACTAGCTGCCATGATTTAGAGCTAGTAGAAGAAACAGTGGCCTCATCCTTCATGTTCCACTTAGTAGTAATGTTTTCTCTATATCACTCCATCAATCTACATACTGGCCTTGGCTTTATTGTTTCAAAGTTGTCTTATTTGCAGTCTTCTATACTCTATTGAACCATTATACTTAAGCACAGAACTTCTTTTTCTTCTATTATTCGTATTGTTTCTTCAACTGTTAACTTACATACACTTGGGAAATAATACACAACACAAACAAAAAAAATATTTCTGAGAACCTTCTTCCCACTTATAATTGGTCTTAATTTACAGGGCACGTAGGAAATTTGAACTTAATGTAATCCAGGATAAAAGTTTTACATTTTTTTATTTCTTTTTTATATAGTTTTTTTTATTATGAAAATACTGTACAGAGGGGTTACAATTACATGGGCAAGATAATGAGTACATTTCTTATCAAGCATTGTAGCCTCCTCCTTTGTTTCCCCTTCCCATCCCTTCCCATCCTCCCCTCGCCTCCCCCATGCTTTCCCCCCAACCAAAGTTGTAAAGTTCGTTTTCGACATAACATCTTGTACATCTCATTGATTCAATGGGTCCACTTGTATCCCTATTTAAACGAATTGTTTTCCCCTTTCCCCTCCACAAATTATACTGACATGTAATACAGTAAAAACAACTCCTCCTCCTGTTTTTTATTGTAAAACTTCTGTATAGAGGGGTTAGTTATATAAGTAAGTTAATGAGCACATAATCTATTAAGCATTGTGACCTCCTCTTTTGGTTTTCCCCGTCATCCCTTTCCTCCTCGCTGCCCCAAATTACTTCTCCCCTTCCCACGTTGTAAAATTCGTTTTCTACATATTGTCTTGTACAACTCATTGTTACAATGGGTCATGCTTGGGTCATGCTGAATCCTTGTTTCAGCATTTTGTTATTTCCCTTCCCCTTCCCACATTAGAAAAAAGTATATGCAAGTCATTAACATCATATACAGTAAAAACTGGATTTATACCATGGAGGAAGAAAATAGAAGAGAAACCAAAAAATATCACATAGTACATGTTAGATACATGAAAAACAATAGCAAGGAAAAAAAACAACTTGTGTCCTATCTTGGGGTCCATTTCAGTTAACATCTTATAGGGCCACATGTACATGGATAATGTTTTATAAGGCATGCAAATTCCATATTTTCTCATTACTAAGTTGTCTCTGAAACACGTGGTACCTCATGAACAAAGATGTACTTATGCTATTTCAATGAAGCCACAAAATGTTCACTTTACCTGGAGCAGCACCATAGATTGTTACTTGAAGCAAGTGGAAGGAACTGTTACTGCAAGTGGAAACTGATTCCAAGACAAGAATTGAACAGAGAAATGACAAAGTTCAAGTTAATTTGTGCTGTCGTTTTTACTGTACAAGAACAGAATCCAAGGCTTTAAGGAAACTCTGTCCCTGAATTTTTTCGAGTGTGTTATTTACTTATATAAAAATTGTCTGTACTCATATAAAAATTGTCTGGTAAACTTCTAGTTTAGAGTATTACAAAAGGAAACAATATGCCATTTGAAGGCCAGTATAGAAAAAAAGGAAATAGCATTGTTTTAAAAGTGTTCTACTACAAAGAAACAAAGAAATGGAGATTTTAAAGTGCCTTATACATGGATATTTCAATCTTGACATGATTCTCTTGTTGAAGGAGTCAGTTATCCAAAACTTTAATCTGGTCCTGAGTTCCCCATAGCAATAAGGATTCCAAAGAGCAGTATCCAGTGAGTCTGATCAGCAAAAGGAGCCTGTTTTCAAACCAGTGCTTTAAGGATGGCCCCAAAGAAATATGTGTTTTTTTTTTTGTTTGTTTGTTTAGTTTGTGCTGGTTCTGGGGCTTGAACTCAGAGGCTGGACTCTGAGTTTTGTTTAAATGGACTCTGAGTCTTGTTTAAATGGAACTTTCTTAAGATGGCATTACATTTCATTCCATTAATATGTATTATAATTTAGGCCAGGTGGTAGAAAAGGAAGTGTAAAACAATACTAAGTCCAGTAAGGCTGACATTAATATCACATCACTAAAGAGGTAGTATTAAGACCTGCAGGACTCATAGGGCTGTTGCATGTGACATTATTATGTAAAACACTATTGGCCATTATCTCCGACATCCATAACATTCTGTTTCCATTTTCCAGGTCAAGAGCCAAATATCTAAGCTTTTTATAGATTTGATGTGTTTCCTAGGAAGGAAGAAAGAAGGAGGTTGTGGAAAGTGATGGTGGAAAAATATGTATATTGGCTCCCTGTCCACATATTTTCCATTTTTAAAAAGTGCTATTGTTGAACTCCCACTTCCATCTAATTGACTATATTGTCTGCACAAGATGCAGATAAATGAAGACATTTATTCTGGTGGATAGTCACATATATTAACAAAAACCATTTCTGGAAAAAAAAGATTCTAGGTAAGAAAGTATAAATTATTGTATATAAAATGGTTTCTTTTCTTTGCAGAACAAAAGGTAGTATTGAATGATTACTCCAGCTTTCTTTGAGATTTTATGCTGTCTCAGTATCAAAATGTTCTCTAATTCCAGTAATATCCAAGCATAAAAGACATGATTTGAAGATCTCAGTAGTTTTAGAAACAAAGGTACATAATAGTTTCCTTCCTGCAGAGACATGTGATGATTGCAAGTATGATTGATTTTACTATAGTTCTCTTCTTTTCCCTCTTTATCCCAAGTTTTGCATATCTTGACATATTACTCTTTCCTGCATCAGCTTCCAATAGGTGAGATTTACCTCTACTCTGCAATGTCAAGATGGGTCATGTGACTTACTTCAGCTTACAAAAATGAACCACAAATGTTCAAAGGCTATTACTAGGGGAAGATTTCTATCCCATTGTCTGTGTCTAAGAGTTAACTTCTTTTCTCGTAGCTATAAAAATAGAATATATAGAGAGGGAATCTTCTTTCAACTTATATACTGGGAGAATATAGCTTGTGAAATTGTGGCAAAACTCAAAAACAGTAAGAATTAAGCTAATATTAGAATATGATAATAAAATACTAGTTTCTTACCATTCTTGTATACCTTTATGATAGTTGACTATAGCATACCAGAATTTAACAAATACTAAACATGTACTAAACAAATAGAGAACACTTTCTGTTTGATGTTATTACATTTTTTAATAAATAAGCATTCTTTACTTGATCACTTGTGGGGCTAACTTTTTCTATAAATGTGTTTAATCACTCTAGAGCACTGTATCTAATATCCACAATCATTATCCAGACCTTGTGATTGAGATAAGGAAGAACAAAATATCTAGATTTCTCCTTCTCTTTTCCTCTTCTACTTTTTCTACTGTGAATTCTCATCCTTTCACCAAATTCTCCTATTTATAAAGGAAGAATGATACATTGTGGATATCAAGCAAAGGCAGAATTTCATTTTTTCAGAAATATATGAAGTATATCAGAGTGGCAAGAGGAAGAATAAAAACATGATTTTATTTTCCCTTTCTGGCTTCCATCATAGAATCTGAACATGACTCTAAAATATCTAATAAACCATTTGCCTTGACTAATTTTTTAACATATAGTTTTTTAAATAAATGATATTTTTTAAAATTTTTAAAAATAATTTTAAAATAAATAGTAATTTGTTGTTTGCTTTTGGGAGGCATTAAATTAGCTTTTAGATACTTTTTTAATGTGACATATCCACAGAGACATCTTTATTCTTCTTTTCCTCTCCACTCCAATTCAATTTCAATAAGCAGTTCATGTGATTCAAATAGCTGTGTTTCTTTCAGAAATAGATTAGACCGAAAAAAGTGAGAAAAAGAGAACCAGTATTGGGTGGTGCATTCTTTAAAAATAGCAGTCAAATAAATATTTACCATAATTCCAAAATAATAATAATCAAATGGTCTTGAAAAGTGAAGATTGTAAGCAGAATGTATAAAAAGTGATAGTGCCAGAACTGCTTCAGGAGCTGCTCTCTGGCATTTAGTATTTCTAGTACTTGACAATATTTTAATCAGGATTAATTGCTTTCAGGGACTAAATTTTTTCTAGTTATATTTCATTGAGAAAACATGTTGTTCAAAATTAATGAAAGGAAAACAGCTTATAGTAGAAAGAATAATACACTCATTCTAAAACCAAAACCTTCCCAATATATCTGTTTTCTCCACATACCTAATCCATCAAATGTAGATTTTTCTTTATACATATATCTATATATAGATATATATAGATATATGTAAAATAATCACCTTTCATTACCCAAGGAACACAAATTTGAATAATTATCAGATGGGGAAAGTAACACAAATGGGTACTTAAAAATCCCAGCTGTAGTTGAAAAGGGAAATGATTAGGTAAGTACCATCAGAAAGATGTAAAGATAGAAGATAAAGGAAAAGACGACAACCCAGATTCTGAATTTCTGAAAAGTAGAACAGGAAGTAAATGCCCTTTCCACTAAATCATTTGAAAAATATTTTAACTTTGTAGTTGGCTCAAATTTAATCTAGTGAGACTTCTTTTGGATTTCTGTCCTTTAGAACTGTAAAATGATAAATATGGATTATTCAAGCCAATTGTAGAAATTTTTTACAGCAGATTTGGTTTAGTAAACTAATTCAACTACAACCTTTTCCTGATGCAACTACAGGGACACCACATTACTACATTTCCTAGTTTCTGAGAATAAGAAAATTTTGCTACTGGCTTTGTGCACATGTGTGATATGTACATACCACTAAGGGCCTTACATAAAGGAAGACTCGAAATTGTAAATAATATTTAAATAAAAAGCTCCCTATCTTTATTTTCACATTTAGGGAACACTAAGTTCCAAAGCTATGTACAAGGCTAGGGTAAGATTATGGAAATCGAATCTGTCTCCTTATATTATAAAGATAATTTATATCATTTTGAGTTACATTTTCTAAAGCAATAAAAATTAAGGTAAAATGGAAACAGAAACTCAATTTTCTATCCTTCCTAACTTTCCAACAGAAATTAGAGAATCCAGTAAAGATATAGTCATCCCAGGATGGTGTATGATATTATAGGAGCACTAGATGTTGAAAAAGAAGATAACAAAAGTGGGTCCCCTGGAACAATGAAAAACAAAATCTACACCTACAAATTGTGGTATAGCTAGAAAATAGTTTCCTCTCTGCTAAGTTTTTGATATTTTGTTTGTTTACCCAACAACAATCCTCTCGTAGGAAATGACCCTTTATTAGTACTCAAGGGTTTGCAGTTTATAACCCAGAAAAAATAGTGCTTCAAAATGTAAACAAACATGATACTAAGAGTAACCCACGTTACTTCCATCACTATAGCTGATAAATAAGAATGATCTTGGGGAATAGTCAATCTTGAACTTTTTCATACTTTTTCTCTTCTCCAACCTGAGAAGTCCTAGTCAAGATAAGTAAAACATTAATACAAGATTTTCATATTTTTTATTGTTCATACCAAAGCAAATACACTTTCCTCTTTGCAAGCCTGACTTTGAAAATGTAAGACGCTCACAATTGTTTTATAGCCAAAAGTTTACTGCTTTGGCTTAGGTGTTTTCCTGCCTTTGGGTGTTGTTAGCTATTATTTTGGCAACTACATAGAAAAACAAGATAAATCCATTATACTTATATTGAATTCTTCAAAATCAAGGTGTCTTCAAATAAAGTTTTCTGTTCCCTTCTTCACTGCTAAGGTTTAATTATTGCTCTTTTAATTTTTTTAATTATTGCTATTTGAATGCAACAAAAACGTGATACATTAAGGTATATTCTTGTTCGAACTGGTGAAAACAGGAGTGACTGTGATTTCTTTTTTAATTGTTTTGAAGTATTTTCCTTAGGTATTTTCATTATTGCCTTTGTTCCAGTCTTTTAATCAGGAAACACAGGGTTACCCAAAAAGATTTTCCTAAGATATAAGATGTTAGGAAGAAAAAAATAGATGTATCATTAAAGATTACCATCTATTAAGAGACTGATAAGCTCAGAAGACATTTGCTATTAATATGACTTCAATGTTTTGGTTCTTAAATTAAGTGAAATATATGTAAAATGTTACAGTTGTTCCAAACAATGATTATGGCTTATACTTTTCTGCTCCAATGAGATGAAACCTCTGACAAGGTTGGAGGGCATATCAATTTTAGGGTAGAAGGGTTAACGTTAGAAAGCCAAGGAAGATTCCTAAAACAGAGTGGCAGGAAGATTGCAGAGGACAAGCTCTCGCATAGAAAGCAGTTTTAGTGTTCCAGTGGACAGTCCTAGGCTAGAGAAATACACCAATTGTGGCATCTCAGTACAGAGAGTTTGGCCAGAGAAGGAAAATCCAGGCAAGGAGACAGATCTGAGCACTTGCCTGCAGCCATGGCTGAAGTGGTGGCTGCGGCAGAGGCGGCCATAGCTGCCATACCTGCAACACAGAGACTCCGGGACAAAGGCGCCAGACATAGCAGGCCGACGCATTCTACTCAACACCAGCAAGAACTGACAAGGAGCAGATATCTTCATCCTGCAGATCGCAGACCAGAGATGACCCAGGAACCAACATTCCGGCAGCATGAGTAGAAGCCTGACATCCTCACTCCTTGTCAGGGAAGAGAGGAGGGAAGGCCACCCATCCACCCCCATCTACCAGAGATCTCCAGTTTTTGATATTGACAAATGCCCGGCTGAGCTGCTATCTACAACTCAGGCTTTGGAAGATAACAAAAGGGTCATTTAGTATGTCACAGGAATCTGCCCAGACCTGTCAGGCTCAACTCAACAGGGTTCAACAGGGAAAACTCACCCAGCAAAGGCAGAGCAAAATACGCCCCCAGGAGTGGTTTTCTTCACTGGGTAAACTGAGCCAGAGACTGCCAGTCCCTACAGCAGCCTAGACAATCAACTGAAATTCAGTAAACATAAACCCTGAGAATGGCTCCAGGCTGGCCTTTGTGAGTGTCTCAGAAGCTAGCCCCTCAGGGAAAAGCTACTGTTTGCTGAAAGGCCTCAACTCAACCCAGAACCTAGCCTCATCACAGCATCTCCAAACTAGAGGAAACAGCCAACTCCCTCTTTTGTGAACCTCAAAACAGATCTCCCTCCCACTGAAGTAGGTTGGCAGGAGGATCAAAAAATCCTAGGTAAAGCAGAACATTATTCTGCTTGCACAAACAAACTGACTTAAGTAACCAATCAAGCCACAGGAAAACCAAACACCACAAGAAGATCAGACTCTCCACCACGAGACTGTTTATGGACACAAGGGAGATACAGAATCTTCCCATTCCCCCCAAAAAAAATAAAAATCAAAGAACTTTCTTTTTTTGTACCTTATTTTTAATTTTTTTATATTTAACTTTTAATTCTTTTTTTAAATTTTTGTTTTCTATTATTTTTTCTTTTCTTCCTCATATAACTTTTATTTTAGGTATATATCTATGTGTGCTTTTTTATTATCTCTACTAACCAATTGATCCTTTTTTCTCTTTCTTTCTTTTCTCATTCTTTTCACTTCTTCTCTTTTGTCCTTTTCTGCATGACTTAATTGCTGTTCTGCTCATCCTCAGATATACCCATCGTCGATTATTAGATCTTATCCCCCAACGTGTACACACTTAAACCAGAAATTTATTATTCAATTCAAAACCTCTTAGACTTCAATTCCTTAATAACAGTATTACCTACTTATACCCACATAATATTTTAAACATTTTTATTTTTCTAGTGTTTCATGTCTTCTTTCTATCCCTCCCCTCCTCTCATCCAATCCCCATTCTTCTCTGGATATTACATCTTCAAACTTGCAGTTTTTAAGGGTTTCAGTGTTTAATTTTTAATTTTTGTTTTTCCTTTTTTTCTTGTCTTTTTTATTTTTCTTCTTTCTTCTTCTTATTCTTTTTTACTTTTTCTTTTTTCTATTTTCTCTCTCTGCTATCATTCTGTCCAATATATTTCCCTCTCTGAGATTAGTACTTGGTTAATTCCACTCTCCCTCACCTTCCCACATTCCTCTAAGCCTATTTTACCCCACATTCTTCCTAAACATAATAATTTCTGTTTGCCAAATTCTCCTTTCTTGTTCTTAGGCCATTAAGACATGGTTGTGTGATGTTGAATAGATTGTATCTCTTGAACTAGATTGTATTTGCAGATTTTTGATTGTGGAATTATGGGCTTTGGTTGATGCTAACCTTAAAATAGTGTTCCACCAAAAAACTGGTGTTATTCTCATCCCAAATGGGCAGAAGAAGCCAGAAAAACACAAGAAAAATGGCAAGTCTGGGGATCTCAACTCCCACTAATGACAATCAGGGGACAGAAATCATAATGAATAATGCAGAGGAGAGTTCCACAAAAGCTCTACAAATGCTATAGATAGATAGTGTAAATGAAAATAGTGAAAAGCTGCACAGGTCTCAGTGTGAGCATGATAGGGAGAGAGAGGAGGCAAACCAAAGATCAATACAGTAGTCTCATGAACGTGAAGAAGCTATTCAGATTGATACGGGAATTTCATGAGCAGATTGAGAACACTCAAAGAGAAAGAAAGGAATTGCATGAGCAGGTTGAGATCAGTCAAAAAGATAGGAAGTGCATGAACTGGCTGAGAAAAGACAAAGAGAACATAGTCAGGAATGGATGGTGTGAGCAGGCAGAGAACGCTCAAAGAGAACTAGATAAATTGCATGAACGTGAGGAAGCAAATCAAAGTGAAATACTTGAACTGAGAATAGACAAAGATCAATGGAGGCATTCATGGAATCCATAACCAGATAGTGGAAAGAAATCAGGGAGACTACAAAGGGAATGCTGAATGGAGCACAACAGAAGGAATGGCAGTACAAGGAAACCATAACCAATCAACTAAGTGATTTGAGAATAAACACAGAACACCAAATTAAGGAAATAAGGAAGTTCTTACAAGATCTAGAACAAAGTACCAACAAAGAATTTGAAGCCATCAAAGCCGACCAATTAGAATGAAAATAAGTTTAAAAAAAAAGTAGAAAGTCTTGACAGTAGGTTGGACCATGCAAAAGATCGAATCTCGGGGACTGAAGACAGCCTAGATATTTTAGAGAATGAACATACAACCATCCAAGACAAATCCAAGAAATGTGAAAAATCTATTCAACACTTGAAAGACACCATCGGATGGCCTAATCTGAGGATAATGGGTGTAGAGGAGAACCTAGAGACAGAAGTTAATGATCTAGGCAATTTGTTTAACAGGATCCTAGCAGAGAACTTCCCAAACATACAAAAAGATAGGCCTATTCAGATACAAGAAGCTTTTAGAACCCCAAATAGACCAGACCACAACAGGACATCACAATGTCTCATTATAATCTGCATAGGATCAATTCAGACCAAGGAAAAGATCCTGAAAGCTGTCAAGGAGAAAAGATCAATCACCTATAAAGGGAAACCAATTAGAATCACCTAAGATTTCTCAGCAGAGACAATTAAAGCAAGAAACACCTGGAATGATGTATGCCATGCCCTAAAGACAAACAAGTATCAACCAAGAATACTGTACCCAGCTAAACCGTCCTTCAAAACCAAAGGTCAAATAATAACCTTCCATAGCAAAGACAAATTGAAACAATATATCTCTACCAAAACAGCCCTAAAAAGATACTTAAAGATGTCCTACACATAGAAAACCAACAAGACCACAACAAAGGCCAAGAAAGTGCACACAAACTGAGAATCCAAGAACGATAGGAAGAACTCAGTTGCCGAGCCCCCAAAAAGGTGGATAAAATGGCAGGAATACCCAAATATCTCTCCGTCCTATCTCTTAACTTTAAAGGGCTTAAATATCCAATTAAAATACATAGACTCAATTTGGATTAAAAACCAAGATCATTCATTCTGCTGCCTTCAGGAGTCACAACTTTCCCATAAAAACAAACACATTTTGAAAGTAAAAGGCTGGAACAAAATCTACCAAGAAAATGGCCTCCATAAACAGGCAAAATTTGCAATAATAATATCAGTTGAAATGGACTTTAAATTAAAATTAGTTAGAAAAGATAAAGAAGGTCGCTACATACTTATTAAGGGATCTCTCCTTCAGGATGATATTGCAATTCTAAATCTCTATTTGCCAAGCAACGGAGCACACAAATTTGTCCAGGGAAGACTATTTTCTCTCAAATCTCATATAAATCCACAGATATTAATTGTTGGGGATTTTAACACACCATATCCACTTGGCAAAAACTCAATAGAGAAACCACAGACCTAAACAACTGTATAGATCAACTAGATTTAACAGACATTTACCAAATATTTTACCCAGCAACATCATAATACACGTATTTCTCAGCAGCACATGGAACATATTCCAAAATAGACTACATTTTAGGTCACAAAGCAAACTTGTCCAAATTTAGAAACATTGAAGTTGTACCTTGCATTCTCTCAGACCACAATGGAATAATATTAGAACTCAACAGCAAAAGCCATCAAAGAAAGTCCAGTAACACATGGAGGCTGAACAGCACACTGTTAAACCACCAGTTGGTCATGGAAGAGATTAGAAATGAAATTCAAGTGTTCATGATATTCAACAAAGATGATCACACAAACTACCAGCTCCTCTGGGACACAGCAAAGGCAGTACTCTGAGGCAGTTTATAGCTCTGAGTTCCTCTATCAACAAATTAGGTGAGATCTAACAATTTAATGAGACAGCTGAGCCTCCTTGAAAAAGAGCAGCAAGATAAACCACAACCCAGTAGACAGAAAGAAATAATTAAAATTGAATGAATTAGAATAGAAAAACCATAAAAAGAATGAACAAAACAAAGAGTTTGTTCTTCGAAAAAATTAACAAAATTCACAGAATCTTAGCAATTCTTATCAGAAAAAGAAGAGGGCACACCCAAATAAATAAACTCAGAGAAGAGAATGCAAACATCACCACAGAAACAACCAAGATTCAGAACATTATAAGGGAATACTTCTCAAAACTTTATGCTAATAAGTTTGAGAACCTGGAAGAAATGGACCTCTTCCTAGAAAATATCAACATGCAGAAACTAAATCTAGATGAGTTAAACCATCTTAACAGGCCCATATCAAGCAATGAAATAGAAACAGCAATAAGTAACCTCCCATCTAAGAAAAGCCCAGGACCAGATTGTTTTAGAGCAGAATTGTACAAGGCTTTCAAAGCAGAACTTACACCAATACTCCTTTAACTCTTCAATGAAATTGAAAGAGAAAATTCACTACCAAATTCATTCTATGAAGCTATAATTACCTTCATCCCAAAACCAGGCAGGGACTCATTAAATAAAGGGAACTATAGACCAATATCTTTGATGAATATTGATGCAAAACTTCTCAACAGAATTTTGCCCTATCGACTTAACCAATTCAATCAAAAATCATACACCACCATCAAACAGGATTCATTTCAGGGATGCAAAGCTGGTTCAATATATGCAAATCAATTAACATAATTCATCACATCAACAAGAGCAAGGATAAGAACCACATGGTTATCTCAATCGATGCAGAAAAAGCATTTGACAAGATCCAACATGCCTTTATGATGAATGTTCTGGAAAAATTATGAATCCATGGAACCGTCCTCAATACAATAAAGGTTGTATATGTCAAACCTATAGCCAATATTATACTCAATGGTGAAAAACTAAAGCAATTTCCTCTAAACTCAGGAAGGAGATAAGGATATCCAATCTCCCCACTGCTCTTAAATGTAGTATTAGAATTCTTAGCTACAGCAGTAAGACAAGATGTAAACATAAAGGCGATGAAAATAGGGAAAGAAGAAGTAAAACTCTCCCTCTTTGCAGATGACTTGATCTTGAATTTAAAGAATCCCACAGACTTCACTCCCAATTTACTCAAGGTGATTCAAAACTTTGGCAAAGTAGCAGGGGATAAAATTAACCATCAAAAATAAATAGCTTTTCTGTATGCCAACAATGAGAAAAGTGTAGCTGAAATCAGGAAAGCAACTCCATTCAGAATAGTCTCACAAAAATATAAAATACCTAGGAATTAACCAAAAAGTGAAGGACCTCTAAGATGAAAACTTTAAAAACATGAAAAAGGAAACCAAAACAGAACTAAGAAAGTGGCAATAACTCCAATGCTACTGGATTGGAAAGATCAAAATCCTGAAAATGTCAATACTTCCCAAGGCTATCTACAAATTCAATGTGATATACCTATCAATAGTCCAACCTCATCCTTCAAGGAAATAGGAATGGTAGTACAAAAATTCATATGGAATAATAAAAGACCCCGAATAGCAAAAATGATCCTTAACTGAAAGAACAGTGCTGGAGAAATATCAATAACAAATTTCAAACTCTACTAGAAAGCCATAGCAATCAAAACAGCTTGGTACTGGCACAAGAAGAGATCCCAGGACCAATGGAAAAGAATTGAAAACCCAGAAATGAATCTAAAGACCTATAGCCATCTAATCTTCGGTAAGGCAGCTAAAAAATAGAATGGAAGAAGACAGCCTCTTCAGTAAATGCTGCTGGCAAAATTAGTTAACTACTTGTAGAAAACTAAAGCTAGATCCTTATATATCACCCTGCACCAGAATCAACTCCAAATGAATCAAAGACCTCGGATTCAAAGCAGACGTTCTGAAAACATTACAGGATGGAATAGAAGAAATCCTAGGTCTCCTTGGCACAGGCCAAAATTTCCTTAATAGAGACCCAGAAACACAACAAATCAAAGAAGGTTGTACAAATGGAATTGCATGTAATTGCAGAGCTTCTGCATGGCAAACGACATAGCTGGCAAGATCAACAGAAAGCATACGGATTGGGAGAAGATCTTCACTAGCCATACAACCGACAAGGGTCCTACCTACATAATTACTTATAAATTATTGAGTAGCAATCCCATTCATATATATGTTGTGTAATGATAAAATACATCATATCCATTTTTTCTGCATGTAACATTCCTTTTAGTGAGAATGCTCAAAAACGTATCTTCTGGCTGTAATGATATATCTGTCCTTAACTGTAATCACTTTCCTTCTTGTGGTATACAATTAATATATTTACTTTTACTCATGGAAGTCTGCTAATTAAAGTTATATAAAACATGAATTGTAAAGTGAAAGTAATTCATGGTTCCATTAATTGCTTTAAGAAAACAGTTATGCCTTTTGTTTTCAATTAAATTTCTGTGGGAAAATGTAATATTCATTGATTTAACTGTTAAAAGTGATAAGTTATATTATATCAAGTTGATTCAAACTTTTATTTTAAAATTGAACCCTTAACACAAATATACTTCTACTTTCCTTTATCACATAATTAAAATAATAGTAAAGCAAAGACTGGTGTTAGCCATTCATGTGTACAATCCTAGAACTCAGGAGGCTGAGACCTGATAATTTTAGTTCAATGTGAGTCCAAACAGACAAAAATGTGAAAAATTATCTCCAATTATCAAGCAAGAAGCAGAAGGTGAGGATGCGGCTCAAGGATAGAGTGTCATCCACCATGAGTAAAAATTACGAGAGACCATTAAACATGGAGTTCAAGCCCTAAAAATGGCATATACACACAAGGCAACAACAAAAAGTACTATGAATATCAATAATGAAGACAAAATGGTAGAAAAGATCATGAGAAATATGTAAACACCTGGAAGACAGAAATCATTTGATAGTTTTGATTCGTGAGAGGGAAAAGTCGCAATCACATTTGTACAATCACATTGTAGTCATTTGTATGAAACCTGGCTATTGGGTAACATGTGATAGAGTAGATTGGATTACCTGACATAGGAGACATTGCCTGTGACTATGCACATCCCACTCTGCAAAAATCTAAAATCGTGCTGGTTAACTGAGATAAAAACCTCATGTTAGAGACTGTTTGGTCCACACAGACTAGGGTCCTTATTTTGAGGCTTCAGGCCAGTGATTTTGTTTATAACCACTCCTGTTTTACCCACCTTCCCTGGTGCAGCTATACCTTACTTAGCTGGCACCAAGCCAAGGCTTTGAACTAGATCCCCAGCCTTAATCCCTCCTTTTCTCCAGCTACAACACATTTCACATACTATCTCTGTCTTAGCATTAGTTGTTTTCTTACTAATCCCTACCAGAAAACCCTTATAGTCATGTAAACCCACTATAAATAACCTAGTTAGAAAAGGGAGGAAGGGTTTAGCATTAGCTGAGGCTCTCGTCTGTAAGTTTGCTACCTAAGAAATCTGTGTTACACTATCTCTTTTTCTCATGGCTTTTGAGTCTGACAAATGTTTTCCAGACTTACTTTGGAAGTTTTAACCTGTGCCAAGGAGCCCTCATGTTTCCCCTAACTGTAAGATTCCTAAGGCATCTGGACTTACATTGAGGTCTTTGATCCATTTGGAATCAATTCTGGTGCAGGGGGATATATAAGGATCTAATTTCAGTTTTCTGTGTACAGCCAATTATACCAGCACAATTTTTTGAAGGCTGTTTTTCTTCCATCCTGTGTTCCTGGCTCCATTATCAAATATTATGTGCCTATAGGAGTGGATTCATTTCTGGGTCTTCAATTCTGTTATATTGATGTAATTCTGTGCTTCCACTGGAAAGAATGGCATTATTCCATGCCTGAAGAAATGGAAAGACTGGGGAAAAATGGTATTAAGTGAAATAAGCTAGATCCAATTAAATATATGCTGCATAGTTTTCCTCATTTCTAATAAGAAGATATGTCTATAAATCTACAAAGTAATCCAATAGATTATAAAAGACAAATAATTACACTTGGATATAATTAACAGCACTCTAAGCATTCACATGGCAAGAACAAGGAAAGCTATTCTTAGGATAGGATCACAATGGCTCAATAGCTATATGTATCTGACCAGATAAATGCTGCTTATTGCAATGAACTCTAAGAATCAATCATATATATGAAATACATATATCTGTATATAATTTTTAAAGATGTCATAAAAATAACCACCTTATCTATAAACTCAAAAGCAAAATTCTAAGTTTAGAAGATAAAATTGAGGAAAGTTTTCAACACATAAACTAAAATACATAGGGGAAAATGTGGGAGAGAAAAGATAAGATGGAAAGTAGAATAGCTAACTATTGAAGAATTCATAGACAATTTACAAAACTGTACAAGAGAGCTGGGGTACAGCTCAGTTGTAGAACTAGACTAATATATAAAAAGCCATGGATTCAATCTCCAAGAAGGTCAAATAATAAGTTAATAAATAGTGGTAATACAATAATTACTTGAAATAAATGTTTTTATATTAGAGAGGCCTGAATACTAAAACAGTAAAAAAAAAAATACTTTCAATTCTTGTATCCAATGACATAAAACTTTTTTGTTTTCTTCTTTTTTTCTTTGGCAATATGGTGCTTGAAGTTACTAAGGCTCTAACCATTTTAGATTATTTTTCAGGCCAAGCCTTCCTTGAGCAATGATCTCTTACCTATGGCTTCCACAAACAAAATATCAGGAAAATTACACTATATCTACCTTTCTTTATTTTTGTAGTTACTCACGATTTTTTTTGTCAAAATTTCCCCTGATATCAGTCTTCCAAATCTTCTAATTAGCAAGGAATACTGCATCTCAAGCTTGAACTCAAACTAGTTTTCAATGCAAACATTCAATATTGCCTTCTGTTTTCTAGATATCATTAAATTCTATTGAGGTTAGTATGGATCTTTAAGATGTAAAAACACAGATAAACCACTTGAAAACTTTTTCCAACTTATTTAAATATTACTAGTATTCATCAGAAGTAGGACAATATTTAACAAGTACCTTATGCAAACTTTAGTTACTTTAATTACTTTGTGCATATATTAATTCCAATATAATTTTATCAACTCTATATGAATATACAATATTTACAGGTACATTACTTTACCAAAAATAAGTCTGTATCATGTTTCCCTTTTATACTTAAACCCACTACTTCTCTTTTTCCCATCCCAAACCTGTTTCATCC
Organism: Dipodomys spectabilis; assembly: GCF_019054845.1. Classification (NCBI taxonomy): domain Eukaryota; kingdom Metazoa; phylum Chordata; class Mammalia; order Rodentia; family Heteromyidae; genus Dipodomys; species Dipodomys spectabilis. Next base: position 1,372,756 of record NW_024871204.1, on the reverse strand, counting down.
TGCCAACCAACACATTTTTTCTCTAACTTCTACATCATGCAATAATTAAGTTTTTAAGATTGCCTTCAAATCTATGGTAGATTATTCCCAGTTATTGTATGTCTTAATATGGTATTGTGTTCACTCTAATTGCCTTTTGGTTCTGTTATTAGAGAATGTAGCACAATTCGTTTCCCATTCACCTGAAGAAAGCCTGAATTGATTTCCATTTCTTAGACTAGAGGAAATAATGCTTCTATAATCCTCTGTGTTTTGGCCTTTGGGTGAATGTTACATTTTATTTTTATGAGACAAAGCCTAAAGAGCTCAATTCCTGTACTATTCTGTGGGTGGTTGCATATTTCTATTCTAGGGACCTGTCAAAATATTTTCAGAAGTGGCTTTCCCATTTGACATTCTTGCGAACATCCAGTTTCTGTGTTTCTTGACACCATTTATAATGGTCATTATTGTATTATGTGAAGTAATACTCGTACATGTTTTATGATGTCATTTTAGTTTCAATATGCATTTACTTGAGGACTGATGATGATTTTCTGGTGCATATGTTTCACAAGATGTATTTTGCTTGTTTCTAATTTATGTTCTTTTTAACATTAGGTTTTTAAGAGTTATATGTAGAGTCTAGATTTGAGGCATTCTTCAGGTGTAGGAGTTGCAAATATTTTATCCTTGACTATGGGTACCCTTCATCATCATCATCATAGTATTACTATTATTACTTTTGTACATGTATGTATCGTCTTGAGGCTTGAACTCAGCGTCCCTGAGATTTGTTACAATTTGTTATTAATTTACCATTTCAGTCATGCCTCACATCTGACATTTTTGGCTGATCAATCAGAGATAAGATTCTCAGGAACTTTATTTTGTGGGCTGGCTTCAAACTGCAATACTCAAATCACAGCCTCTGAAGTAGCTAGGATGAGATACATGAACCACCTGCTCCCACTATTCACTATTTGTATATGAGCTTTCACAGACTAAATTGTTTTACACTTTTATGGAGTTGAACTGTATCATTTTCCTTTCTTACAATTTTAATGCCAAATTTTAGAATATTTCATCTCCAAAATTGCCAAGAAATCTTCCTTTGCTTTACATTTAAAAAAACTCTTTTTGTTTTATATACCACGTTTTAATCCTGTTTGAAGTTAATAAATAAATAAATCCTGCTTGAATAAATTGTTATGTTTAACTAAATGTTCACTTTTTAATTCTCCCAAATACTGTCTAATCTATCCCCCTTATTAAAGAGAATGTCATTCCACAAATGTTTGGTTTTACCCCTTATTAAATATTCCTTGATAATATTTATGTGGATCTAATCTGGTGCCCTACAGACCTATTAAGCTGTGTATTATTTCCTCTACAAATATAACAAATTTACACTAACAGCTTTAATATTAGAAAGAGCAATATATTCCAGTTTATTATTCTTTTTCAATGACTCAGAGTGCTGGTCAGGTGTTTTTAGAAATTGTCATAAACTTAAGTAAAACTGTGAAGCTGAGCGCTGTTGGCTCATACTTGTAATTCTAGCTGTCTAGGAGGCTGAGATCTGAGGATTTCAGTTCAGAGTCAGCTGGAACGGGAATGTCCATAAGACTCTCATGTATAAATAATCACCAGAAAACCAGAAGTGGCACAGTTGCTCAATGAGTAGATTATTCACTTTGAACTGAAGAACAGAGGGACAGTGCCCAGGACCAGATTTCAAGCCTCATGAATGAACAAAAAAAGGGGAGGAGACAATTTATATCTTTGCTGAATTGTATCCTCCAACCCACAAAAAAGATAAGTCTCAATTTATTTAAATTTTTGCTTTTATATTCAGCATTTTATAATTTTCAATTTAATACATTTTGACGATGTGTGAAGATAGCACAAAGAAATTCACAAAAAACAGTTGAAAAATAAAGGGCAATGGGAATGGAGAAAGACAGAAACAGGTTAATCAACCCCTTCATTAATATGTGAGAGTGTAAAATATTTCAATAAGATTTTTTGCACAATTAATATACACCAATTAATAAATATCTTCCAAAGACATTGGTATTCAAGTATGACATAAAGGAAAAATTGAGATTCTGTGGTGAAATGAAAGAAAGAGAGTTGAGAAAATACATACTTATAGTGATTGTCTAAATTAAGAAATTCGGTCAACAGTTTGAAGGCTCATGGCTCATTGAACTAGAAGGCTGCTGTTATCTAAGATAATACTAAAATGTTAGACTTGAGCCCATCTTTAAGACTGCTTAATACTATTGCTTTTTGAGTCAGTATACTTTTTATTGTTGTTGTTGGTGGTAGTCGTGGGCCTGAAGTCTCCCTCAGCTATTCAGCTCAAGGCTAAATCTCTACCACTTAAGCCATAGTGCCACTTCTCATTTTCTGGTGGTTTATTGGAGATAAGAGTCTCATGGACATTTACTGCACAGGCTGGCTTTGAACCACCATCCTTAGTTCTCAGCCTCCTGAGTAGTTAGGATTACAGGCATGAGCCACCGGCGCCCGTCTTCTCTGTGCAACATTGTAACAATAAAATAAAATCAATAAAGGACATGTTTGATAAATAAAGTAAAATGATAACTTACAGACAAATGAAAATAATAATATACAAATATGTTTATATACATGTATGTACACATCTTTATATTCTTAAATATGTTTACATATATATAGGTATTTGTATATATACAGACATAGTGTGTACATATACATTTATTTAAAGAGACGAATCAGAAATATATTAAGAGCATATTAATGCCATTGAAAAACTTTAACCATCCTGAATAATTTATCAAAAATCCAAATACATATCTCTATAGTAATATAACAACAACCAAGGAATATATGGAAGTATCATAACATACCACGACATTGCATACATATAGAGATTAGTGGAAATAGAAACAATAAGATACCCTTGCACAACCATTATGTGCAAATTGGAATCCTTATACATTGGTGCTTGGCATTTAAAATGATATTTTCAGTTTGTTAAACATACTGGCAAACTTTAAGATATTACACGTAGAGTTGCCTCTATGATATAGCATTTTCAATCATAATTTTATATACAAAATATATTTCAACATATGTCCAATGAGACACATGTACAAGAATATACATAGCAAAACCTTTTACAATAACATATAATAAAATATTTAAATGCCCATTGAGGATATAATACCATTATATACATGCATACAAAACAATATGCTCTATCTATGAGAAAAATTTAGATGGACTTACTTTGGAAATAGTAACATTACATGGGAGAAATAGATAAAATAGACTGCATTTTCTAATTATATGAGCTTTTTAAAATTGGCACATCTGTAGAGGTAGAATATGAAATAATATCTGCTAAAGGGAGGGTAGGTTGAAATAATGACAGGAAGTGTTTACTAATAAATATTGGAGTATTTTGAGAGGATAGTGATGATAAAATGTTCTAGAACTGAAAGTGATGTTCTTACTCCAAATCTTTAACATTCTAAGAATCACTGCACTTTATTGAAGGATCACAGATTGCATTTGCATTATCCTTAGGAAAAATTTTAGAATAGTAGTCGGTGAATCTGTGTAAAAATTTACAATTTAAAATCACAGAATTATATAATGCATAACTTTAGTGCATTGATGAATATGATTATCAATAAAATGTGATCTGTGATATATTCTCTTAGTGACCATACATGACATTGCGAGTCAGTGAATATTCTACAAAATTATGTAAATTGAGGGATGAGATAGGATTGAGAAGGATGAGTGATAATGATGATCAATATGCGTTGTATTGACCATGGAATTTGTCTTAATGATAAACTGCTTGCCTTGAATGTGTGAAGCCCGGTGTTTGATTCCTCAGTACTACATAAACAAAAAAGCTGGAATTGGCACTATGACACAAATCAGAGTACTAGCGTGAGGAAAAGAAGCTTAAGGACATTGACAAGGCCCTGAGTTCAAGCCCTGAGACTAGCCAAAAAAAGTTCCTTTGTATTAAGCCGGGCACTAGTGGCTCACGCCTGTAATTCTAGGTAATCAGGAGGCTGAGGATTGAAGTTTGATTACGGCCCAGGCAGGAAAGACTGTGAGATTATTATCACCAATTAAATCTCAGAAACATCTGAAAGTGCTGCTATGTCTCAAGTGATAGAGTTCTAGCATTCATCCAAAGAAGTTCAGGGACAGCTCCCAGCCCAGCGTTCAAACCTCCGAAGACAAAAAAGTAAACAAACAAACAAAAAAAAACTCACTAAACACTATTCATAAACTGCTTTGTCAAACAGCAATAACTCCCATAAGACTACTTAAAGTTAATTAAAAATGTGATAAAATACAAGTCATTTTGGGAACTAGAAATAGTATACAGGGGACAAAGTAAATTTTATATCATGCAGTTTGAGTTGAAATTTTTTCTATAGTCTTCTAACATTTATGAAATTGACAATACTGCCAATTATAGGTCAATTTCCTTGAGGAACAGATTGAATTCTGCTGTTTTGTCATAGCAAAGTGTAGATGTGATTTTTTTTGCCACTTATTGAAGTATATCTGATATTTTAAAGTAGATTTTTCCTAATATAATATTAATTTAATCAATCATTTCATTAGGGAGATGTTGGTCAAATTTTTTTTCTAGTAAATCTTATCACTTATAATAAATAAGAGCATGCTGTGATAGTCTCCTATTAACATGACAAAATACTTTATAAAATTCACTTAAAAGGGGGAAAGATTAATCTTGGCTTCTGATTTTATACATTTCAGTTTATGTTTCTTAATTGTTTTGGGTTGGTGGTGGCACAGTACCCCATGTCAGGAACACGTGATGGAGTATGAGTATTCATGGAATCCAGGAAGTAAAAATGAAGTGACAGGGGGCTGGGAAGGTGGCTCAGTGGTAGAGCGCTTGCCTTGCATGCTCGAGGCCCTGGGTTCGATTCCTCAGCACCACATAAGCAAAAAGAAAAAAGCCGGAAGTGGTGCTGTGGCTCAAGTGGTAGAGCGCTAGCCTTGAGCTGAAGAGCTGAGGGACAGCGCCCAGGCCCAGAGTTCAGGCCCCATGACCGGACCCCCCCCCCAAAAAAAAGAAGTGACATAGAAGTGGGAGAGGGAGAAACTAAAGGATGGAAAGAGGGAGAGGGAGAAGGAAAAGGAGAAGGAAAAGGAGACAGAGAAGAAAAAGAAGGAAGAGGAGGAAAGGACTTGACCTTAACATACTTTTTGACTACAAGTTCTCGGTGACCAAATCTCTACAACTATGCTGACTTGAAAGGGTTCACCTCTTTATGGAAACATAGTGAAAGTTAATTATTAATCTCAATCCTTTAAGATTTCAGATTTAATTTCTAGAGTGGTGGGTAGATATTCCTATACATTGTGATAACTTCTGTTCCTAAATATTTACTTGAATTAATCAGAGAAGCTATTTGGCATGGAGGTGTTTTGGTTATAAAATTGCTGGAGCGATATTTTGAGTGCAAATACATTTAACAGATAAGGAAGCTTCAAGATATTTCATTTTATGACCTAAAAAGTGACTACTTCATCTAGCTCATAATGACTTGAATTTTTCATAATTTTATGACATTTTCATTCAAGATTTTGTCATCTAATGAAGTTCTTTCTAGTTGAAGGAAAAATAAATACTATTACAATCATTAATTTCTTAATTATTTTATAGAGTAGGTATAATATGAATTTCCTAACATTCAAAAATAAGTTATATTCAAGTCTATAGGATAAACGGATAAGTCATGGAATATCTTGCTTTATCTCATATTGAGATTGATTCAATGTCTAAAAATCACTGTTAACATAAAATACACGAAATTCAGTGTTTTGCTGAAGTGTCTTGGTAATCAAACCTCAGAAACACATGAACAGTAACTAAGATTTTTATATATTCAACAAAGTATGGATCTATATTTTATTTCAAAAAGATTAAGTTTAAAAGAAGAGAAAATCATGTGACCACAGTAGATAATCCTTAATGAAAAATTGCTTAATTCACCCTGACAGAGCCTATTGCTTTTAGTTTACATGAGAAATTTGTTTAACGATCCCGTTGTTGCTTTTGAATTTAGAGTACTTCAATTTGTGCAAAGATTCTGTCATTTAAATCTTCGAGTATATATTTTTTCATAAAAATGAAAACTTTTTTTCACACTGCAGGTTCAGGTTTAATAACTAAATAAATATCTAAATGTTAATTTCTTAAATTGAGCCTCTAGAATTCAAAGAATAAGAAATTTATTTTATTGTTAAATGTATTATATGTGTGCTGAATATGAATATCTCAAACTTGTAATCCTCACTACTCAGGAAGCTGGGGTTCAAAGTCAGACTTGGCAACAAAGAAAATATCTTATAAATATGTTAGAAACAATCATAAGAAAGAAAAAAAAAACATTTGAATACTTATCTTGAGGTTCATTTCACCTAACATCAACATATCTGACCTTTTCTGCTTGTTTCAGACATGTCCCACCCCCACGGTATATCCCCTGCTTTCACTGTATTTGATGATGGTATAATTTGTGGACGGGAAGAGCAAAAATAAACCGTTTAAATAGGGATACAGGTCGACCCATTGCAACGATGAGATGTAAAAATCGTTATCTCAAAAAACAAACTTTACAAACTTTAGCCCCGGGGGGATGGGGGGCGGTGTGAAATGGGATGGGTTGGAAGAGGAAACAAAGGAGAAGGCAACAATGCTTGATAAGAAACGTACTCATTACCTTGCCCATGTAATTGTAACCCCTCTGTACGGTATTTTCACAATAAGAATAATTATTCAATTAAAAATAATTTTTTAAAAGCCAGCCTTGGGAAGAAAGTTTGTGAGACGCATCTCAATTAATCATAAACACTCATCACAACACACACACAAAGCCAGAAGTGGAGTTGTGACTCAAATATTAGAGCAATATCCTTGAGGGGGGAAAAAAACAACTAAGGGATAGGTCTTGGTTTTTTTTGTCGGTTGTGGGGCCTGAAATCTGGTCCTGGGTGCTGTCCCTCAGCTTTTCATCTCAAGGCTAGCACTCTACCACGTGAGCCACTTCCGAATTTTTCTGCTTATGTGGTGCTGAGGAATCGTACCCAGGGCCTCATGTGTGGAAGGCATGCATTCTAGCACTGAGCCACCTTCCCAACCCAGGGATAGGTCTTGAGTTCAAATCACAAGAACAACACACACACACTCACACACACAATATTATGTCTAAATTCTTATTTTATTTTCAAGAAATAAACAATATCATGAACAGTAGTATTTTTTACATATCCTGCAACTTTGGTGGGTTGCTTTTAGTAAAATTTTTCTTAGATTAAACATAGGTTATTAAAATTAAAATTAATCAAGTATATTTATAATTACTCATAACATCTTGTTGTACAATAGTTGGTATTATTGCTGTAGCCATAAGAAATATTCTGAGGGGCTGCTGGGAAGGTGGCTCAGTGGTAGAGTGCTTGCCTTGCATGCCTGAGGCCCTGGGTTCAATTCCTCAGCACCACATAAGCAAAAAGAAAAAGCCGGAAGTGGCGCTGTGGCTCAAGTGGTAGAGCGCTAGCCTTGAGCTGAAGAGCTGAGGGACAGCGCCCAGGCCCAGAGTTCAGGCCCCACGACCGGACCTCCCCCCAAAAATAAGAAATATTCTGAGTAAAAAAAGAAAGGAAGAATAGAAGAAAATGAAAGAAAGAAAAAGAGAAAGAAACAAGAGAAAGAAAGAAAAGAGAGAAAGAGAGATAGGTACGGATGGAGGGAACGAGGAAGGAAAGAAGAAAGAAGGAAGGAAGGAAAAAAGGAAGGAATGAAGGAACAAAGGAAGGAAGGGAGGAAGGAAGGGACAAAAACAATTTAATTTATAAAATCTGCTATTTAGCCCAAAATAAACTTCATGTAATTAACCCTAGTAAATGCAAGTTTGCAATTTTCCTTTCTCTGCCTGTTCCGCATGCATGAATGAAACCAACAAAAGAAGGATCAGAAAAAAACAGGTGAACCTGTTTGCATCTTTAGTAAATATGTATACAAATCTTTTTCTCATTCTTAACATCATCAAATAACTATTTGCAAACAATTTACATTTAGTTATAAATATTCAAAAATTTGAGGTAACCAAAGGATGTCAATATATTATAGAATATGAATACTAGTAATAAGAGTGCTATTAATATTTATTAATTTATTATTATTGATATTCATTTAATATTACAGTCTTCATGTTATATTAATTATAAAATTTTTATTTTGTATTTTATCAGAGAAATTAACATCCTCTGATTTTTTCGTCTGTAAGAGTCTACTAGCAGACCGTAATTAAAATCAAAGGAGATCTGTATTTGTTGGCTCAAACGAATATTTCTGAAAGCAATTAACTCATCAGAGATTGTTCAAATACTTCATAAGGGCCTTTGAAAGGCTTTACCATGCTTACATGGTTACCTGTGATGTGATTCAAGAGCCACTAAACAATCTTACTTCACTTTGCCATCAGTATAATTATTCATTCACATAATTCACATGTTATAAGCTTGTCCTTAAGTTATTATCTTCTATGAAATAATATCCAAATGATATATCACACTAAGTTAAAGAAAAAATTTCAAATGTATTGGATGATGTAACTCCTTCCAGATACACATGTTGAAATTCTATTCCCCTGTCTGGTGGCACACACTTAAATTCCTAGTGGTATTGGAGGATTGAACCTAAAACACTATACTTGTGAAATAGCATCTCCATTAATGCCATACCTGCAGATTGTAGATGGATTGCTTATTTTGAGGTAGTATCACTATGCCTGGGCCGGATTGGACTGCAGTCCTACTAAAACAAGCATAAAACATTGCACCCAGCAAATGGTTAGTTTCTGAAACTTCTTTTTTTGTCTAGGCTTCCCTGGAACTGGAATTCTCTAATTGTTGATGCCCAAGTAGATAACATTACAGATTTGAGCCACTTTATCCACTAAGCTATACAATTTCAAAATGTCTTGATATTGCCTATATTTGTGCTTAACATATATAGTTAACCTTAATTTTCTCCCTCTTAAGTTTAGTACTCTTGAGCTGAAAACATTGGCTTTCTTGATATACATGGCTTTGTTTTGGATGGAATCGGATCACAATAAAAAAAAATCTCCCAAAAGTTTATTTCAAAAATCATGGAAAAGAAGGCTTCAGGTTGGAAAAAAATTGATCCTTAAGTTCTAAATGCAATACATTTATAGTGTTAGTCAATGCTTTCCTAATTACGAGAAGGAAGGTAGAAATGTGAAAGATGTTAGATATAATTTGATAACCTTCTAGTTCTCCATAGAAATTCTGTAGTCACCACTTCATGTTATCTTCCTTCCTTAAAGCTTGTTTTAAAACCCTCTGGGTGGATATTGGCTGGACTGATTGGTAATCTTCTCCAGGAAATGAAGCTGATTTTAGAAGGCTGATGGTGTAGTAAATAAAGGAATGATGAGAATGAGCACAGATATTGTCACAAAATGAGCAGACCTCCATTATATAATTTGCAAATATCTTTAGTATGTCTTAATTTTTATGTTGTAGTAGGAGCATCTATACAATGCTGAGAATTAGAATTCTACAAAATATACAATGAGAATTGGAATTCTACAAAATATGAAACATTGTTAGGTAAGAGTTGTTCAAGGATGTAATCTTAGCTAGGTAAGAGATTGAGATCTGAAGATTACAGTGTGAAGACAGCCTGGAGTAGGAACGATCATTCGATAATTAATTCCAATTAACCACCAAGGGAAATGGATTTCTAGGTCAAATGGTATGTAGAGCACTGGCCTTCAACATAAAAGCACCATCCAGGCCCTGAGTTTAAGCCCTGGGATCAACAGAAACAAAAACACAAAATACAACATAGAGTTAGATATTTTATAATGAAGCATACTCTAATGTACTCTTCAGTGTTAGAAAGACTAAACTTCTGTGTTAGCTTTATAACCTACCACAATAAGTGTTATTGTTCATTTATTAAGCAGGAAGGCTTACTCAGATTTAGAACTTTGAAGGTTTCAGTGTATGTTCAGTTGGTTTTATTGATTTTGGGGCCTGTGACAAGACAATGTCAAGGTCGGGAGTATGTCAAAGAGAAATGTTTTGACCTAGAATGATTAGAAGATAAAAGAAGAAAGTAGATGAGAATCTAGTTCTCATGTGTTTCACTCTAAAGAATTTAATTTCCAGAAGAACTATTCAGGTATTCTCCACAGTCTGGGAGGAAATAGAAAGTCATTTTTCTTTAACACGTAGGTCTTTCTGGGGCATTCTAAAAGCAAATGGCCATATCTTCACCATTGATAATGACTTGTCCAGGGGTGGAAGCAACTAGATATTTCTATAAATTCTAATCAGATCTCAGTAGACTAAATATTTTATGGAATTCCTATTAAAATATTTTCTTGCAGTCTTCATACAACATATGTGTTTATCTGTGTGTTTGTATGTGTGTATGAATAAACGAATACAACAATGTAGAGGATAAAAGTATTAGTTTGGCCTTTTGTTTTTCTTCTCAAACCATGAAAGCCTGCCACAATCCCAATCAAATCCCATCCAAGATTCAAACATCAATGCTGTCCCAAAAGTTTTTCATGCAAACCCTAGTACATCCACCTCATTTAAGATGGCCATGGTATATGAGCATTTAAAGTCTTATAATTATGTTGTCATCAAGGAAACAATGTACAATATTTCTTTTAAAAATACCTAGATTTTAGAACACTTATCCAGAAAATTAAAGGAAATAATTATGGCATTAATTTAAATATTTAGTCACGTAAATGGGTATTCTATATCCACAGAGGCCTATTAAACCACATGATTGAAAACCTCATCTATTACCAACTTCCATGAAGACAGTTCTTGCTGAAAATAAACGAGATGTGGTAAACACATAAAAATGTATGCCACTAACAAATGCTGCTGTTCTAAAGCATGGAAGTGACAGAGCAATTAATGCCTGTGAACAGCAAGTTCTAAGTAGTGGAATGTGATTATACCCTAAGTAGAAAAATCCACAGATATTTCAGGTTGTGCTTCGTTGTTGACATTTATGAGATATATTTTGGAAAGCACAATGAATGAAAGCACGTTGTTTGTAAAACTTTGCTGGCTGATAGAAACTTATTGAAATGTATCAAATGAGAAGACTGACAATATGGTGGATAAGATGTGGTATGCAGCTTTCAATACAGACTGAAGCAAACCAAAGAATTGGAATTATTTTTTTCCTTAACAAATACTTTCTGGGTATATTGGGCTATACAGTATAATGATGAAATAATCATGTCTGTGAAAAAGTAAGGAAAAAACACTGTCACCTTTTGAATTTCTTTTTAAAGTGAATCTTAAATGAGAAAGATGAAGAAAATTTAAATGCGTTAATAAAATATTATCAAGTATTAGTTTAATTTTTGATTAAAAGTTAAAACAAACTGACAGACTTAGTCCTGGCACATGTTTTCTTTTGTTCTTGTTTTTTGGGGGGTGATATAAATATTTTTTTCAGAAAGGCATCCTTGTCTTAACCATTTCCCATAAAATTTATGCTGTCGTAGGATCAGAGTTTTTTTTTTGGCTAAATTAAGATAATAGCAGGCTCATTTTATGCCAACACAATATATAAACACCAATGACATTTTTCACTGAACAAACACTCATAAAAAATCATAAAATAATAAAGTCAAAATCCATGTCAATTTTTTTGTCGGTCATGGGGCTTGAATTCTGGGCCTGGGAATTGTCCATCAGTTCTTCAGCTCAATGCTACCACTGTACCACTTGGGCCACAGTGCCATTTCTTGTTTTTAGGTGGTTTATTGGAGATAAGAATCTCACAGACTTTTCTGCTCAGGCTGGCTTTGAACCACGATCCTCAGATCTCAGAATCCTGAGTAGCTAAGATTACAGTCACCAAAGCTCAAATCCAAGTCAATTTTTTAAAAAGCAAGCTTATTGAAACTTCTGGCTTTTTCCAATAAACAATCTTATTTTTTCAGTATTAGTTTATAACTATGAGTTACTTTTAGATGTAACTGTGAATTTTTTAATAGAATCAAATATAATTCTTACCATTACTCTGTATTTCACAAAAATCCACTGTAATGGATTTTCACCAAAGTCAATTATTACATACTATCTCACACACTATTGTTATTACATTCTATATTGCATATAGTGTGAAGTGAAAATAATTTCGACAATTTCATATAAATTTTAGGTGCTATTTTAACATTACAAATTCACATCTGTGGTTTTAAACTAAGGAAAAAATTTAGAGTTAAAAATAAAATATGAATGGGAAGGGATGGGAAGGGGAAACAAAGGAGGAGGCTACAATGCTTGATAAGAAATGTACTCATAATCTTGCCCATCTAATTGCAACCCCTCTGTACAGTATTTTCACAATAAAAAAAAGAAATGCAAAAAAAACAAATATGAATGTTTAGTGTGTCCCAATTAAACCAAAAATTCTGAGTTCATCCACATAAAATTATTTTCTTTCCACTAAAAAATTTGAAGTATTACCATTAAAAATAGTTAGGCAAGATGAGGCAGAATTCAAATTACGTCAAACAACGTCTCTGTTATTTTGCTAATCCCTCCACTAAGAAGATCTCCCTATTCCCAGTTGTCACAAAAATTGAAGTATCTCTTAGAATTCTATTTGGAAAACTTCTATATCATTGATTCTTTTTGTATTTTCTATTATATGAAACAAAATATAGACACAAAACAATTGAAATAAAATACACACATATGTTGAAGTCATCACAGCTGGAAAACAACCAACAAATTGGAACTTCACCAGGAACAAAAAGATATTGTGCCCACTTTATTTTTTAAGTACAAAGCCTTCAAATACATGTTAATTTGAGTAGAACTATAAGGATAACTGTCTCTCACAAATAAGGTTGTGCTAATTTGTAATTAAATTCATCTGGATGAACCTAATATAGCAAGTCCCTTGAATGAATCAAATTGTTTAAAACAAATGTAACTGTATGTGAAGCAAGATCTGTACATATTTAAAAGAAAAGTTGCTACAGTATCAAATCACAAAAATCATGACATACTTAAAAATTTCAGAAATGCAATTACTAAGTCCAAAATATCCATAATGAGAACTAAATACTACTGACTTATCAAGAACAAAATATGCAAAGAATCTGAGCAGTGTACATGAAGTACATAATTTAAAACTACTCCAAATTACACTGCTTTTAGAAGACTGAATATGTGTTATCTAAAGGAAAAATCAGCACATTATATAAATGAAATTAAAAATCTCATGAAAAGAGAGAATTGAAAATAATATTTTAATAAATGGTGGTCAAAATCTAGTACTGACAAAATTGCATACCTATTTAGTTAGATTCAAAAAAGACCCAAGTTACTCAAGCTGATTTAAAACTTTGGCAAAATAGTAGAATACAACTGTAACATTATTATGGATGTTGACTCTGGCATGGAATTAATTTCCTCTTTAATCTGACAAATTAATATATCAAAGAACATAACTTCTCCAACTAAATATCAGACCTAACTAAACATACAACCAGAAAAGTCATCATGCAAGCCATATTGCAGCTGGGGTAAAAGAAAAATTTGGAAAAAAATGTAAGAGAGGAGATGAAGAGAAATATTGTGGAGTAAATATGTTCAAATATTTCCTAGGTTAGTATAATGACACAATAAAACATAAGTATAAAAATAGGATAATGAAATTTATAAAAGGAAAAAATTTAGCAAGCTACATTATATGGATGTATGTGTATAACACAATAAAATACTTTGTGAAATTAACATTTGCTAATAAAAAGTCAAAAATGCATTGGAGTTGTTGTACAGTCATATGTTATTTTCCATTTTTTGTTAACATATTTCCCTGATAAAGTAATAGGAGTAATAGGTTTTGCTCATTTAGAAAGACAATCTTGTCCAATTAGCATAAAGATATTCTAGTTAATTAATGTCAATATGAAATTGTTAAATTAATTGTTGTATTAGAATATTTCCAATGCACTGTTCAAATATTACCCTATAGGTATATACTTTTTGCTATTTATTGAATAAGTTGTCTTTATTTATATGCCATTTTCTGAATGTAGTTTGGTAAATACAACTAGGATATATTATACCTGAACAGGAAATCAATTATTCAAACAGTTTTATCAAAAATGCGTCTAACGAAAAAAAGAGGTCAACCCAAATTATGTATATTTGAAAATAATCCTTGCTTAGTCCTCTTCTCACATTCCCCATTCCCTTCTTGAGAATGCTACACATTGTAGGGAATTTGTTAACATGTTTTAGAGACATAGGTTGACTTTAAAACCATGAGTTAGTTTATGCTGCATTTTTGTTTACTTTATATCCAGAAAAGCTAAATTCTTACCTTATCATTTTCCTTAGAATTTATACTCAGGTTTCATCTCTGATGGGTGAAAGATAGAGATATAAACATTTTTTAACAGTGGCTAAATTTAGATTGAGGAATCTATGTACAACTATACTCATGCAGATAGACCTCATCAGTCACGTGACCACAATATCAAAATGTTAACCTATGCTTCCTGAAATCATGCTTATGAGATCTTGTGTATTATAAACAGTGGTTATTAGCATTTGTTTTCAAACAACCTCATTTCATGGGTTAGGAACTAAAGTGAGTTATTTTACTCAAAATTTAAGGAGGCATCCAAATTTAGTTACCAAGATATACAGCATTTAACACAATGTTTGAAAAATGCAAGATAAAGGAAATAATTTATAAAAAAAAACAACGTTCAAAATAAATAGAGAATCAGTATGACTGATTTTTCTTTTACCCCAGCTGCAATATGGCTTGCATGATGACTTTTCTGGTTGTATGTTTAGTTAGGTCTGATATTTAGTTGGAGAAGTTATGTTCTTTGATATATTAATTTGTCAGATTAAAGAGGAAATTAATTCCATGCCAGAGTCAATATCCATAATAATGTTACAGTTGTATTCTACTATTTTGCCAAAGTTTTAAATCAGCTTGCAGCCCAAGCGAATGTAGAAGATATTGGACCCTAACAAAACTGACAATTGCATAAACCCAGTCCTCTATGACAGATTTAACAAGGCCTATCTTGGAGATTCTTGTTAGGGACATGATAAAAATTTATAGTTTAGTTGTGATTACAGAACAGTTTTACACCTGTCACTAAGTCATTACCTTTATTTAGCACAGTCCCTTTTTCTCTAACTTATATTTTCTTGGCTCAGGAAACTGTTTTTTGCTTGTGAAAACCTGGCTGTTTACAATATAGAAATGGGTTTTTCATCCTTTTGAAATTACTGTCTGTATAGTGTTCTATGAGATGAGCTTCCTACGATATTCCATATCATAGGAATAAATTACTCTAATTCAAACTTGGACAACAGCTAGCTTGTTCACTCTCCTAGGAAACCATCTGTATAGATTTTTTACATGTAAACAGGCCCTCATTTACTTACAAAAGTCTGTCAGTGAGTCAAACCTAACTCACCTAAGTGAGGTGAATTCCTCTCTCATGCTTCTTTTACATTAAAAATGGTAAGAACTGTTCAACAATGCATATACTTTTTAATGTGAAGTGTGACTCCTATTTTCCATAATGTGAATCAAGGAGAGGAATCAGTTTAAGATGTGAAAGAGCCTTTCGAAGAGTTTTGGACCTTGAAAATTGTCCTGGGTATTCATTTTTGGAAAAATATCCCTTTTCAAAGACAAAGGACTCCTTTTTTTTATATTGTGCAGGTACTGGGATTTGAACTCTTGGCCTTGAGCTCTACCTGGGCTTTAATTCTCTATGTTTAATCTATAGACCTGAGACACACATTCACTTCTTCCTTTTACCAAGAGTGGAGAAAAGAATCTCCTAGGTTTATCTACTTGGAATAGCTTCGAATTGCAATTATCAAATTTGAAATGGTTCCAAGCATTCCGTCTAAGGCATATTCAACAACTAGTGAAAATTGTGTTGGCTATAATTATGTATCTTTCTCTATGTGTGCACGTTTACATTTGTATATATATGTGTGTATTTGTGTGTATGCTAACGTGCAAGTGAACCTACATAAGGGCATATACACACATATATGCATATATAAATGAATATACAAATATAAATATATGTGCATATATATGTATATCAGATGTTCAGTGATTTAATCTATAGTTCCTAGCACATTGTCATTCTCACAAAATGTACATGATAAATTGCTCTGCAGATCTGTGATCTATTATGGATATCCTTTGTACTCACTTCCCCCATTAGTTTTTGACCATCCCTGTGAACAACTTCGGTCTACTTTCCATAGGATAGATTTTTTTCATTACAGGTAGTTACTAACTGATAATAAAAGAAAAAAGGTTGCTTGTAAAAGAAAAAAATTCTTGATTATAGCCATTCTACCTGGGGTGAGGTGGTATCTCAATGTTGCTTTGATTTGCATTTCTTTTATGGCTAGAGAGGTTGAGCATTTATTCATGTGACTATTGGCCATCCTTCTTTCATCTTCAGAGAAGTTTCTCTGTAAGATTTTAGCCCACTTATTTATTGAGTAGTTGTTTCTTTGAAGATTTGTTGTTGGGGGATTTAATTTGTTGATATCCAGGTAGATTTTAGATATGAGACCCTTGTCTGTTGTATGGCTAGTGAAGATTTTCTTCCAATCCGAGGACATTCTATTGATCTTGCTAACTATGTCCTTTGCCATGCAGAAGCTCTGCAATTTCATGCAATCCCATTTGCCCAAATTTTCTTTGATTTGTTGTGTTTCTGGGACTCTATTAAGGAAATTTTGGTTTGTGCCGAGGAGACCTAGGGTTTCTCCTTTTCCATCCTGTAATGTTTTCAGAGTGTCTGATTTGACTCCAAGGTATTTGATCAATTTGGAGTTGATTCTGGTGCAGAGTGATATATAAGGATCTAGATATTTTTCTGCAAGTAGTTAACCAATTTTTCCAGCACCATCTACTGAAGAGGCTGTTAGATGTTGGAGGAGATGTGGACAGAAGGGAACCTTACTGCATTCTTGGTGGGAGAGTAAACTTGTTCAACCATGTTGAAAAGCAGTATGGAGGTTCCTCAAAAGACTCTACACAGATCTCCCCTATGACCCAGCAATCCCACTTTTGGGCGTTTCACCAAATGATCACAAATAAGACCACACTAAAGCTACCAGCACAACTATGTTTATTGCAGTATTATTTACCATAGCTAAGACATGAAACCAACCCAGATGCCCCTCAGTAGATGAATGGATCAAGAGAATGTGGTATATATGCACAACGGATTTCTATGCCTCCATCAGAAAGAATGACATTGCCCCATTTGTTAGGAAATGGAAAGGCTAGGAAAAAATTATATTAAGCGAAGTAAGCCAAGCCCAAAGAAACATAGGTTTCATGGTTAACCTTATTTGCAACAACTGGTATATGTCTGAGTCAAGCAGAAAAGGTCAGATAGGTTGATGTTAGGGACATGAACCCTAAGCTATGTATTCAAATGCTTTTAATGCGATTTTTTCTAACATATTTAAAGATTATTTCTTTGTTGCTTTGTATGTCCCTCCCCAACGGTATAAGCCCTGCTTTCACTGTATTTGATGGTGGTATAATTTGTGGGGGAGGATTGGGAAAAAACAATTCGTTTAAATAAGGATACAGGTGGACGCATTGCAACACTAATATGTACAAGTACTTATGTCGAAAAACGAATTTTACTACTTTGGTTGGGGGGAGTATTTGGTATGGGGGACAAGGAGGATTGGAAGTTCTGGGAAGGAGAAACAAAGGAGGACGCTACAATGCTTGATAAGAAATGTACTCATTATCTTGTCCATGTAATTACAACCCCTCTGTACAGTATTTTCCCAATAAAAAAGAAAAAATAATAAAAAGAACAAAATTTTTAAAAATATATAAAGTAATCTTGTAGAAGATTAAAAAAATAAAAGAAAAATAATTTTAGGTCACAGGTTAAAGTATCTTATCCATTCCAATGATTTCTATGAGATAAAATTTATAGTAGAAGTAAAAGTGAAAAGGAACTCCTAGATATGTTATTTTACCATTTAGAATGGCAAAGAATAATATCATGTCACTGTCATAACTCTTAAAGAATGCAAGGTTAACCGATGGTTGCTTTTATGTTCCCACAAAACCAGTAGATCCTGAAGCATAATAGTAGCCCAGCAGAAATTCTAAGTAGCAGACATGGGGCATGGAAGAGAAAGAGAGGAAATGAAACAGAGTGAAAGAGAGAGAGAAATATCATAATATTGAAAGTGAATAATAGATAAGAGCTGTATGAGAATATTCATACTGCTATCTTTAGACTCTATGTGTACATTTGCAGGTATTTGATATTTGTAATCCATCAACATGAAATATAAAGTTATGTTGATAAAAATAAAAGTGACTCAGAAGAAATTATAAATGCAAAAACGATCTTCACAGCAGCAAACTCTCAGAGATATTTCATGATTTGAAAAGGATAAAGTGGGTGAAGTTACTATAAATTTAGAAGTACAACAATTCACAAAAATAGAAAAAGATATTTATATATTTCCTTATATAACCCAAAGCAAAAGGAAAATGTTGTTTAGATGATTTTTTTAAAAACACAGTCTCTCAAGTGCTAGGAAGTTGGCTCAGTGGTAGAGTGCTTGCCTTTCATGCATGAGGCCCTGGGTTTGATTCCTCAGCACAACGTAAGTAGAAAATGTTGGAAATGGTGCTGTACCATAAGTGTTAGCGCTAGCCTTGCCTGAGGAACAGCACTCAGGCCCCAGAGTTCAAGCCCCATGACCAACAAAGTCAAAATAAAACAAAACAAAACAAAACACAGTCTCTCACATTTGTGGCCTCAACTCTGTAATACTGTTGCTTCAACCTAGGGGTAAGATTTTAGTTGTGGACATGTATCAACTCTCCTGATTCAGACTCTACTTGATCATTTTTTAATAAATATTTTGTTCTTAATTTTCCTAGTTGTAAATTCACATGCACCTATAAAAAAATGGTTTGACCACCCCAGTAACCTTCTCAAAGTACCTCCTAACGATGACTAACAAAAAGTTGTATTATATAACAAGTAAAACAATGCTACAAAGAAAACCAATAATTAAATAATGATTAATAAAATAAAAAACAAAACAATTACCAGTGTTTTTAGTATTTGAAGTGCACTACATATTAGATTTTACTATTTTCTCATATTCCTGTACATTTTAAACCGCCTAAGATTATGATGTTCAACAAGATTTTTATAGGCTATGAATAGTCTTCAAAGTTACACACTAAGGTTATTATTTATGGCTCATCTCATTATTTGTTTATGGCCTATATGATCTCTTGTTCCTCGCTAAAATATAAAGTAAGGAATCCCTAAATTTTAACAAGAACTGTGTAGTTAGCAAGTCTTAACCCTTCATTCTGCTTCTTTACACAAAGACTTTGCAACTTCTCATTAACAAAGTTTCTATAAATTCTGAAATGTACATACTTAGTAGTATATGTCTGCTAACATAAATCTTAAATACTTTATAGAAAATGTTATACCTGCCAAACAGTCCTAATTTTGGCATATATAAGCAAATTCCTAAAATTAAATAGATATAAAACACTAAAATTTTTAACAACCCTTAACACTTGCTGCTGTGTTCATTATGACATGTGCCTTGTATAGAACAATTGAATTATTTCCCCTACACATCTCTTGAACCGCAAATATCTGGAATTATTTTGTTTTTGACATGTCCATCTGACATTATTCTTAAATGTGTGCTTATGTAAGAAGTACATGGTTCTAAAATTTCACAATTCTTCTAAACTTACTTTTTGTTGAATTGCCTAGTTTAAGAAAATCAATTACACTTTATATATAAAAAATATTCTGTGCTCAATTCAGCATCACATAAACTAACATTGTAATGATACTGAGAAGATTAGCATGGCTCCTGCGCAAGGATGACAGGCAAATTCCTGAAGCATTCCATAGTTTTACAACAATAGATGCTGGAGGGGATGTGGCCAGAAGGGAACCTTACTGCATTCTTGATGGGAGTGTAAACTTTTTCAACCATTTTGGAAATTAGTATGGAGGTTCCTCAAATGACTCCACATAGATCTCCCCTATGATCCAGAAATCCCACTTTGAGGCATTTACCCAAATGATCACAAACAAGACCATCCTAAAACTACCAGCACAACTACATTTATTGCAGCATTATTTAAGATAACTAAGATATGGAACCAACCCCGATGCTCCTCAGCAGAAGAATGGATCAAGAGGATGTGGTTTATATAAACAATGGAATTCTATGCCTCCATCAGAAAGAATGGCATCACCCAATTTGTTAGAAATTGGAAAGATATGGAAAAAATATTAAGTGAAGTAAGCCAAATCCAAAAGAACACAGGTTCCATGGTTTCCCTAATTTTCAATAACTTTATATGTATAGTATAAGCAGAAAAGGTCAAAAGCTATGTCCATATGACCAGATAACATAATGTTACGGGAAATGAAACCCAAGATAGGGATACAAGAATTTTTCTCTTTTTTGCTATTGTTTCTAATGTACTTATAATGTGCAATGTGATTTTTTGTGTCTTTTTATAGGTTCCTCCCCATGCTATAACAACTGTTTTCACTGTATTTGAAGTTGGTGCGCCTATATCTTGTATATATGCTCTTCTAATTTGGGGAGAGGAAGGAAAAAAACAAAATGCCTAAATAGGGATACAGGTTGACCCATTGTAACAATGAGATGCACAAGACACTATGCTGAAAAATGAACGTTACAATTTAGGCAGGGGAAGGGGGGAGCGGAGTGCACTTGTGGAGGTGCGAGGGAAGGAATGGTAGGGGAAAAATAAAGGAGGAGGTAACAATGTTTGTTAGGAATTGTTCTCATTACCTAGCTCATGTAAATATGACCCCTGTGTACAGTATTTTTACAATAAAAAGTATAAAACTTTTCTAAGAGGAGGAGTTTATTACCTTTATTTTGCTTATATAATATCGTTAACAAAGAAATTAATGCAAAACACTGATATGAAGATATTTAGAATGGATGTATGTGTGTATGTGCATGTGTGCACGCACGCGCAAGTAGCATGTGTGTACAGGAAATTGCATTTCTGTTGGCATGCTCAGAATTTGAAATCGCGGCTTCAAGGTCTTGCTAGGCCTTTCCTCTTAGATTGGTGAGGTACTATATAAGCTACATCTTCATTCTTGGCCCTATGCTAGTTCATTAAATTTTTGAAAAATTATATCATGAATTTATTTTGCCCTGATTGGGTTCCAACTGTTATCCACAGATCTCGGGCTCCTGAGTAGATGTCCGGAGGAGTTAGGATAACAGGTGCGACCATCCAGCACAAGGTTTTCAGAATAATTTCAAAAGTAGAAGAAAATTTACTTCACAGGGTCCTGTTTTATCATCTCCTACTTTGAAAGCATTTTGGGTGATTGTATATGAATTTTTTAGGTTTTTGATTCTTAAAAGTCAGTTAATGATAATATTTAAAAGTTTTAGTACTTTTTAAAAAGGAAACTGGAAGTTTCCTCAATTTATAAGCTCAACTCTCTACATGATAACCCAATCTCACCAACACAGTCTGTGTTGAAGACAAAATGTAACAGAAAACAATCACCATGGACATTAATTGCTATGCTATTATTTCTTGGACAATATGAATATTGAATTGAGAGTGCAAGAGAATGGAGAGATTTTACCTACCTTTTGTGTACTGCTAAAAGGCTTTTGGAAACTTTGCCTCATTTCCTTTCTCACTGTATGTCTTTGGGTCATCTACTTAAGGCATTTAATTACAATTTTTCCCAACACTAAAATGGTAATAACATTAGCATTATAACAAATATTATCTTAAGAATTAAGGGAAATAAAACTTGTGAAGTACTTAACCTAAACTTCTGTGAAGGAGCTTTGAGTTTAGCCAGCAGTTTTTTTTAAATACTAAATAGAATGCAATAAGCATTACAAAAGCCATTACATGTAGTGAGAAACCAAAAGTAATGTTATCTATTGACCATGTTCTGCTTCCAAGGAAACCAGGGTGATAACTTCTTATTCTGTAAATCAAACTGGTTATCTTATATCTTACGTCTTGGTAGTGTAAAAGTATCAGGGAAAGAATAATGAATGAATGTTGTAGACTGAGGTGAAGTCCATATGAAAATGTGAAAAACTGATAAAACATAAAAGTACCTTCGCGATATGTTGTGGTTTACATTTTAAGGAAGACCTAGAAGAATGAATTCTCTTTTTGATATCCTAGCATAGCTCCTTATAAGTAGATACTCTTTCTTCCTTCTTGTAGAGGCATCATCAGATGAGAGGAACTGTATTTTTTTTGTTTGCTTCCTTCCATTTATTCTTCAGTTTGAAATCTGAACTATTGAGACTGAAAGAGAGCAAGGGAAATTAGACACATAGACTTTGGAAAGAACAATTAACGTAAAATAAATAAAATGCACATAGTCTTGTTAAAGGTCTAACTAAATTGAAGTATATGGTCTCAAGCATTAACAGAAAATGATTTAAGCAATATCATTTTATTGAAAATTGAAAAATGTTAGGAGTGGCTTAATATTTTTCTATCTACTACCTTGAATTAATTATTGATTTTGTATAGAGAGATTAAAGATGAGATTAACAAGAAACTTGATTAAAATTGGACAAAAGTTCTGAATGGACATCTTTTCCATAAAGCCCTGAAAATCGCCAGTGGGCTAACAAAGTTGTGTTTAATACAACTTCTACGCTGGCTTAATGGTTTGTGAACTGAAATCATTAGAGAAATGTAATTCAAAATTACTATGATAAGGGGTTCCGGGAAGATGGCGGAGGAGAAGCTGGAGGCTAAACAAGCTCTCACAGAGAAAGAAGTTTTATTTTATTTTTTTTAAATTTAATTTTTTTTTGTGAACATACTGTACAGAGGGGTTACAATTACATGGGCAGGATAATGTGTACATTTCTTATCAAGCATTGCAGCCTCCTCCTTTGTTTACCCTTCACATCCCTTCCCAATCTCCCCCCTCCCCCCACACCCAATCCTCCCCCCTCCCCCCCACACCAATGTTGTAAAGCTCATTTTCTACATGACAACTTGTACTTCTCATTGTTGCAACAGGTCCACCTGTATCCTTAAACGACTTGTTTTTCCCCATCTCCTCCACAAGTTATACTGACATCAAATATAGTGAAAGCAGGGGTTATACTGTGGGGGAGGGACATACAAAGCAACAAAGAGATAATCTTATAAATGCATTAGAAACAAATGCATGAAATAAAAAAGCATTAAAATACATATCTAAGGGTTCATTTTCCTAACATCACATTATCTGACCTTTTCTGCTCGACTCATACATATACTAGATATTGCAAATAAGGGAAACCATGGGACCTATGTTTCATTGGGCCTGGCTTACTTCACTTAATATAATTTTTTCCAAGTTTTTCCATTTCCTAACAAATGGGGCAATGTCATTCTATCTGATGGAGGCATAGAATTCCATTGTGTATATATACCACATTTTCTTGATTCATTCATCTACTGAGGGGCATCTGGGTTGGTTCCATATCTTAGCTATTGTAAATAATGCTGCAATAAACATAGTTGTGCTGGTAGCTTTAGTGTGGTCTTGTATTTAAACATTTGGGTGAATGCCCAAATGTGGGATTGCTGGGTCACAGGGGAGGTCTATGTGAAGTCTTTTCACGAACCTCCATAGTGCTTTCCAAAGTAGTTGAACAAGTTTACACTCCCACCAACAATGCAGTAAGTTTCCCTTCTGTCCACATCCCCTCTTGCATCTGTTGTTGTTAGAGTTCTTGATTATAGCCATTCTAACTGGGATGAGGTGGTATCTCAATGTTGTTTTGATTTGCATTTCTTTTATGGCTAGGGAGATTGAGCTTTTTTCTTCCTGTGTCAATTGGCCATCCTTCTTTCTTCTTCAGAGAAGTTTCTCTTCAAGTCTGTAGCCCACTTATTTACTGGGCAGTTGTTTCTTTGAGGATTTGTTGTTGGGGGATTTAATTTTTTGAGTTCCAAGTATATTTTAGATATGAGACCCTTGTCCGTTGCATGGCTAGTGAAGATCTTCTCCCAATCCGTGGGCTTTCTATTGATCTTGCTAGCTATGTCCTTTGCCATGCAGAAGTTCTGCAACTTCATGCAATCCCATTTGTCCAACCTTTCTCTCTGGGAAGATGGCGGAGGAGAAGCTGGAATCTAAACAACTCTCGCATAGAAAGCAGTTTTAGAGTTCCAGTGAACAGTCCTAAGCCAGAGAATCACACCAAGTGTGCCATCACAGGACAGAGAGTCAGGCCAGAGAGAGAAAGGAATTTTAGAGTTCCAGTGAACAGTCCTAAGCCAGAGAATCACACCAAGTGTACCATCACAGTACAGAGAGTTAGGCCACAGAGGGAAAATCCAGGCAAGGAGACAGATCTGAGCACTTGCTAGCAGCTGCCACTGCAGGCTACAGTGGTGGTGGAGGTGGCAATAGCCGCCATACCTGCAACACAGAGAGTGCAGGACAAAGGAGCCAGACATGGCGCGCGAGTGTATTCTACTGAACACCAACAAGAACCGACAAGGAGCAGACATCTTCATCCTGCAGTTCACAGACCAGAGATGACCCAGGAACCAAAATGCGGTGTGAGTAGAAGCCTAATGGCCTCACTCCTTCTCAGGGAGCAGAGGAGGGAAGGCCACCCCTCCCCGCCATTACAGGAGATCTCCATGTTTGATACTGACAAAGCTTGGCTGACCTGCTAGCTCAAACACAGGCCTTGGAAGAAAACTAGAGTCATTTAGCAGGTCACAAGATCCTAAAGTGACATGCCAAAATCAGCTCCATCCAGAGAAAAGTCACCCAGCTCGGGCCACCAGCCCCAGCAGTGGGTTTCTTCACTGGGTAATCAGAGCCAGAGGCTGCCCCTCTCTTTAGCAGCATGGACAATCCATTGAAATTCAGTAAACATAAACCCTGAGAGTGGCTCCAGGCTGGGCTCTGTGAGTCTCTCACAAAGTCTCCTCAGGGAAAAGCTACTGTTTGCTGAAAGGCCTCAACTCTACCCAGAACCTAGCCTCATCAGAGCATCTACAAACATGAGGAAAAAGCCATCTCCCTCTTTTGTGATACTCAAAGCAGATCTCCCTCCCATTGAACTAGCCAGGGGAGAGGATCACAAAATCCTTTGAACAGCATAGCATTATTCTGCCTGTTCAAACAAACTGCTTAAGAAACCAACTAAGCCAGAGGAAAATCAAACACCACAAGCAGACCAGAGACTCCAACAAGAGGCTGGTTATGGACACAAGGGATAAAAAAAGATCTTCCCACCACTCCCAAAAAAATCAAAGAACTTGTTTTTTTCTCTGTTTCTCTTCTTCTTCTTCTTCTTTTTTTTTTTTTTTGGTTCCTTTTATAAAAATATTTTTCTTCTAAAACTTTTTTTTTTAATTTTTAATTTTTACCATTTTGAAAAAAAAATTCTATACACGTAACTTTTTTCTCTTCCTCTTATAATTTTTATTTTAGGGGTATATGTGTGTGTGCGTTTTTCTTTCTTTTTTGTTCTTTCTTTTCAAAAAATATTTTTGTTTTTTGTTTAGCTCTACTGAATGTCTGATTTTTTTTTCTTTTTTGCTCATTTTTTTCACCTTTTCTGCTCTTTTGCTCTTCTTTGTGTGACTTAATTGTTGTTCTGCACATCCTCAGATATACCCATAGTCGATTATTAGACTTTATCCCCCATTGTGTACACATTTAATCCACAAATTTATTACTCAATTCAAAACCTCTTAGACTTAAATTCCTAGCAGTATTACCTCTTTATACCTATATAATATTTTAAGTATTTTTATTTTTAAGATTTTCATGTCTCCTTTATATCCCTCCCGTTCTCTCATTATACCCACGTTCTTCTCTGAATATTTCATTTTCAATCTGCATATTTTTAATCATTACAGTTTTTATTTTTTTAATTTTTGCTTTTCTATTTTTTCTTGTCTCTTTTTTCTCTTTCTCTTTCTTCTTTTTTTTCTCTCTCTACTTTTATCCTATCCAACCTCTTTCCCACTTTGCGATTAGGACTTAGTTAAGTAAACTCTCCCTGCTCCTTCCCATATTTCTCTTTTCCTATTTTTACCCACATGCCTCCCAAAAACTAATAATTTCTGGTTTTCCAAATTCTACTTTGCGGTTTGTAGCCCATTATTATATAGTTGTTTGATGTTGAATAGGTATATCTGTTGAACTTCACTGTATCTGCAGACTTTTGATTGTGGATCTACAGACTTTGGTTGATGCTTGCCTTAAGATAGTGTTCTAGCACAAAACTGGTGTTACTTTCATCCCAAATGGGCAGACTAAGAGGAAAAAACACAAGAAAAATGGCAAGTCCGGGTAGCTCAAATCCCACTCATGACAATCATGGGACAGGACAGATAATGAATAATCCAGAGAAGAGTTCCCAAATAGCTCTACAAACAATACTGGCAAACATGGTAAATGAAAAGATGGAAAACATACAAAAGGACTCTGGATGAGCGTGATAGAGAGAGAGAGGAGGCAAACGAAAGGTCAATACTGGAAAAGATTGAAAATATACAAAGGAATCTATATGAGCATGATAGGGAGAGAGAGGAGGAAAACCAAAGGTTAATACCGGAATATCATGAGCGTGAGGAAGCTAATCTAAAACTGATACAGGAATTGCATGAGCAGCATGAGAACACTCAAAGAGAAAGGCAGAATAGCGTGAGTAGGCTGAGAACACACAAAGAGAACTTCACGAATGGCATGAAAGTGAGGAAGCTAAGCAAAGAGTAATAAAGGAATTGAGAGAGCAGGATGAGAATACACAAAGATCACTAAAGGCATTCATGAAATCCATTAAGGAAGAGCTGAAGGATGTCAGGAAGACCAAGGAAACCATAAAAAATCACCTAAGTGATTGGAGAATAAACACTGAACACCAAATTAAGGAAGTAAAGACGTCCATACAAGATCTAAAACAAAGCTTCAACAAAGAATTTGAAGCCATCAAAGTTGACCAATTAGAAGGAAAAGAAATGAAAAACCAAGTAGAAAGCCTTGAGAGCAGGTTAGACCATGCAGAAGATCGAATCTCGGGGACTGAAGACATCCTAGATATTATAGAGAAAGAACAAACAACCATCCAAGACAAGTCCAAGAAATATGATAGATCTATCCAACACTTGGAAGACACAATCAGAAGGCCTAATCTAAGGATAATGGGTGTAGAGGAGCACCTAGAAACAGAAGTTAATGGTCTAGGAAATCTGTTTAACAGGATCCGAGCAGAGAACTTCCCAAACATGCAAAAAGATAGGCCTATTCAGATATAAGAAGCCTTTAGAACCCCAAACAGACCAGACCAGAATAGGACATCCCACCATCACATTATAATCCTCACAGGATCAACTCAGACCAAGGAAAAGATCCTTAAAGCTGTCAGGGAGAAAAGGTTAATCACCTATAAAGGGAAACAAATTAGAATCACCTCAGATTTCTCAGCAGAGACCATCAAAGCAAGAAGAGCCTGGAATGATGTCTGCCATGCCCTAAAAAGAAACAATTATCAACCAAGAATACTGTACCCAGCTAAACTCTCGTTCATAACTGAAGGCCAAATAAAAAACTTCCATAGCAAAGAAAAATTGAAACAATACATCTCCACCAAACCAGCCCTACAAAAGATTCTTAAAGATGTCCTACACATAGAAAACCAACAAGACCGCAATAAAGGCCAAGAAACTGCACCCAAAATGAGAAACAAAGAACCATAGGAATAACCCAGTTTTCGCAGCCCCCAAGAAAGTAGATAACATGGCAGGAACTCCCAAATACTTCTCAGTCCTATCTCTTAATGTTAACGGACTGAACTCTCCAATTAAGCGACATAGACTGTCTAGTTGGATTAAAAAACAAGACCCTTCTATCTGCTGCCTGCAGGAGTCACATCTTGCCCGTAAAAACAAACACATTTTCAATGTTAAAGGCTGGAACAAAATCTACCAAGCAAACGGACCGCATAAACAGGCGGGAGTTGCAATCCTAATATCAGATAAAATAGACTTCAAATTAAAATTCGTGAAAAGAGATAAAGAAGGTCGCTACATACTAATTAAAGGATCTCTCCTTCAGGAGGATATTACAATTCTAAATATCTATTCGCCAAACAATGGAGCACCCTAATTTATCAAAGAAACACTACTTTCCCTCAAATCCCATATAGATCCAAAGACATTAATTGTTGAGGATTTTAACACACCACTCTCCCCACTAGATAGATCAACTCGGCAAAAACTCAACAGAGAAACCGCAGATCTAAACAGCTGCATAGATCAACTAGACTTAACAGACATTTACCGAACATTTCACCCAGCAGCATTAGAATACACGTTTTTCTCAGCAGCACATGGAACGTTTTCTAAAATAGACCACATTTTAGACCACAAAGCAAACTTGTCTAAATTCAGAAACATTGAAGTTATACCTTGCATTCTCTCTGACCACAAGGGAATAAAATTAGAACTCAACACCAAAAGCCACCAAAGAAAGTCCGGTATCACATGGAGGCTGAACAACACACTGCTGAATCATGAGTGGGTCATGGAAGAGATTAGAAAGGAAATTCAAATGTTCATGCTATTCAACAAAAATGAACACACAAATTACCAGCTCCTCTGGGACACAGCAAAGGCAGTACTCAGAGGCAAGTTTATAGCTCTGACCTCCTACGTCAACAAATTGGGGAGATCTGAAACTAGCAATTTAATGACACATCTAAACCTCCTTGAAAAAGAGCAGCAAGATAAACCCCAATCCAGTAGACGGAAAGAAATAATCAAACTTAAATCAGAATTAAATGAATTAGAATCCAAAAAAACTATAGAAAGAATCAACAAAACAAAGAGTTGGTTCTTCGAAAAACTTAACAAAATTGACAGACCCTTAGCAAATCTTATCAGAAAAAGAAGAGAACACACCCAAATTAGTAAACTCAGAGATGAGAATGGAAACATCACCACGGAAGCAACCAAGATTCAGAACATTATAAGGGAATACTTCTCAAAACTTTATGCTAATAAGTTTGAGAACTTGACAGAAATGGACATTTTCCTAGCAAATATTGACATGCCAAAACTAAACCAAGATGAGTTAAATCAGCTTAACAGGCCCATATCAAGCATTGAAATAGAAACAGCAATAAGAGACCTCCCAGCTAAGAAAAGTCCAGGACCAGATGGATTTACAGCGGAATTTTACAAGGCCTTCAAAGCAGAGCTCACACCAATTCTCCTCCAACTCTTCAATGAAATTGAAAGAGAAAGCTCACTACCGAACACATTCTATAAAGCCATCATAACCCTCATCCCAAAACCAGGCAGGGACTCATCAAAGAAAGAGAACTATAGACCCATTTCATTGATGAACATTCATGCAAAACTTCTCAACAAAATTTTGGCCAATCGACTTCAACAATTCATCCAAAAAATCATACACCACGATCAAACAGGATTCATTTCAGGGATGCAAAGCTGGTTCAATATACACAAATCAATTAACATTATTCATCACATCAACAGGAGCAAGAATAAGAACCACATGGTTATCTCAATAGATGCAGAAAAAGCATTCGACAAGATCCAACACCCCTTTAGGATGAAGGTTTTGGAAAAATTAGGAATCCATGGAACATTCCTCAATACAATAAAGGCTGTATATGACAAACCTACAGCCAGCATTATACTCAATGGTGAAAAACTAAAGCCATTTCCTCTTAACTCAGGAACAAGACAAGGATGCTCACTCTCTCCACTTCTCTTCAATCTAGTATTAGAATGCCTAGCTACAACAATAAGACAAGATGCAGACATAAAGGGGATACAAATAGGGAAAGAAGAAATAAAACTCTCCCTCTTTGCAGATGACATGATCTTGTATTTAAAGAATCCCATAGACTCCACTCCCAAATTACTCAAGCTGATTCAAAACTTTGGCAAAGTAGCAGGTTATAAAATTAACCCCCAAAAATCAATGGCTTTTCTGTATGCCAACAATGAGAAAAGTGTGGCTGAAATTAGGAAAGCAACTCCATTTGTAATAGCCCCACAAAAAATAAAATACCTAGGAATTAACTTAACTAAAGAAGTGAAGGACCTCTATGATGAAAACTTTAAAATCTTGAAAAAGGAAATCAACACAGAACTTAAAAAATGGCAAAACCTCCCATGCTCCTGGATTGGAAAGATTAACATCGTGAAAATGGCAATACTCCCCAAGGCTATCTACAAATTCAACGCAACACCTATCCAAATTCCACCCTCATTCTTCAAGGAAATAGAAGAGGCAATCCAAAAATTCATATGGAACAATAAAAGACCCCGAATAGCAAAAACGCTCCTGAATGGAAAGAACACTGCTGGAGGAATGTCAATACCAAACTTCAAACTCTACTATAAAGCCATAGTAATCAAAACAGCTTGGTATTGGCATAAGAACAGACCTCAGGACCAATGGAATAGAATTGAAAACCCAGAAATGAACCTACAGACCTATAGCCATCTAATCTTCGATAAGGGAGCTAAAACAATAGAATGGAAGAAAGACAACCTCTTCAGTAAATGGTGCTGGCAAAATTGGTTAACTACATGTAGAAAACTTAAACTAGATCCTTATATATCACCCTGCACAAGAATCAACTCCAAATGGATCAAAGACCTTGAACTCAAAGCAGATACTCTGAAAACATTACAGGATGGAATAGGAGAAACCCTAGGTCTCCTTGGCTCAGCCCGAAATTTTCTGAATAGAGACCCGGAAACACAACAAATCAAAGAAAGTTTGGACAAATGGAATTGCATAAAGTTGCAGAGCTTCTGCAGGGCAAATGACATAGCTAGCAAGATCAATAGAAAGCCCACGGATTGGGAGAAGATCTTTACTAGCCATACAACGGACAAGGGTCTCATATCTAAAATATACTTGGAACTCAAAAAATTAAACTCCCCAACAACAAATCCTCAAAGAAAGAACTGCCCAATAAATAAGTGGGCGAAAGACTTAAAGAGAAACCTCTTTGAAGAAGAAAGAAGGATGGCCAATAGACACATGAAGAAAGGTTCAACATCCCTAGCCATAAAAGAAATGCATATCAAAACAACATTGAGATATCACCTCACTCCAGTTAGAACGGCAAAAATCAAGAACTCTAACAACAACAGATGCTGGAGGGGATGTGGACAGAAAGGAACCTTACTTCATTGTTAGTGGGAATGTAAACTTGTTCAACCACTTTGGAAAGCAGTATGGAGGTTCCTCAAAAGACTTCACATAGAGCTCCCCTATTACCCAGCAATCCCACTTTTGGGCATTTACCCTAATGTTTACAAACAAGACTACACTAAAGCGACCAGCACAACTATGTTTATTGCAGCATTATTTACCATAGCTAAGATATCTAACCAACCCAGATGCCCCTCAGTAGATCAATGGATCAAGAAAATGTGGTATATATACACAATGGAATTCTATGCCTCCATCAGAAAGAATGACATTGCCCCATTTGTTAGGAAATGGAAAAACTTGGAAAAAATTTTATTAAGTGAAGTAAGCCAGGCCCAAAGAAACGTAGGTCCCATGGTTTCCCTTATTTGTAATATCTAGTATATGTATGAGTCAAGCGGAAAAGGTCAGATAATATGATGTCAGGAAAATGAACCCTTAGATGTGTATTTTAATTTTTTTTTCTTTCATGCATGTGTTTCTAACACATTTATAAGATTATCTCTTTGTTGCTTTGTATGTGCCTCCCCCACAGTATAACCCCTGCTTTCACTATATTTGATGTCAGTATAACTTGTGGAGGAGATGGGGAAAAACCAGTTGTTTAAGGATACAGGTGGACCTGTTGCAACAATGAGAAGTACAAGTTGTCATGTCCAAAACAAGCTTTACAACGTTAGTGCAGGGGGGGGAGGGGGGGAAAATGCGGGAAGGAGAAGGATTGGGATTAGGGGGGGAGGGGGGAGGCTGGGAAGGGATGTGAAGGGTAAACAAAGGAGGAGGCTGCAATGCTTGGAAAGAAATGTACGCATTATCCTGCCCATGTAACTGTAACTCCTCTGTACAGTATGTTCACAAATAAAATTAAATTAAATTTAAAATAAAATAAAATAAAATAAAATCATTAGTGAAAAGAAAATAAAAATCAATGGCTTTTCTGAATGCCAAAAATGAGGAAAGTGTGGCTGAATATAGGAAAGCAACTCCATTCGTAATAGCCCCACAAAACATAAAATACATAGGAATTAACTTAAGCAAAGAAGTGAAGGACCTCTATGATGAAAACTTTAAAAACTTGAAAAAGGATATCAAAACAGAACTTAAAAAGTGGCAAAAACTCCCATGCTCCTGGACTGGAAAGATCGGCATCGTGAAAATGGCAATACTTTCCAAGGCTACCTACAAATTCGATGCGATACCCATCAAAATTCAAAACTCATTCCTCAAGGAAATAGAAGAAGCAATCCAAAAATTCATATGGAACAATAAAAGACCATAAATATCAAAAATGATCCTCAAGAGAGAACACTGCTGGAGGAATATCAATAACAAATTTCAAACTCTATTATAAAGGCATAGTAATCAAAACAGCTTGGTACTGGCACAAGAACAGACTTCAGGACCAATGGAATAGAATTCAAAACCCAGAAATGAACCTACAGACCTATAGCCATCTAATTTTTGATAAGGGAGCTAAAAAAATAGAATGGAAGAAAGACAACCTCTTCAGTAAATGGTGCTGGCAAAATTGGTTAACAATTTGGAGAAAACTAAACCAAGGTCCTTATACATCACCCAACACCAGAATCAACTCCAAATGGATCAAAGACCTCAGAGTCAAAGACGACACTCTGAAAACTTTAAAGGATGGAATAGGAGAAACTGTAGGTCTCCTTGATGCAGGCCGAAATTTTCTTTTAATAGAGACCCAGAAACACAACAAATCAAATAAAGGTTGGACAAGTGGGATTGCATGAATTTGCAGAGTTTCTGCATGGCAAATGACATAGCTAGCAAGATCAATAGAAAGCCCACGAATTAGGAGAAGATCTTCACAAGCAATACAACAGACAAGGGTCTCATATCTAAAATATACTTGGAATTAAAAAAAATAAATCCTCCAACAACAAATCCTCAAAGAAACAATTGCCCGATATATAAGTGGGATAAATATTTAAATAGAAACTTCTCTGAATAGGAAAGAAGAATGGCAAATAGACACATGAAGAAATGCTCAACCTCCCTAGCCATAAAAGAAATGCAAATCAAAACAACATTAAGATACCACCTCACTCCAGTTAGAATGGCAAAAATAAAGAACTCTATTAACAACAGATGCTGGAGGGGATGTGGACAGAAGGGAACTTACTTCATTTTGGGTGGAAGTGTAAACTTGTTCAACCAATTTGGAAAGTAGTATGGAGGTTCCTCAAAAGACTCCACATAGATCTCCCCTATGGCCCATTAATGCCACTTTGGAGCATTTACCCAAATGTTTACAAACAAGACCACACTAAAGCTACCAGCACAACTATGTTTATTGCAGCATTATTTACTATAGATAAGATAGGGAACCAATCCAGATTCCCCTCAGTAGATGAATGGATCAAGAAAATGTGGTATATATACACAATGTAATTCTATGCCTCCATCAGAAAGAATGACATTGCTCCATTTGTTAGGAAATGGAAAGGCTTGGAAAAAATTATATTTAGTGAAGCAAGACAGGCACAAAGAAATATAGGTCCCTTGGTTTCCTTTATTTGCAATATCTAGTATATGTCTGAGTCAAGCAGAAAAGGTCAGATAAGGTGATGTTAGGGAAATGAACCCTAAGATATGTATTCAACTGTTTTTTTTTTCTTTCATGATATTGTTTCTAACACATTTATAAGATTATTTCTTTGTTGCTTTGTATGCTCCTCTCCCACAGTATAACCCCTGCTTTCACTGTATTTGATGTCAGTATAATTTGTGGAGGGGAAGGGGAAAAACAAGTCGTTTAAATAGGGATACAGGTGGATCCAAAGCCACAATGAGAAGTACAAGTCGTTATGTCGAAAAAGAACTTTACAACTTTGGTGGGTGTGTATGTGGAGGATTGGGTGGGGGGTGAGGGGGGAGGATGTAATGGGATGGGAAGGGGAAACAAAAGAGGAGGGTACAATGCTTGAAAATAAATGTACTCATTATCTTGCCCATATAATTGTAACCCCTCTGTACAGTACTTTCACAATAAAAAATTAAAATTAAAAAATTACTATGCTACTACTTCATAACTATTATAACTCATCGAAAAAAAATCAAAGGAACCAGGTGTGGTGGTAAAGACTTGTAATTCCGAGCGTTTAGGAGGTTGGATTTAAGTCTAAAGCAACACTGGGGGGTACTGCAGAGAGTAAAAATCTGCCCTTTATTACCTTTTGAACAAAAGCTAAGAATGTTGATGAGAGTGTGGAGAAAAGGAAATTTTCTACACTCTTGGTCAAAATAGAGGTTAGTAGAAAATAGTATGCAGTTTTCCAAAGAGGCTGTGATCTGATGATTGTGGTTCAAAGCCAGCCTCGGCAGGAAAGTCTGTGAAAATCTTACCTCCAATAAACACTCAGAAAACCAGAAGTGATGCTGTGGCTCAAGTGGTAGAGCACTAGCTTTGAGCTGAAAAACTGAGGGACATCGCCCAGTCCCAGAGTTTAAGCTCCACGACTGACAAAAAAAAAAAAAAAGAAAGAAAGAAAAAGAAAAAAAAGACAAATAAATGCAAAGTTGAAATATCATCTGATCCACCAATCATGTGATTATTTCTCTCTGGGTGACTCGTAAATATTCTGTAGTTCATTGTCATTCACATTATTCACAACAGCCAAGATATAAATCAAAGTTCAGTGTTCAACTATACACTAATAAAGCAACTGTGGTACATGCACAATCATGTTTTTCTGTTTCATCCTTAAAACAGCAAAAGACTTCTCGCATTAGCCACAACTTACAATAACCTGAAAGATGTATTCTAACTGAAGAATAATGTTATCCTCTGCTCTTTGTAAACACTCTCTCTCTCTCTCTCTCTCTCTCTCTCTCTCTCTCTCTCTCTCTTAAAAACCTCAAATATTAAGAGAGAAATCTTTTTAAAAAGTAAAGCAAAGTGGAATTGCTGGGCATTTAGGTCACAATGTAGAAGATAGTAGATATACAGGATGACCAGGTATAGAGTTGTGATGTACCGTATGAGGATACAGGGGACAACACTGGCTTTACATAGGAATGAAGCTAAGTAAGTAGGAGTTGTTCTTCCTAGTAGGGATTGCTTTATTAGTTGTTTTTCCTTCAGTAATGGTTTGGATGAATGTAATTCTTTAAATACCTGCTTGTTTGCAGAAATTATAACAAACAATATAGCAATAATGTTGCATGCTCAACATAGAACAAAATGTCAAATTAAAATGCATGAGATTATCCTTGATGTAAACTAATTATTACAAATAAAGGAAATCATGGGACCTATGTTTCTTTAAGTCTGGCTTACTTCACTTAATATGATTTTTTCCAAGATCTTCCATTTCCTTACAAATGAAGTGATATCTTTCTTTCTAATGTAAACATAGTATTCCATGTGTGTGTATCTGTGTGTGTGTCCCATTTTCTTGATCCATTCATCTACTGAGGGCCATCTGGGTTGATTCCTTATCTTATCTCTGTTAAATACTACTGTGATAAACATAATTGTTCTGGTAGCTTTAGTGTGGCCTTGTTTTGGGTCACCTAGTTAAATGCCCAGAAGTGGGATTACTGGGTAATAGGGGAGCATTATTGTGTACATCAAGTATAATCTTTGTAGATGAGCAGAATAGCTCAATAGCTAAGTACATATCAGCATATAAGGTGATTCCACGTGAAATGAACTACAAGACATGTTCTTTGTTGGTGTTCTTAATGTTCTAGGTGATTTCTTTTTTTTTTTTCTTTTTTTTTTAAATTTTATTTTATTTTATTTGAGAACATACTGTACAGAGGGGTTACAATTACATGGGCAGGATAATGCATACATTTCTTACCAAGCATTGCAGCCTCCTCCTTTGTTTACCCTTCACCTCCCTTCCCAGCCTCCCCCCTCCCCCCCACCCAATCATACCTCCCCTCCCCCCCCCCACCGACATTGTAAAGCTGGTTTTGACATGACATTTTGTACTTCTCATTGTTGTAACAGGTCCACCTGAATCCTTAAACTACTTGTTTGTCCCCGTCTCCTCCACATGTTATACTGACATCAAATATAGTGAAAGCATAGGTGATTTCTTTATATCCTTTGTGTTTTCCCACCTAAGCATTATCCCCTGTAGTCACTGTATTTTGATTTTGATACCCTGGGTATTGTAAATATGTTGATATGAACTATGGAATGGTAAGGGAAAAAACAAAATGGTGAGACAAAGGACAGAGGGGGAACCTATGCAACAGTGGTATTCACAAGACAATATGTTAGAAATAATCTTGGGGGTGTTGGGAGTGAAGAGGGAGAAAAATTGGAGAAGGGATAACAAGTTTGAAAAGAAATGAGTTCATTAACTTACTTATATAGCTAAAGCCCCACTGTACATTACCTTGACAATAAAATATAAATATAAATAAAATAAAATATATGAAAGCAGCAACACGAGATGGGAGAGGGGAAATACTGTATGTAGTAGAGTAGAGTAGAACAGTTTGGAGAGCAGTAATTTTATATTAACATAGCAAGTAATAAACTAGCATACAGATTTTCAGCCTCATGTCAGTCACTAAAAAGGAAAACAGAATGCAAAATCAGCAAACCCATAGAGAAAATAGAATACTAAGCAAGGTGAAGAGATGACTTGGACCAAGAATAACAAATGACGCAATTAGGAAACAAATAACAAACTGGTAAGTTTAAAAAATATTACCCATAATTCTATTAAATGTTGTTTACATCACAATTAGTTAGAACTATAATTCAAATCACAGTTTAATAGTATATCATATTAATAGTAAGTTACTTACTACTGATTTCTTAATATTGAATGTTTAATATAAAATTTTAACAAAAGAATAATGTGAAACTAACTTTAATAATATATTTCATGAATTGTAAATTTGAGAAGCTTTAGAATTTAAACAAATAATATATCATTATTGTTTCATTTCTGTGAATTAATGTAATAATTCAAAGTGTATTCTACACCTAGCACTCATTTAACATCAAATAATAAATTATTTCTCATAATAATTTATTGCACATAATAACTCTTGGTATTAGGTAGAAGGGTTCAGCATTGTGGAAAAATTCACACCACACAATACAAGAGGGTATGACTCCTCTCAACTAGCTTAAATTGTGGAAATTTTATTTTTACATACATATTAAATTCCTGTCTAGATGGTATCTATATAAATATATATAATTATATACATGAGGAATATTTCAGATGATACTTAAAAGTCATATTCATTAAATAAATTTTTATTATTTTGTACAAAATAAATGTTTATAGACAGACTGAATTTATGAGTAGATGATGGTGTATGAGTGCCAGATGATATGTATTGAGGCTTATTTTATGTTCCTGACATTGTTTCTATAATTGGATTTAATTTTCCATAATGGGTTAAATGTATTATATTGGATATATGAAAGTAAACTGTATATTTATTCCATTAATACTTTGCCACTTGTCTAATTCCAATATAATTTATCCATGTGTTTGAAGTAATGAGAATAACAACAAATATAAGCAAGATAAATCAGTCTGAAGTAGACAAGTATTTTCACCTTTGTTTTGATAGTTGGTCCTCTTTTACACTACAGAATATGCTTGTGAAAATGTGCTCCAGGCTGGCCACAACTGCAGAATATTATGGTTTGATCTATCATAAGAGAAAGAAGGAAGGGCAAACTTCCTTCCAAAAGTCTGCTCTCAGGGATGTGATCTGCTTTATGGTAGTGACTTGGAAATGAACATTTTTTTACAGTAAGCCTTGAAAAACCATCTGATAGACCATTTCTGTAAGTCTATTATTACAGAAGATTATTGATATCTTTGCAAGGATACCAGATTGCTTCATTTTGAGAGAATTAAAATAGGAATTTAGTTAGCTGATATTTGTATCTTTAGGAGAAAAACCAGTTGACTGTAGGCCAAGGGATGACTGGGGCCCAGAGAAGCTACTACGTTGAATAGTAATCCTAGACCTTTAAAACAACACACACACACACACACACACACACACACACACAAACACATACAAATCAACCAAACAAAAAAACCTCCAGTTAGCACAGCCAGTGAGGGCTGCTATAACAGCCTACATGAAGGCAGGCAAAAAACAGAAGGTGAGAGCCATTTAGCTGATAACTAACATATTTTTGATGAGGCAGACTGAAATGAGACTCCAGAGAGAGAGACAGTCAGAAAGACTGATCAGAGAGAACTAAAATTGGTCACACAAAGATTGGAAAGTAGAATTCCTTGTAGAACAAATAAATCATAGAAAGTGTATGCATGTAAAAACAAGACAGAAATCAACTCCAAGTGGATCAAAGACCTCAGAGTCAAAGAAGACATTCTGAAAACATTACAGGATGGAATAGGAGAAACCCTAGGTCTCCTAGGCACAGGCCGAAATTTTCTTAATAGAGACCCGGAAACACAACAAATCAAAGAAAATTTGGACAAATGGGATTACATGAAGTTGCCGAGATTCTGCATGGCAAAGGACATAGCTAGCAAATTCAATAGAAAGCCCACGGATTGGGAGAAGATCTTCACTAGCCATACAACGGACAAGGGTCTCATATCTAAAATATACTTGGAACTAAAAATATTAATTCCTCAAACAACAAGTCTTCAAAGAAACAACTGCCCAATAAATAAGTGGGCTAAAGACTTAAAGAGAAACTTCTCTGAAGAAGAAAGAAGGATGGCAAATAGACACACGAAGAAATGCTCAGCCTCCCTAGCCCTAAAAGAAATGCAAATCAAAACAACATTAAGATACCACCTCACCCCAGTTAGAATGGCAAAAATCAAGAATTCTAATAACAACAGATCCTGCAGGGGAGGTGTACAGAAGGGAACATTACTTCATTGTGGGTGGGAGTGTAAACTTGTTCAACCACTTTGAAAAGTAGTCTGGAGGTTCCTCAAAAGACTCCACATAGAGCTCCCCTATGGCCCATTAATGCCACTTTGAGGCATTTACCCAAATGTTTACAAACAAGACCACACTAAAGCTACCAGCACAACTATGTTTATTGCAGCATTATTCACCATAGCTAAGATCTGGAACCAACCCAGATACCCCTCAGTAGATGAATGGATCAAGAAAATGTGGTATATATACACAATGTAATTCTGTGCCTCTATCAGAAAGAATGACATTGCCGCATTTGTTAGGAAATGGAAAGGCTTGGAAAAAATTATATTAAGGGAATTAAGCCAAGCCCAAAGAAACATAGGTCCCATGGTTTCCCTTATTTGCAATATCTAGTATATGTCTGAGTCAAGCAGAAAAGGTCAGATAAGATTATGTTAGGAAAATGAACCCTAAGATATGTATTCAAATGTTTTTTTCTGTCATGCATTTGGCTCTAACACATTTATAAGATTATTTCTTTGTTGCTTTGTATGTCTCTCCCCCACAGTATAACCCCTGCTTTCACTGTATTTGATGTCGGTATAATTTGTGGAGGGGAAGGGGAAAAACAAGTCGTTTCAATAAGGATACAGGTGGATCTGTTGCAACAATGAGATGTACAAATTGTCATGTCAAAAATGAACTTTACAACTTTGGGGGGGTATTGGGGGGGTGGGGTGAGCCTGGGAAGGGATTGGAAGGGGAAACAAAGGAGGAGGCTACAATGTTTGATAAGAAATATACTCTTTATCTTTCCCATGTAATTGTAACTCCTCTGTACAGTATTTTCACAATAAAAAATAAAAATTTAAAAAACAAAAACAAGACAGAAGACCAAATTCCAGAAATGCATATTTTCTTAGAGGTCATCTTAATCAATTATCAATGGAAATCTTTGAATTCTTAAATATTTGACCACATGTGGGAGATGGTTGAAGAGAAAGAAAATGTCACCACTCTGTTAGGAGTTCCAATATCACAATATGAATTAATCAAGCACAAATTTGTAAGAAAAAGGGAAAACAATTATTCCAACTGAGGGATTCGTTT
The DNA here is from genome assembly GCF_019054845.1 of Dipodomys spectabilis. Classification (NCBI taxonomy): domain Eukaryota; kingdom Metazoa; phylum Chordata; class Mammalia; order Rodentia; family Heteromyidae; genus Dipodomys; species Dipodomys spectabilis. The sequence goes on along the minus strand of NW_024871204.1, from coordinate 1,332,341 downwards.
GTTTTGATGTAACAGTTCTTGATTTAGGTGCTAGCAATTACCATTCAATTGATCCAGTCCCACAGCTGAGTTGATATTGACTGCAGTATTCCCACATGAAGGAAAAGAAGAAATTTACAAAAGTCTGATGAATTGAGTTGAAAGTGTTGTAATAGCGATATCTGAGATTTAGACACAGATGAAGAGGTGGATTTTCTTTTCTAAAAATCTCCCATTTTTAGTCTGGTGCCAGTGGCTCACAGCTGTAATCCTAGTTGCTGAGGAAGCTGAGATCTGAGGATGGTGGTTCAAAGCCAGCCTGGGCAGGAACATCCCTGAGACTCTTATCTCATTTAACCACCAGAAAACCAGAAGTGGCACTGTTGCTCGAGAGGTAGAGCACTCAACTTGAGTTGAATAGCTGAGGGACAGTGCCCAAGCCCAGATTTCAAGCCACTCGACCACAACTACAAAAATCCCCCCTTTCTTGGACTGCCTACATTTTATCCTAACATTCAACAAATAAGCCATTTTATCACCCACTACCTTTAAGTCCTAACCTAGATACTGAAAATAAAATGATTTGGTATCTTTTGTCAAAAGATTCATATTTGAGGAAACAAATACCATTAGTAGTAACTTTTTTGCCAGTCCTTGAACTCTGGGCCTGGGCCCTGAACATGGGTATGCTGGTAGCTTTCATGCGAGCTTGTTGTTATTTTTTGGATTACTGCCATTGAGGGAATTACTGGATCTTAAGGGAGATCTACATTTAGTCTTTTCGGGAAATTCCGTACTGCATTCTAGAGTGGTTGAACAAGTTTAATTTCCACCAACAGTGTAATAGAGTTCCCAATTGGCTACATCCATGCCAGCATTTGCTATTGTTTGTTTGCTTGATAATGGCCATTCTAACTGGGATGAGGTAGAATCTGTCTTGTTTACTTGTAGAATTGTGGGCACCTTCTAGCTATCATAAATGAATGAATCCATGAAACCTATATTGTTCTGAGCCTGCATTCCTTTCTCTTTTCTTTTAGTATAATTTTTGCAAGCCTTTCAGTTTCCTTAATACTGGTGAAAAGTCATCCTTTCTCATGGGGGAATGGAATTCCAGTGTGTGTGTGTGTGTGTGTGTGTGTGTGTGTGTGTGTGTGTGTGTGTGTATGATGACTATAGGCCCATGAGTTTATTTGTAAGCCTTCTGTTTTATGTGTAATTTTGTAATTCCATATTAAATTCTGGTTACTTTCTCTACTGCATTGAAGTATATTGTTGGGATTTTCATGTGTGTTGCATTGGCAATTATTTGGGGACAATATTGCATTTTTCTCCATGTTAACTCTTCCAACCTGGAGCATTGAAAGGCTTTCCATTTCCTTGAATCTCCTTCAATTTCCCTTTTTATATTTTTAAAGTTTTCACAGTAGAGGCCCTTCACATTTTTAGGTAAATTAATTAATTCCTTGTTTTGTTGTTATTGTTGTTGTTTTGTTTAGATTTGATTTTATTTTGAGACTAATACATATGAGGTTGTTTTTTGGATTTCAGCCTGGATCTTCCCATTGTTGGTAACACAGTAATAATACTGATTCTTGTGGTTTTTATACCCTGCTGCATTACTGAAACTTAGCATCACCTTTACTAACTTGAGGGAGGAAGCTATAGGGTCCTTTAAATACAGGATCATTACATATGAGAAAAGGGATAGTTTTACTTCCCCTATTTGGATCTCCTTTATGTTTTTCTCTTGCCTATTGTTCTTGCTAGAAAGTCCACAACCATTTTAAAGAGTAGTAGAGAGAGTGGACATCCTTGTCTCATTTCTGATTTTAATGTCTTCATGCTTCCACCATTTGGTAAATGCTAATTATCTCTGTCACATACATACTGAGGAATGTTCCATGTATTCCTAGTTTCTCAGACCTTTTAATCATAAAGGGCTATTGGAGGTTCTTAAAAGCTATTTCTACATCCATATAGATGATTATGTATTTCTTGTCCTTGCTTCTGCTGATGGTTTGTATTATGTTTATTGACAAGAATATTGAATCCAATTTTATCCTAGGATGAATCCTATTTGATCGTACCATATGATTTTTTTTTGTTAATTGCTGAAATTGTTTGGTGAGAATTTTATTAAAAAGGTCTGCATCAATGCTTACCAAAGAGTTGGGTTAATAGTTCTCTTTCTTTGGTGAGTCCCTATGTGATTTGGGGAAGAGTCTAATTCTAGCTTCAAAGAATGTGTTTGATAATTCCATTTTCCGTTCTATTCCATTGAAGAGATAGGTCTGAGTATTGTAAGTTCTTTTCAGGCCTTAATTTCATGGTAAATTAATTCAGTCCTAGATTTTTCTGGAATGGATAGTGGTTTATTGCATTTCATTTTCATTACTTCTTAGGTGTAACTACTTGGTTCAGATTGTGTATAGGAAAGCATCAATTTCTCCAGGATTCTCCAGGCGATTGGCATAAGGTTTTCAAAGTACTCTCTTATAACATTCTCAATTTTGCTTATATCTGTTGTGTTGTCTTATTTTTACCTCTAATTTTCTCTCTTTGGGTGAGTTCTCTTATTGTTTTTGGTGGGATTTTATATTATGAAGGTGATATATAGAGAGATGGGTTACATTTACATAAGTAATAAGTATATTTTTAATAGTGCTATCCCTCCCTCAGTTTTTCCTGCTTCCTCCAACCCTGACATCCCCCTCCCCCAAAGTAGTGAAGTTCATTTCTAACATAGTTCTACTGTATATCACTGGTGCTTTGGTTGATCTTTGTCCCACCATTTCTGTGATTTCCCTTCCCTTCCCCAAATCAGATTAACATGTATAAGACCAAGGGTTGAGAAAACAAAAACAGTTACTACAGAGAGTAAACCAAAAGGTGAAAACTAAATAGAAATAAGTAAAAAGAGTTCACTATACAATCATCTTTTATCCATTTTTTGGAGCGCCTTTCGATAAGCATCATTTTATATGGTGATATTCATATTGCTATTGAGCTGTTGTAAATAGCCTAGACATATTCTAGTTTTTCCAAATGAGTGAAAACCTGTAGCCTATGATTCTTTGGGTCTGGCTTGTTTGACTTATTATGTTTTCCAAGTAGTTCCATTTCCTTACAAATGGGGCAATGTCATTCATTCTGATGAATAGTGTTTTGTTGTGAATATATACGACATTTTCTTGATCCATCATTGCTGGGTCATGGGGAGCTCTATTGAGGAACCTCTATATTTCTTTACAGAATATTTGAACAAATTTACATTTCCACCAGTAGTGTAATAATGTTCCTTTTTGGCCACATCCCCACAAGCCCAGTATGTTATTATTAGTTTTCTTCATAATGGTCATTCTAACTGGGGTGAAGTGAATTCTCAATGTTGCTTTGATTTGCATTTCTTTTATGACTAGATGTTGCATATTTCTTCATGTGTCTATTGGCCATGCATATTTCTTCTTCAGAGAAGTCTCTCTTTAAATCTTTAGCCCACTTATTAAGAGGGTTGTTGGTTCTTTGAGAATTTGTTTTTTTTGGGGGGTTAACTTTTGGGGCTCTAAATATATTTGAGATATGAGGCCATTGTGTGTTGTAGAGAAAGTAAAGATCTAACAATCTGCTGGCTTTTTATCTATATACCTATATAAGTTCTCTTCTTAGTCAGATTTGGTAAGGGTCTCTCAAGTCTGTTAATTTATTTAAAAAACCAACCCTGATTTTTTGATTCTTTCCAAGTTTTATTTTGTCTTTATTTAGTTATTTCTGATTTTTTTTATTTGTTTCTGTGTACTGCTTTGTGTCTGGGTTTGTTCCTGTTTTCAAGGAGCTTGAGGTGCATAATTAAAATATTCAATTGAGATTTCCCCAGTTGCTTGATGGAGATCCTCAGAGCTATGTATTTTCCTTGAAATACTGCAAATACCAGAGGAGCTGGTAATTTGTGTGTTCATTTTTGTTAAATTCCAGAAACTTTCAGATTTCTTTTTTTTTTTTGGGGGGGGGGGTCCGGTTGTGGGGCCTGAACTCTGAGCCTCGGTGCTGTCCCTCAGCTCTTCAGCTCAAGGCTAGCACTCTACCACTTGAGCCACAGTGCCACTCCCGGCTTTTTTTCTTTGTGCTTATGTGGTGCTGAGGAATCGAACTTAGGGCCTCATGCATGCAAGGCAAGCGCTCTACCACTGAGCCACCTTCTCAGCCCCTCAGATTTCTTTTCTAATACCTTCAGTGTCCAATTGTTCATTCAGCAACATGTTGTTCAGTCTTCATGGGTTTGACAATTTTTTATTTGCTTTAGCCATTTAATTCTAAGTTTGTTCTCTTATGATCTGACAAGATATGGCAATTCAATTAATTTTTCTTTGGACAGAATATCCGTGTGGCATAGGATATGTTCTATTTTGGAAAATCTTCCATGAGCTGCTGTGAAGAACGTATATTCTGACGCTGAATGTATATTCTATACATGTCTGTTAGGACTAGGTGGTCAATGTAGTTATTTAGGTCTGCAGTTTCTTGGTTGAGTTTTTCCTTGGATGACAATGATTTGTTGAGATGTGTTTTTAGGTTAAGTAATATTTGGTTGATGAAGTGGTATGCTCCAGGATTCCGGGTTTTGATATTTAGACTCTACATATCCTACTAATGTAGAGCTGCCATTATCAGAATGTAATGTCTCTTCTAACTAATTTTAATTTGAATTCTATTTTATCTTATGTTAGTAATTCTACTTCAGCCTGTTTAGGGTATCCTCTGCTAGAATTCTGTAATATGTTTCCTATCCATTTTGTTTCCTGCTCTTCTCCTTGATACCTATCTCCCCCAGGTTTTATCTTCTAACTGAATCTTGAAGTTCCTGCAAGATCATTTCTTATTTCTTTGATTGGTTCTAATTGATTATCTCTTCTTTCCTATTAGACCTATTCAGTCTTTGATGCTTGAGATTATCTTCTATGTAATCTATTCTCTGTGGAGAGATTCTTCATAGTTTTTTATTTATCTGTCTTCAAAACGGTCACTTTATAAGGCTTTTATCTTTATTAAGGTTTTGTTTTTGTGCTTGTGTGGACTTTCTTTACATCTTTTCTTTGAATAGGGGGGTTGGGAGTTGGTCTTTTAACTGTGTCTTCTCTCATAAGTTTTAACTAGACATCTATTTTTTCCTAGGACTCCCTTGCCTTCTCAGAATTTACTTATCTTTCTCTTTGTAGTCTCCCTGAATTATTTTGCTAATATTTGGTTGGTCTCATCTTGTTCACAAATTTCCTTGTAGAGGTTTTGTATCTTTTTGGTAATCACATTTTTCAGCACTATTTGTAATGTATTTTGAAAACTACCTTCTATGTCCTTGATTGCCTGTTGTAATGCCTGCTTATTTACTGTGTGAATTACACTACCTTGACATCACTTTTTTTTGTATTTTTCTGATTGGTTCTGTACATTTGAAGGATGTCTTGGCTTTCATGTAGAGCATCTATGATCTTAATATTTGGCTCTCTATGTTCTTGGTTGGTTTGCCAGGTGTTGGTATAGACTTCTCTTATGATTTTCTGGAATTAGGTTTTTGTCTAACCCATTAAGTGTAGGAGGAGAGATCAGTTGTGGTGAGATGTTGTCATGTTAATACTTGTGGTTCCAATGACAGTTTGAGTTGTCCAGTGGTAAGGTGAAGTGTGTCTGTGTTTGGATGTGGCTGTCTCTGTCCCTGATTTTTTTCTCATGTGGCCCTTTTATTTCCACCTGCAGCTCTGCTTTTGAACATGTTCCCCCACCACAGTCACAGCAGTCACCTGACTAACTAGGTAACTTTTCATAGATTTGTGTTTTTTTGTGATGATAATATAAAATCTTTTTATGTATTGTGGATCTATATATAATTATAGCTGACTTGCTTTGACCTTCTAGAAGTGGAGTACCTGCTAGGACTCTAAATCTCTGTTTCATTAGATAGAGCTAGGGTAATTTTCTATTGTTTCTCTGCCATTATTTTTCCACTTCCTCATGTTCATTTTTTATTGTGGAGTTTTTCACCTAATTTTGGGTATGCGATGGTTGTACCAGGTTATTTTCTTTTTTTCTGTTTGTGTTACTTTGAAATAGTGATTTCAGCCTTGTATGAAGAGACAGTAATAATATGAATTGGAAGTTATTACATCGAATGAAAGGGAGCAGACATTGTAAGCTATTTGCTATAAATGCATTAATATTAAGCAAAGCTAATAAAAATGATTACTTCTTTACTCTTCAGAGGATGAGTATAGTACTCTTGGATATCTTGTAGGAAAAGAAATTAGACTCATTACAAATGATGCCTTACATTGAAATTACAGGCTAAACTTTCTCCTTCAGCAGGCAAATTTTCATTTCTTTCATAATAGTATTATAATATCATAATAACTGAATGTTGATTTGTTTTTGTCTGCTATTTTCAATTCCATTCTTCATCCATTAGGAATCCAGGTCTTTGAATGACCAGTTCTTTAAAATACCTATACTGCTTATATTATTTTTTGAATCTCAGTAAAATAAATATGAATTTATGTCTGAGTCTCATCTTTACCTACATTCATGTGAAATGTATGCAGTCTCAAGCAAGGAAACTGACTATTTTACTCTTTTCTGTTATTTAATCAATAAATCTTTTCTCTTCAGAAATATGTTCTCACCTTTTAGTGTTGATTTTTTTCTTTTTTCTTTTTTTTCTGTTTGTTCTCACCTTTTATATTGCTCCAGTGAACATGATGTATTTCCAGTACTTTTATAGAAATACATTTAAAGTTTTGAACATGGAGACAAGCCCCCTCCATTATTTCTTTAAAGTAAACCCTTTGAGACTCTTTTAGATATAAAAATTAAAAAGTTCAATGCTCAGGTTTATACATGAATACTCTAATGGTTCAGTCAATTAGACACAACAACTACAATACCACAATAAGTCTTAAAGGCACCAAAATATTAGTGTTCATGAATTAGAAAATGATTAGTCAAAACAAAGTTTATATTATATTTGAAAGCTAAAAAATGAAAATTACACTCAGATTTACTGTCAATATCCTATTTCCAAGAATACATTTTTCAGCAATCCGGGAAAAAAAATAAGGGTTTGTCACAGAATGAAATATGTAAAAACAGACTGTATTTCCTTAAGATGATAAGTATATGCAAATCATTTTATTTTTTCAAAGATACTATAAAATTTCATAAGAGGATTTGTGATCAGAAGTGATAGGTAAGCAAAGTAACTGGAAATCTGTATATGGAAATTTTGCTTTCAATAGAGGATGACAAGTTTCACTAAATGAACCTATAGAAGATGATTTTGTATCTGCAACACACATCCAGTATTCTACACTGTAGACATATTCTGATTCTCTTCCCTCAGTTCCTGTTCAATATTCTTCTACTTTCATGTTGGAGATTCATTGTTCCAAGTTCTCTTTGTCAAAAATATTTTTATATATCCTTTAAATGTAAAGGAGTGTTTGGCTTGGGACCCTATTTACGCTTGGTATTTGTTTACCTTTAATGTTTGCCATTTATCATCCCAGGCTCTCCTTTTGACCATATCAGCTAAGAAATCTGTAATTATTCTGACTATGTATCGCTTTTGCATAGATTCTCCCTTTGTCCGTTGTCTCACCATTTTGTTTTTCCCTTTACCTTCCCTAGTTCAGATCAACATATTTACAATACTCAGGGTATCAAAATCAAATACAGTGACTACAGGGGATAACCATAGTTGGAGAAAAGAAAATGATAAAAAGAAATCACATAGTACATTAGGATCAGCAACAATAAAGAACATGCCTTGGAGTACATTTCTCTTGGAATTACCTCATATGATCTTATGTACATAGCTATTGAGCTATTCTGCTCATCTACTAAAATTATCTTCACTGTAGACAATAATGGTCCCCTATTATCCAGATATCCCACTTCTGATCATTTACCCAAATGATCACAAACATGGCCACACTAAAGCTACCAGCACAATGATGTTTATCACAGTAATATTTACCATAGCTAAGATAAGGAATCAACCCAGATGCCCCTCAGTAGATGAATGGATCGCGAAAATGTGACACAGACACTCACTCACACACACACACACACACACACACACACACACACACACATGGAATACAATGCTCCCATCAGAAATAATGATATCACCTCATTTGTAAGGAAATGGAAGATTTTGGAAAAAATCATATTAAGTGAAGTTTGCCAGACTTAAACATAGATCCTATAGTTTCCCTTATTTGTAATAACTAGTTTATTTCAAGGATAATCTCATGTATTTTAATTTGACATTTCGTTCTATGTTGAGCATACAACATTATTGCTATATTGTTTCTTATTATTTCTGCAAACAGGCAGGTTTTTAAAAGAATTACTTTCATCTCATCCATTACTGAAATAAGAACAACTAAAAGAGCAACCCCTACTAAGAAGAACTCGTACTTACTTCGCTTCATTCCTATGTAAGGCCAGTGTTCTTCCCTGTATACTTAAGTTGTACATTACTACTCCATACTTGGTCATCCTGTATATCTACAACCTTCTACATTGTGACCTGAATGTCCCAGCAATTCCACTTTGCTTTAATTTTTTAATAAATTTCTCTCTTAATGTTTGAGGTTGGTGTGTGTGAGAGAGAGTTTGTGTTTGTGTGGCTTTACAAAGATCAGAAAATAACATTTTTCGTCATTTAGAATACATCTTTCAGGTCATTGTAAGTTGTGGTTAATGAGAGAAATCTCTTACTATTTTAAGGATGAAACTGAAAACTATATATGTGCATGCACCACAGTTGCATTATTAGTCTGTAGTTGAACACTTAATTTCTATTTTTATCTTGGCTGTTGTTGCGAACAATATGAATAAGAATGTACTACAGATTTATTTACGTGTTACCCAGAGAGAAATAATCATGTGATTGGTGGGTCAGGTGAGATTTCATCTTTGCATTTCTTTACAAAACTGCATACTACTTTCTAAAGCGAGAATACTAACCTGTATTTTGACGAAGAGTGTAGAAAATTTCCTTTTCTCCACACTCTAACCAAAGTTATAGCCTTTTAAGTTTTTTTTTAATGGCAGGTTTTTACTATGTGCAGTACCCCAGACTTTCCTTAGACGCAAATGCACTTACTCCAACCTCCTAAGTGTTTGGAGTTAAAAGCCTTTACCACCACAAGTGTTTCCTTTGATTTTTTTGATAAGAGTTATAATAGTTATGAAGTAGTATCATAGTAATTTTGATTGCATTTCTCTAATGACTTCTGTTCAAAAAGAATTAAGCAAGCATAGAAGTGGTACAACAAAACTTAGTAATCCCACTGGCGATTTTCAGCGCTTTTTGGAAAATATGTCTATTCAGAAAATTTGTCCATTTTTAATCATTTCTTGTTAATCTCACCTTTAATCATTCTATACAAAATCAATACTTAATTCAATGTAACAGAAAGGAAAAAATAAAGCAACTCCTAACATTTTTCAATTGTCAATAACATGATATTGCTTAAATCATTTTCTGTTTATGCATGAGATTCTATAACTCAATTTAGTTAGACCTTTTACAAAGCTATATGTATTTTATGTAGTTTATGTTGATTGCTCTTTCCAAAGCCTGTGAGTCTAATTTCCCTTGGTTTCTTTCAGTCTCATGCAGTTCACATTTCAAACTGAAGAATAAATGGAAGGAAGCAAACAAAAAAATAAAGTTCCTCTCATCTGATGATGCTTCTACAAGAATGAGGAAAGAGTTCGTCCTTCTAAGAACCTATGATAAGATTTCAAAAAGAGAATTTATTCCTCTAGGTTTTCCCTATCTTTTCAATGTAACTTAAATGATATAAAACACAATATGCTGCTCATTTACTTTTACATTTGATCAGTTTTGCACATTTTCATATGGACTTCACCTCAGTCTACAACATTCCTTCATTATAATTTCCCTGATATTTTTGCACTATCAAGACATAAGATAACCATTTTGACTTACAGCATGAGATGTTATCCACTTAGCTTCCTTGGAAACAGAGCATAGCCAATAGATAAGATTATTTCTGATTTCTCACTACATGTAATTGTTTCTGTAATACATATCACATTCTGTTTAGTATTTAAAAAACTGCTGGCTAAACTCAAAGCTAATTCATAGAAGTTTATGTTAAGTATTTCACAAGTGTTATGTCTCTTAACTGTTAAGAAAACATTAGCTCTAATGTTAATGTTATTACCATCTTAGTGTTGGGAAAAATTGTAATTAAAGGCACTAAGGTCCTGGCTCAATGACCAACAGTGAGGTGGGAAATGAATCAGTTTCCAAAGTCTTTTAGCAATACAAAAAAGTAGGTAAAAATCTCTCCATTCTCTTACACTTTCAATTCAATATTCATATTGTCCAAGACACAATAGCATAGCAACTATTGCCCATGTAATTGTTTTCTGTCACATTTTGTCTTCAACACAAACTGTGTTGGTGACATTGGGTTATCATGCACAGAGCTGAGCTTATAAATTGAGATCCATAGAGAGCCAAATTTCTTCTGTCCCACAGTTCCAGTGTCCTTTGTAAAAAGTAGTAAAGCTATCTGAGCGCTGGTGGCTCATGCCTGTAATGCTAGCTAATCAAGAGGCTGAGATGTGAGGACCGTGGCTTAAAGCCAGCCCAGGAAGGAAAGTCCATGAGACTCTTATTTCCAATAAACCAATAGAAAACCAGAAGTGGCGCTGTGGCTCAAGGGGTAGAGTGTTTGCTTTGAGCTGAAAAGCGCAGCAACAGAGCCCAATCCCAGAGTTCAAGTCCCACGACTGACCCCAAAACAAAAAAGTACTAGAAACTTTTAATTACCATCACTTACTGTCTTTTAAGAAGCCAAAAAAGAATAAACTCACATATAATCATTCCAAAATGTTTTAAAATTAGGAGATGTAAAAACAGGTCCCCGTGAAGTAAACTTTCTCCTACTTTTAAGATTATTCTAAAAGCCTTGTGGTGGTTGATCACACCTGTAATCCTCTATACTCGAGATATCTACACAGGAGGCTGAGATATGGGGATAACAGTTGAAAGCCAATCAGGGCAAAAAAAAAAATTCATGAGATTATTTTTCAAAAATGATAATGAATTAGCAAAGAGTTAGGAATGGAGATGTAGCTTATATAATAACTCACCAATCTAAAGAAGAATGGCCTAGCAAGACTTTGAAGACCTGAGTTCAAATTCTGACCATGTCAACAAGGAGAAACACACACAAACACACACACACACAAACACACACACACACTCTCTTATTCATTATATCTTCATGTCACTGTTCTGCATTAATTTCTTTGTTAACAATATTATCTTGTAACATTTTTACACGTTTTTTATTGTAAAAATATTGTACAGAGGGGTTACAGTTACATGAGTGAGATAATGAGTGCATTTCCTATCAAGCATTGTTTTCTCCTTTGTTTTTCCCCCACCGTTCCTTCACTCACACCTCCACAAGTACACATCCCAACTCCTAACTCCTCACTCCTCTCTCCCCTGCTAAATTGTGAAGTTCATACATCTCATTGTTACAATGGGTCAACCTACATCTCTATTTAAGCATTTTGTTTTTCCCTTTCCCTCCCCAAATTAGCGAAGTTTATATACAAGATGCAGGAGCACCAACATCGAATATAGTAAAAACAAGGGTTATACTATGAGGGAGGATCATATAAAAAAGAAAAAATCACATTGTACATTATAAATACATTAGAAACAACAGCAAGAAAGAAAAAAACACTTATGTCCCTATCTTGGGGTTCATTTACCTTAACATAATTTTATCTAGTCATATGCACATAGCTTTTGATCTTTTCTGCTTATCCCAGACATATATTAGTTATTGCAAATAAGGGATACCATGGGAACTATGTTTCTTTGGGCTTGGCTTACTTCATTTAGTATAATTTTTAATACGTTTTTTATTGTAAAAATACTGTATAGAGGGGTTATAGTTACATGAATAAGGTAATAAGTACATTTCTTATCAAGCATTGCTACCGCCTCCTTTGTTTTTCCCTAAGATCCCTTCCTTCCCACCTCCACAAATACACTCCATAATCCCCACCCCCCACCCCTGCCTAAATTGCAAAGTTCGTTTTTTACAATACTGTCTGTACATCTCATTGTTACAATGGGTCAACCTGTATTCATATTTAAGTATTTTGTTTTGTCCCTTTTCCTCCCTAAATTACATAAATGTATATACAAGATGCAGAGCATCAACATCAAATACAGTGAAAACAGGAGTTATTCCTTGGGGAAGGAACATACAAAGAAACAAAAAAAATCGCATGGTACATTATAAGTACATTAGAAAAAATAGCAAGAAAGAAAAAAAAAACCCTTGTGTCCCTATCTTGGGGCTCATTTCACTTAACATCATCTTATTTGGTCATTGTACATAGCTTTTGACCTTTTCTGCTTGTCCCTGACATCTACTAGTTACTTTTATCAAGTAGAGTCTGAATCAGGAGTATTGATAAATGTCCACACCTAAAATCTTAGCCCTAGGCTGAACCCGCAGTATTACATAGTTGAGGCCACAAAAGTGAGAGATTGGGTTTTGTTTTCTTTTTTGTTTTGGTTTTTGTAGGTTGTGGGGCTTGAACTCTGGATCTGGGTCTGTACCGCAGCTCTTCAGCTCAAGGTTAGTGCTACCACTTGAGGCACAGAACCATTTATATCTTTTTCTGCTTATGTGGTGCTGAGGAATCAAACCCAGGACCTCATGCATGCAAGGCAAGCACTATCCCACTACGCCACCTTCCCAGCACCTGAGAGACTGTGTTTTAAAAAGCATCTAAACAACATTTGCTTTCTACTTTGGGTTATATAATGAAATATATGAATATCTTTTTATATTTTTGTGAATTGTCATATTTCTAAATTTTTAATAACCGAAGCTACTTTATCCTTTTCAAAGTCATGAAATATCTCTGAGATTTTCCTTCTGTGAAGATTGTTTTAGCATTTATAACTTCTTCTGAGTCTTTATTTTTTATCAAAATTACTTTATATTTTATGTTTATGGGTTATCATACATCAAATACATTCAAACGTACATGTAGAATCTAAAGATGGCAGTATGAGTATTCTCATATAGCTCTTGTTTCTCTGTTATGCACTTTCAGTATTATGATATTTCTGTCTCTTTCACTCTCTTTCATTTCCTCTTTTTCTCTTTCATGTTCCATGTCTGCTACTTAGAATTTCTGCTAGTTTACTATTATTCTTCAAGTACCACTGATTTTATGGGAACATTATAACGACCGTCAGTTACCCTTGCATTCTTTAAGAGTTATAACAGTGATGTGATATTATTCTCTGTCATTCTAAATGGCAAAACAGATCTAAGATTCCTTTTCACTTTTACTACTATTATAAATTTTATCTCATAGGAATCATTGGGATGAATATAATACTTTTAACCTGTGACCTAAAAGTTCTTTTTCTTTTACAACCTTTTTATTTTATTATCAGTAAGTAACTACATGTAATGAAAACAAAGCTATCATATGGAAAATAGACTGAAGTTGTTCACAGGGAGGAGATACAAGGTAATGGGGGAAGTGAGTACAAAGTGATACACATCATATACCACAGATACTCAGAGCAGTTTATCATGTACACTTTGTGAGAAAGACAATGTGCTGGGAACTATAGGTTAAATCACAGAACACCTGATATGCATAAATATACATATACATATCTATGCATATATATGTGTGTGCACATATATTTATAAATGTATATTTATTTATATATGCCTATACGTGTATATGCCCTTATATATGTACACATATATGTTACTATACACACTAATGCACACATACTTATACCCATGTATACATGCGCACATGGAGGAAGTTACAGCCAACAGAAGTTTTACTAGTTGTTGAATATGCTTTAGATGGAGTGCTTGGAACCAAATATTTTGAAGATGGATTGGTATCTAAAAGAACTTTTACCTCTCCTCTTATCTCTTAAAACTGGCAGGTTTTAAAACTGGTAGGTTATAAGAGATAAGATTCGATTTCAAATGTTTTTTTTTCTTTCTTGTGATTGTTTCTAACATATTTATAAAATGATTTTTTGTTGCTTTGAATGTCCCTCCCCCATGGTATACCCCCTGATTTCCCTGATTTTGGAGGGAAAGGGCAAAAACAAATCCTTTAAATAGGTATACAGGTGGACCCATTGCAACAATGAGATGTCCAAGTAGTTTGTCGAAAAATGAATTTTACAACTTTGGTGGGGGTGAGGATTGGGTGGGGGGAGGTAGGAGGAGTATGAGAAAGGATGGGAAGGGGAAATAAACAGGAGGTAACAATGCTTGATAAAAACAGTACTTGTTATATTACCTATGTAATTGTAACTCCTCTGTACGGTACTCTGCCAATTAAAAAAAAATAACTCCAATCAAAAAAAAAAAAACTCCATGCATTTTTAGAGATCATTGTCATAATGATATCTTAGAATTGTGTTCGAAACTAGCCCAGACAGAAAAGTACTTGTTAAATTCTTTCTCCAATTAACCACTAAAAACAGGAATTAGCTATGTGCCTCAAGTTGGAGACTGCTGGCTGTGACCACAAAAAGGCTTAGGGAAAATGCCGAGGCCTTGCAAACAACAACAACAAAAACAACAACAAAATATAGCACATTAATTTCACAAAAGCATCTTTTAACTGCTGTGAACATTTCTAAGAAACATGAATATATGTCTGTGGAAAATGATAAGTAAAAATTATAGAATATTTGGGGCTGAGAAAGTGGTTCAGTGGTAGAGCGCTTGCCTTGCATGCATGAGACCCTGGACTTGATTCCTCAGCACCATATAAGAAAAAGAAAAAAGCCAGAAGTGGCTCTGTGGCTCAAGTGGTAGAGTACTAGTCTTGAGATGAAGAGCTGAGGGACAGTGCCCAGGCCCAGAGTTCAGGCCTCACTACTGGAACCGCCCCTCCCCCGCTCCCCCCAAAAAAACAAAGTATAGAATATTTGCGTCTACGTTAAAGACATGACTATATAGATTGTTTAAGATATTTAGGTAATGATTAGAAATTAAGAAGAATAATAATATATTGGGACATGTCTTTTATTCTATTTTAGATTGCAATAAAATGATATTTGTAATGATTATATAAAATTACTCTTGCTTGGTATTAAATTATAAGTGATAAACATTATTAACTGATTTCCATAGGAATGGATCATTTTCTTAATGGTATCAATTCTTTTGTAATTTCACAACAATAAAGAAAATTAGTCCAATCAATGGATGTTGGCATTCAGGAACATCTTCATAGATACCAAATTTGGAGTCGATTAAGTAGAATTGTTTTATTTCATTTGATACTTTCACAAATAAATCAAGATGATTGTGTATTTTGTTTCTTTTCACTGCTATTGGCTCTTAACGTGAGAATACATTTTCTTCCTAGCAAAGTAGAGAAAAGCAATTGGATTGAGGAAGTAACATATGGCTTTCATAAAATGCAGATTAATAGATTTGGGTCTTCTATCATTTGCCAAAAGTTTCTTCCAGAAATAGTTATCAATAACTCATAAGTGATGCATAATTTCTAGATATTCCATTTATCACATAAACTTTTTGATTGAGTTATATCTGCATAAAATCAAAACAACAGATCAAAAAAACTCAAAATAAAGATAAATCACATCTTTGTTTTAACAGCCGTAGTTTACAAAGATTTTTTAGCCAACACCGAAGATATCTTTTCATATATTCTGAAATTTGTGTGAAGTATTTTTAATAATTTTTTTTGGCTGTCATGTATTTCACATGCAATATATTATCTCCTTTTATTGTATACATTTTAGTGCTTTGGAAGTGAATTGTACAATCACAGGTTTTCCAAGCCTAATTTTCACAAACTTGCATTTCTTCAAATAGAAATGCTGTAAACTTTAGAACAGACATTAAAATAGATACAAAATTCAGTTACAGGAATTTGTTCAGCATACATCCTCTATAATGTGTCTTTTCAAAATCTGTTTTGAGGCATTATTTCCAGGGTGTCACACATACTATTCAAGTGCACTGTCAATTAACTACATTCTCTGTCCAAGTTTTTTTTTTTCTTCTCTTTAATACATACCTAGAAGTGTGATCGCTGGATCATACAATTCTCTTTGACCTTTTGAATACTTCAAAATTTGCTTGCTAAAATGATTGCAGTTTTATAAATCATTCTGCTATGTGGAGAGTATATATTTCTCCACAAATGCATTACTATATTTTGTGTCATCTTTTTATATGATGGTCATACCAGTGAGTTTTTTATATTTTTTCTTAGATCATAAAGAGGAGCTTAATTCATATGCCCCTCTAATTGACTATTAATTTACATATGTTCTTTAAAAAATATCATGTTTGGGAAAAATTTTATATGGAGTTAGAAGTTATAAATGTACGTAAGACTCAGTATCATTATAGCATTAATATTGTAGCATTAACAAATATGTGTCCTCTATCTGTTGGATATGTTTTTACTCCTTTCTTAGAATTAAGAACAGTAATCAGTTGATATTAATCAGTTAATTCTTGCTTTTCTTTAGCAACTAATACTTTCAATGTCAATCTTTTAGAAACCTTTACTGATCCAATATCATGAATGTTTACATTTATGTTTTATAGATTTTTACACCTCACATTTAGTTTGATAATTATTTTTTACTTTAAATTTTTGTATAAGGTTAGATGTAGTAGTCTAAGATCATTCTTTAAATCTAGGGAGGCAATAGTGCCAATATACCCATTTAAGATTATATTTTTATTTGATAAAGTCATGGCATCCTTGTCAAAATGTATTGACCATAAAACTAAGAATTTATTTTTGATAAATCTGTTACATTCTTCTATGTGTCTCTTCTTTTTTTCTTTTTTTTTTCTTTTTTTATTGTGAAAATAATGCACAGAGGGGTTACAATTACATGGGCAAGATTGAGTACATTTCTAATCAGGCACTGTAGCCTGCTCCTTTGTTTCCCCTTCACAACCTTTCCCATCCTCCCCCCTATCTCACCGAATCCTCCCACCCAAGAACCAAATTATAAAGTTCTTTGTCGACATGACAACTTGTACTTCTCATTGTTGCAATGGGTCCACCTGTATCCCTATTTAAATGATTTGTTTTTCCCCTTCCCAGGCACAAATTATACCAACCGCAAATACAGTGAAAGCAGTGGTTATACTGTGGGGGAGGGACATGGAAGGCAACAAAGAAATAATCTTATAAATCTGTTAGAAACAATCGAATTAAAGAAAAAAAAACATTTGAATACATATCTTAGGGTTCATTTCCCTAACATCACCTTATCTGACCTTTTCTGCTTGACTCAGACATATACTAGATATTGCAAATAAGGGAAACCATGAGACCTATGTTTCTTTGGGCCTAGCTTATTTCACTTAATATAATTTTTTCCAAGTCTTTCCATTTCCGAACAAATGGGGCAATGCCATTCTTTCTGAGGGAGGCATAGAATTCCATTGTGTATGTATACCACATTTTCTTGATCCATTCATCTACTGAGGGGCATCTGGGTTGGTTCCATATCTTAGCTATAGTAAATAATGCTGTAATAAACATAGTCATGCTGGTAGCTTTAGTGTGGTCTTGTTTGTGAGCATTTGGGTAAATGCCCAAAAGTGGGATTGCTGGGTCATAGGGGAGCTCTATGCGGAGTCTTTTGAGGAACCTCCATACTGCTTTCCAAAATGGTTGAACAAGTTTACACACCCACCAACAATGCAATAAGGTTCCCTTCTATCCACATCCCATCCAGCATCTGTTGTCATTATAGTTCTTGATTTTAGCTATTCTAACTGGAGTGAGGTGATATCTCAATGTTGTTTTGATTTGCATTTCTTTTATGGATAGGGAGGTTGAGCATTTCTTCATGTGACTAATGGCCATCCTGCTTTCCTCCTCAGAGAAGTTTTTCTTTAAAACTTTAGCCCACTTATTTATTGGGGAGTTGTTTCTTTGAAGATTTGTTGTTGGGGGATTTAATTTTTTTGAATTCCAGGTATATTTTAGATATGTGACCCTTGTCCGTTGTATGGCTAGTGAAGACCTTCTCCCAATTCGCGGGCTTTCTATTGATCGTGCTAGTTATGTCCTTTGCCATGCAGAAGCTCTGGACCTCTATGATGAAAACTTAAAAAATTTGAAAAAGAAAATCCAAACAGAACTTAGAAAGGGGAAAAAACTCCCACGCTTCTGGATTAGAAAGATCAACATCGGGAAAATGGCAATACTTCCCAAGGCTATCTACAAATTCAATGCAATACCTATCAAAATTCTATCCTCATTCTACAAGGAAATAGAAGAGGCAATGCAAAAATTCATATGGAACAATAAAAGACCCTGAATAGCAAAAATGATCCTCAACAGGAAAGAACACTGCTGGAGGAATATCAATACCAAATTTCAAACTCCACTATAAAGACATAGTAATCAAAACAGCTTTGTACTGGCACAAGAACTGACCTCAGGACCAATGGAATAGAAATGAAAATCCAGAAATGAACCTACAGACCTATAGCCATCTAATCTTTGATAATGGAGCTAAAAAAAGAATGGAAGAAAAACAGCCTCTTCAGTAAATGGTGCTTACTAAATTGGTTAACTACTTGGAGAAAAATAAAGCTAGACCCTTATATATCACCCTGCACCAGAATCAACTCCAAATGGATCAAAGGCCTCAGAGTCAAAGCGGACACTCTGAAAACTTTACAGGATCGAGCAGGGGAAGCCCTAGGTCTTGTTGGCACAGGCCAACATTTTCTTAATAGAGACCCAGAAACACAACAAATCAAAGAAAGGTTGGACATATGTGTCTATTCTTATAGTAGAGATATGTTTTCTTCACTACTAAACATGGTAATAAAATTCAAATCTAATATGAGGGCTCAAGCTACACCATTTTTCAAGATTGTTCTAACTGACCTACATTCCTTGAATTTATATAGGAGTTTATTGAGCAAGTGGACCAATATTCTGTAGAGATATCTACATGTTTGATAGTCACTCATATTTTTCATCTTGTGAAAACACAAGACCCCAGATATTATAAATAGAAAAATGTCTTTATGGAATGCTAGAAGCAACTAAAACTAATTTAGGAATGAGTTAAGATTTAGATAATACTATAGCCTAATAAATCTGAATGATAACGACTTGAGATGTACTACAGAGGAGAGTGAGAGGGAATAGGATGATGGACCACATAGGAGCTGTATGTCATTGGTATTGTGTTTCAAAAAACAGAAAGACTTCAGAGAAGAGAAGGAGGAAAATAATCGATGTGTCCTGAATCAAGTTTTCTTTTAATACACAAAATAGTGTGTACTGAGAGTCAGAGAGAGTGGGAAAAAATAAAATAGAAAATAAAGCATTGTATATACCTCTTACAATGTAAAGATATTGCAATAGGAATATGATAATTAATTTCCTAATAAATAAGAAAAAGAATAGGTAAACTCTGAAGGCAAATTCAATGAAGAGACAAAATAAGCAAAGCAAAACCTTTATCAATAACAAACACAAGAGTTTGTAATTGGAAAGGCAGTGGAAATAGTCTAAGTAACACTAAAATAACAATAAAAATTGCTATCGTGGATAGAATATGGTACACATTTCATTATATATTACTTTGAAAAAACATACTAGCAAAGAAAATTTAAAAGTCATAATTTAAAAAACTATTTGCATTCTCACTAGAATATATGGTTCAGTGGTAAAACCTGGCCTGGCATATGTGAAACAATGGTGTGATCTCCCAAGCATTACAAAGTACACAGAAAGCACACACACATAGAAACCACATAAACACACACACACATAAACACCACATCCATTTATTTGGAATATTGATATTTTCATATTAAACAGAGAAAATTTTTACAAATAGTAAAAGTAGGTTAATATATGAAATCAAAACATTGCTCATAATATTTAAAAGTAGTAGAAATAGCTGGGCGCTGGTGGCTCACGCCTGTAATCCTAGCTACTCAGGAGGCTGAGATCTGAGGACCGCGGTTCAAAGCCAGCCCAGGCAGGAAAGACCATGAGACTCTTATCTCCAATAAACCACCAGAAAACCGTAAGTGGCGCTGTAGCTCAAGTGGTAGAGCGCTCGCCTTGAGCTAAAGAGCTGAGGGAGAGCGCCCAGGCCCAGAGTTCAAGCCCCACGACCGACAAAAAAAAAAAAAAGTAGTAGAAATATAATAATCACAATATACTTGGATTCTTATGGATTAAGTAAATTGAAAATTAAGAAATAGAAGACAAGAGAATCTTCGCAAACAAGTTTTAAATAATAAACATTGTGAAACATATATGCTTTTATTTTGACAAAACATTGATGTTACTGTTGTTTTAACTCAAGATTTAAAATATGATATCCATGCACTCTATATCCCGCTATGAATGGCTATATCTTTAATCATTTCACTCTGGATATTTTTATAATAAGGTCTCATAGTTTCTCAGGCTTTCCCGAATTACAAACCCTATTTGCAGTTCCTACCAGAGCTAGAAAATGGAAGCCACAAGTCACCATGCCTATCTTAAACATTTTTAATTCAAGTTCAAATATTTACAAAAAAGTGACCAGGTAATGAAGCCTTTCTTAATAAAGTATGTGCTTTTTGAAAATACAGTAAGTATTTGTTACCTGGAAAAATATTTTTAGAACTATAAGAAAATAAATTTATTTAAATTCACTGACCATATAAAAATTAAGAAAATAATTTTAAATATTCACATGTTAAATATTTTTAAAGCAAAATATATGTCTCTGAATAAATTACATGTGTAAAAATCATGCAAAATTAAATCAACTAATCCTACAACTCTGAAAAATTACATTAATGAAACAAAAGAAAATAAGTAATTAAGTTCAAAATTTGAAATTTAGAAAATAAAATGAACTGTACATTTAGTTGACTTAAGTAACTGTAAACCCTCTGTATATAAATTTTATAATAAAAACGCATGAACAAAGAAAGCAAAAGTACACATTGATCAATAGCAACAGCAACAGCAACAGCATCAGAAGTTGTTTGAGTATACAAAAAAAATCGATGAGGGGATAACAATGTTCTTTCCATAAGAAATGTACTCATAACCTTACTTAAGTCACTGTAACCCCTGTATACATCACCTTTACAATAAAATTAAATAGAAATTAAAAATAAACCAAATAATATACCTATTAAAATTCTTCGAAGATATTGGTTAAAAACTTTGAAAGAAACTGCCCCAAGTACTCAAGGAATATACGTTGGTGATAATATTTAAATACTTAAATTTCAGCAGAGAAGAAAAAAGTTTAAAAACTGTTACAAAGTAAAGTAATAAATCAGAATATATTACTATAATAAACATTAGATTAATTTTCAGTGGTAGTCAAATATGTACGAAATGAGGCAATTTGACATTCGTTTGAACTTAATAAGAGAAAAATAATTTTCTAGGTCTTTTAAATATATAATAAGTTTAATGAAGAAACTATTCTGTCACATTATATGATAATGAGATAAAGATGATATTAGAGCAAACAACAGATTGTACTAAGTTTTTGGATGAAAATGTATATACTTATTTTGGTTGTAGTAAATTGTGGGGATTTCCACTTGGGATATTGTTCTTGCTAGGATGGCATAATATCAGTGATTAATATATTTTTTTAAATTAAATTAAATTTTATTTGTGAACATACTGTACAGAGGAGGCTGCAGTGATTAATATTAAGACAGTGGTTCCCTTTCCACAAGAACATGAACCTGATCTGTCCTTTGTGCCTTCATATCATCAATGGCATCGGCGTTGCACACCAACTTCTCTAGTTTCCTACCTTGGCTGGCCTGGATCCTGCAGTCCTTCCCATCTGAGTCTCTAGGATAGTGCAGGATGGTGGAAATGATACAATGAACCCAGCTATAGATTGAGAAGGAAGTCCACTAAAATTTGTCCTGGGTTCTGTTCTCAAACCTCCTCAATTGATAAGAGTACAGATGGGAACCTCTGATGTCAAGCAGTAACAATATTTTTAAAGCAATTAGACATATACATGACTTAGACTTGTGATTACCTCAAGAAAAGAATAAAAGAGCAGTGAAGCCTAGTGGACAGGCAGAATTTTAACTAGCTACTTAGAGGCTGAATCAGCTTAGCTAGCTACTTGAGAGACTGAGATCTAAAGACCACTGTTCAAAGCCAGTCCCATCATGAAAATACATGCGATTATCTCCAAAAAACCAGAAGTGAAGCAATGGCTCAAGTGGTAGAGCAATATCCTGGGGCACAGAAGCTTAGGCATAGTGCCCAGGCACTATCAAGCCACAAGAATGATGAATGCATGCATGAGAACATGAACATGCGCATGTGTGTACAGGCACATGCACATACTCACACACATACACACAAATATGTATTTCAATGCAGAGTTCTTTAATTTTTAACCTTGCTGTACTTTATTTCTCTGTATTAGTTCACAAATTAACAAACCAACTAAGCACCAGTTTACATACAACTCGTTACATTTTTCTAAAGTGTACTCTCTTTTTGGAAGCCTGCTTTTATTTGATCCAAAAGTAAATTATTCAGGAGGTCAAATCATCTCCTTCAACTCGGTAGTGTTAGATGATTGCTTAAGTTCTTCCTAGCAATTTGATTTTGTGAAATCCTGCATAAAGCAACATATTTCTTTCATGAGAAGGGAAGCCACTGTCAAACAATTAATGATAGGTTTTTCTCCTCCAGGCAAGCATCTGTAGTTTTATTATCTTCATATAATTCATTATCTGTCTGTGTATCCCAAAGACAACTGTGAAAATAAAAATACTTTTCTCAGCAACTTAGCATTTGTATACATTAATAAATATGAAGGTGTTTAAATATTACTGAAATTGCTTTGGACTAAGTAATGTTCACCTTCACTATCTTGCGAAAGAAGTATTGGTTTCTCAGCACTTTAGGTAAGAACTTGCGTGAAAGAAACAAAAGGAAAAGTGAAGAAAAACTCAACACATACATTCAAATGAAAGAAAACAACCCCCCACAAAAAAAAAAAAACAAATTAATTCAGTACTTAAGAACCTGCAGGAAATGCAAAGATTTTTTTAAAAATCAGCTATGATAAGCTTATGAAAATCCTGACTATATGAGAGTGTACTGTTGTGAGGATAGTGGTTAAAGTCCAGACTGGGTAGAAAGATCTGTACACAAGTAGGAAGCCAGATTCTATCTGAAAATTAATCAGGATCATTTAGGGCTGGGGCATGACAAAGTGGTAAGAACATCCATTTATGAGACACAATTCAAGCTCTAATATTATGGGTATTAAAGAAAAAAGCTATGACTTTAATGGAATAATTGTAAAATTTGAGTATTTGGGTGGACTAAAATCCATGAAAGAGATAGAATGAACCCATGTTGCAATGCTTTCTACTTAAGTGATAATGTATGTGGTACTCCATACATAACAGTGTTACCTTGCAAATGAAAATGGATGTGAATTTGGGTGATGGAAATACTCTATTTACACAGGGGTAAATTAAATAGACTTTTTAGGGTAGATTGTAGTTCTTGAACTAAGAGCCTGAGTGATGTCCCTGAGCTTTTTCTCTCTAAGCTACCACTCTACTCTTTTGAGCACAGTTCCAATTCTGATTTTCTTTTAGTTGTTTGGAGATAAGAGGCTCTTGGACTTTCCTGCCCAGGATGGCTTCAAACTATGATCATTATATCTCAGCCTTCTGAGTAACCAGGATTCCAGGCATGAGCCATTGATGTTTTTATAATTTAGTAAATTGTTACAGAAGTTATAATTTATCATTATAACCTGTATAATATATGTGTGTACGTATATATCAATGCATACAGATATAAATAATTTTGGGAGGTTTGTTCGTGGGGCCTGAACTCTGGGCCTGGGTGCTGTTCGTCAGCTCTTCAGCTCAAGGCTAGCGCTCTACCACTTGAGCCACAGCGCCACTTCCAGCTTTTTCCTTTTTTTGCTTATGTGGTGCTGAGGAATTGAACCCAGGGCCTCATGCATGCAAGGCAAGCGCTTCAACACTGAGCCACCTTCCTATCCTCAGATAGAAATATTTAATATATTTTTGTATCTATAGTAGGTTTATGAAATCATCATTCGTTATAAAATAAAATGGAAACAAAAGTTAATGAGGAATAAAACAAGGAATTGTCAAATGTTTCTTGTTGAATTGAATATGTATTGCAAGAATCAGTTTGGGAAAACCAATTTTACTTTAACAAAATAAATAATGGCTATTAATTTCAATCCATGTATTGCCCATATCATGGATCCTCACACATGAGTGTCAAAATCAAACTACACTTTTTTGCCTTTGTAATTAAATCACCTGTTATAATTTAGGAGATAGATGAAGCAATCAAATAAAGATTAAAATAATAGTGGGTCTATGAATTAGAGCTGAAAAAGATTTTAAATATGATAATAGGCAATTACATTGCATATTTCTTACTTTTACTCTATTGTCATGTCCCTCATTCCTACATTAAGAAAGTACATCGAAGGTTCTCACTAAATTATGTGTACAATTATGAAAAAAATGTATTGAAAAATATGGGCACCGTGTGGTTTTAGCTTATTGAGACCATTAGGGGTTAGTTTGTTTTTGAAAACTTGCAACACGTTGTGATGGAGATGCAGGGAGGGATGTGCATATTCTGTAAAATTGGCTAGAGGATTGCTCCCAAAAAGATAGTGATGAATTCTTCCAAAAGATTATAGTAAAATCACTTTCACAACCATGGTCACTGCTGCATGATTCACCATAGGCACGTTATGGAAACAGTCCAGATGCCTTTTGGCAGATGGAGGGTTGGAGAATGTGTAGCACATATACACAATTGAATTGCATCCATCCATTATAAAGACTGTTAAATCATTTGTGATGAAATAGATAGATCTAAAAATGTGTTAAGTAAGTTAATTCAGAGCCAGTCACACAAAGGACCCATGTTCTGTCTGTATTTTGAAGCCAAAATTTATGCAAGTTTAGACAACAGTATTAACCAACCCATGCTATTTGCTGAGGATTAGTTAAAAGGTTTATTTTCTTATAAAATGGAACTTTTAATCCTACAAAATGAATATCAGAAAACTATCACTTGGAAGGTGTGAGGGGAAGTCAAAGGGAAGGAATAAAGAGAGCTATGAAGGAAGACAATGAAGGCATAATATTCAATGCAGATAGTATGAAACTAGAAAAAATAAAGTGGGGTGAGGTTTGGAAGTGTGTGGGAAAGTTATTTAACGATCCATTGTACTTATAAACTGATTTGTTAAAGGGAAATTTCTTCATACAATTATTTAATAAAAATATAATTAAAAACAATGGAGATATCTGATCTTAAACTGTGTTCTCTTACACCATGAGTCAATATAATAATTTCCTCCACAGAAATTTTATCTGCAGGTATTTTTCTCACAATGCAATGAATATTAATTCAGCACATTGCATATCCTAAATAGACACAATATAAAAATCACAGTAAAAATATTAGAATCATCACATTATAAAATAACAAGTAGAAAGTATCAAATACTGCTTGTTTTTCCAAGCACTTTACCTATGATATCTAATTTAATACTCATAATAATACCATAAAATGGAACTACTTCTATTTTTAATTCTCAGATGATGATATTGAAGACTTCTGAGTTGGAATTACTATTACAACATTGCACACATGGTAAGTGTTAGCATGTGGCTCATTCCCACCATATCAAATAAACTCATTCTATTTTATGACTAAAATACCAGCATTCAGTCTACTAATTCTAAGAAAATTTCCCAAAATTGTTGGGCACACTCTAATAATATCTCCCTTTAACTTTGTTAGGAAATATTTAACAGGTAGATGCCGGTGGCTCACGTCTGAAATCCAAGCTAGTCAGGGGGCTGAGATCTGAGGATCACAGTTCAAAGCCAGCCCGGGCAAGAAAGACTGTGAGACTCTTATCTCTAATAAACCACTACTAAACTGGAAGTGGCACTGTGGCTCAAGAGGCAGAGCGTTCACCTTGAGTGGAAGAGCACAAGGACACTGCCCAAGCCCAGAGTTCAAGCCTCATGACTGACCAAAAAAAAAGAAAAAAAGAAAAAAAAGAAAATAAGTAACTGTAATATGAAAACTCTAAGTTCATAATCAATTTATACTTCCCTGGTGAAAGGAACTGCTAAACTATAACATTCTTGATTTCTCGCTGAAAATAGTAGAAATCATATACTATCCCATGACTGAACTCTGCACTGCCTGGGGACCACATCTCTGTTTAACACAGTCATAGTGAAAGAACGACCTGCCAAATCCTGTTGGAAACAGACTGCAGATCTTATGGAAACAATCATTTCCACATTGCTCACCTAAGTTGTTTACCATTAGAAGTATTTTGATTGCTTTTACACCCAACATTTTGAGAGAAATGTATTACTTTAAAATGTTCTTAAAGCAAGACTGATATAAAAATCACATTTGAACCAGATAAATATTTTACGTTTCATATACCCCAAAATGCAGTCTGACCTATCATTAATTAATTAATGTTAGGAACAAGAGGTTAAAACTCATAGACACCAAGACTTACGTGTGAATTTAAGACTCTCCAACTTGTGAATACAATTGGTTTAAAAAGACATCAATACTACTGCATTTTTTTCAAAATGTATTATGATAATGATAATGATGATGATAAACTATTAACACTTGAAAATAACTTATTTTCTTGGGCGTAGGACACAAAACACAAGATTAATCCTAATCATTTTAAAGACCTTTATTTATACTACAAATTCACTCTTCTACGTATACAGATTCTAAACTAACTAAAGTTAAGAGACACAAAGGAAATAATTTAACTGCATCATCTACATTCAAAGGACTGTGTTAATAGAAAATAAAGTTATACTAATAATTAGCTTATGAAATTCACTTACATTCTATTATTCTATTTCATTTACTTTCATAAAAATTGGGTTTTCATAAAATGATTCATAAAAAGCCTATATACCTACTTACATTTTCAGATCTTAACAATATTTATTTCAAAATGTCTTTAGCTCTACAGTCAATGAACTGAAATAATACTTAAATAGTCAAAAGTTTTTTCAGAAATTTAAGACTCGCTCTGGAATGTTATTTATATTGGAAAAGATATTTAAAAAGCCTTATTTGTTAAAGTTGCAATAGTTAATCCCACAAAAGAGCCATTCTTGAAGATCCCTTTGCATGTACAAAACAACTTCAAATACATCCACCATTTGGAGATGACACATGATTTTGTTTGTTTGTTTTTGAAAGGAATATCTAACAAGCATATCCACAATACTGATTTTCGGGCAATAAGATGGGATATTCAAATGTAATATGGAGTTGATTATCTCTTAGAATAGATATGATCTTACTAAGAAAGTTATTTTCAACAGAAATCTGGAAAGAATTTATCGATCTTGTGTTTCACAGGAATAACCAGAGAGTAATACTTGTTTGGTCAAGTCAGGCAAACCCACTTCATGAGTATATCTTAAATGTATAAACAATTTAAGAGATCAAATACATATTTTGTACTGACAATCAGCTTACACCAATAACTTACTACCTAATTATGTCTGTATCTTCTCACCTAACATATAATAAGAGCTGAAAGCAGTCTCTTTTATCTAACTTAATGTTGTAAATGCTTTGATTATGATGATGTTATTATTTGACAACTAAAATGTACAGAAGGGTGGTTCCATAGAGATGACATGACAGATACTGATAAATAAAATATTGCAACACAGTTAGATCTTTTCAGGCTTAACTTGTTCACATTGGCAAGCAACATTGCAATAGCACACACATACATATACACATACACACATGTGTGCACATGTACACACACACATATACAGGCATGCTAAATTCAGGGTTTATTGTACAAAAAAGTTCAAATAAAATATTAGTGATTAGGACAAATGATAATTTACCTCATTACAAAATAATACACAATCCAGTCACCACGGGTGTTACATTTTACTTGCCTTGACACATGTGACCACTTAATTTATTTTAATTAAGTAATTCATTCATTTGTTTGGTGCTAATACTAAGGCTTGAACTTAGGGCCTGGCTCTGTCCCAGAATTTGTTGTTTTTTTTGTTTTAGTTTTCTCAAGGCTAGCATTTTACCGCTTGTACCACAGTACCATTTCTAGCTTTTGCTGGCTACATTCAAATCAGAATCTAATGGATTTTTTTACTTTTTTCTTTTTTTGGGGGTGTGGGTCCGGTCTTGGGGCCTGAACTCTGGGCCTGTGTGCTGTCCCTCAGCTCTTCAGCTCAAGGCTAGCGCTCTACCACTTGAGCCACTGTGCCACTTCTGCCTTTTTTTCTTTTTGCTTATGTGGTGCTGGGGAATCAAACCCAGGGCTTCATGCATTCAAGGCAAGAGCTCTACCACTGAGCCACCTTCCCAGCCCCTGGACTTTTTGTTTCTTGGTCTGGTTTCAAACCTCAATCGTAAGATTTCATCTGTCTGATTAGCTAGGATTAAAGACATGAGCCATCAGCGTGGCTTCTATTATTCTTTTATGCTTATCTAATGCACATATTTAAATAGTAATTTAAAACGTAGATGATAAAAGCAAGATGTGCAGTGATGATGTTGTTCTGTCAGAAATTCAAGTTAGTAATGTAAATTTCTTCTTAAGATCATACACAAAAATATCATGATATAGTGTAAGAGAACTTACTATTGAACATATAAGCTTTAAGAGCTTTCTAATGGATCCAATATTTATTGTTACCCAACATTATAAAAAAATGTATAGTGCTGTAGTAAAATCGAAGTCCTTTGCATGACTACTTAAATTCTTTTGTTTTGTTTTTTTAAAGACACTTGTTTTCATCTAATAAATTAGGCCTGTCTATTGTTTTCATGTGATTTTGGTGATTGAAGGTGCTTAATGAGAAGTCAAACATATTAGTAGTCCTTTGCTATCTATTCTCACTTTTTCTTCTTAGAGAATATAATCAAAACAATAGATCGGGCTGGGAAGGTGGCTCAGTGGTAGAGCGCTTGCCTTACATGCCTGAGGCCTTGGGTTCTATTCCTCAGCATCACATAAGCAAAAAGAAAAAAGCCGGAAGTGGCACTATGGCTCAAGTGGTAGAGCGCTAGCCTTGAGCTGAGGGACAGTGCCCAAGCCCAGAGTTCAGGCCCCACCCCCGGACCCAAAAACAAACAAACAAAGAGCAGTTCAGAATCAGCATGATATTATTGCTACATAATTATCCTAATTTATTTTGCTTTTATGTTTTTGGTTTCCTCATTTCACTTTCTGCTCTGACATTTCCCAGATCATTTTTATAGAAGTCATTATTTCATATTTTCTAATTCCTAGAATAAGCTGCACTTAAAGACACCCATGGTCCTCACTTTGAGTCTGTACCTTTGAATATTGAGGAACATTTTTCCTCTGCTCTCCATAAATTCCCTACTCTCAAGTTAGAATAATTTTGAGTAGTAATAATGGAAAAAGAGAATAGAAATCATGGTGAAAAAACATATGCAGAAAATTCACTGGATATTTCTGACCATTTCAATCTATGTAGGGAAATACATGGACACCTTATTCCCATTGGCATTCAAAGTCTCTGGTTAGGCAATTATGATGAAAATGAGGAATAAGATGAACAAGTGAGGAATGATATCAATTGCAAGAATTAAATGGAGAAGGATCGAAACAAATTTTTTCTTTGGGCTGCTGAAAATAATCAGCTTACTACAGTGTGGAGACTACTTTCCTAAAAGGCCACTCATGTGAATACTAGGGATGACGATGAATATACCCAACTTCATCGGGAAGCCTACAGTGGACACTTAGACATTGTCCATGAGTTGATGGCTCAGCGGCAGATGCAGTAACTGTAGATGGCTGGACACCCCAGCACAATGCATATATCTGGAATAATACCATTGTGGCTTCTTTTTCACTTCATCATGATGCAGATACCAATGCCAAAACTAAAGGCCTCTTGACCAACTTGCATCTTGATGCTGAGTATTGAGATAGCAAAGATACTTTGGATCTACTTCTGTTGAACCCTTATGTCAATCCAGGCCTGAAGAACAACTTGGAAAAAACTGCATTTGATATGGCCAAACGGAAAAGTATGTATCACTACATCTTTGAAGTTGTGGAAGGCTGTACAAATTGTTCTCCTCAGTCCTAATGGTTTGGTTAAGTTTCTTAAATTTCAAAATGACAGTCCATCCTTTTATGTCCATACAAAATATTTTCACAATCTAAATAAAAGAAATCTCATTGTTGTTGTTGTTGTTTTTTTTGGTTGGTTGTGGGGCTTGAACTCTGGGCCTGGGTGCTATCCCTGCGCTCTTCGGCTGAAAGAGAGTGCTCTACCGCTTGAACCACAGCTCCACTTCCAGTTTTCTAGTGGTTTATTGGAGATAAGAATCTCATGGACTTTCCTGCTCGGGCTGGCTTTGAACCGAGATCCTCAGATCTCAGCCTCTTGTGTAGCTAGGATTATAGGCGTGGGCTACTGGCGCCTGGCAACAACAATCTCTTACTGTAAAAATTCATGGATTCTGTGGAATACTTCCAAGTGAATTGCCTGCATTTGATGTCAAAATATATTCAAGAGTTTTTATATACATCTATAATGATTTCTGCAGAGTTTGTTATTTTTTAATCAGAAATAATTTTAACTTATCTTTTGAAATGAGTAGTAGAGAAACTAAAGTATTTCTGGTCATTGTCTGAAAATAGTATATTTTAAAATATTCTATAATCTATGTTTGTATAATGTCCATAATCTTTTTTTATTCTCTCCTAGTTATACTCTAAATTCTACATTGTTTTATAATATATAGGTTCATTTGTATGTCCTTTCAGATTGCATTCCAGATAGAAACAGTTTAAGATTCTTTTTTTCCTAGGTCCTTATACTATTTTATTTCTTTGGAGAAAGTGACAAAGTTGTCTATTTTCAACAGTTTTGTAAAGGTTATGCTATGTAAAGGCCTTTCTAAGGTGAAGATTTTATACACTGAGGTCAAACTAACTTTTAATTATATGAATTACATGTATTATTACATTTGTAATTTTGTAATCAGCTTTTTAATAACTGTTTTTCATTTCTTGAATCTGAAGAATGAAAAATATGCAATACTTCACAAATTTTCATATCATCCTTGTGCAAGTGCCATGTTAATCTCTGTATTTTAATTTGGGTATACGTGTTGCTGAAGCATGTAGTGTCCTCTAAATTTAAGTAGTTAATGATGCAATCTTTAAACAGGCTTATATCCTTGGGTGCCTATTTGTAACAAGGAAACCTTATTGTTCCTAACAATGCGATTGATCTTATTTCCCTAAAATTCTGTGAATACTGGAAAAAATTATATTGTTGAGTCGATTGCTCATATTTGAAATATTTTGTGTCAATAATTATTTTAAGTCTTTTTCATTTGGGATTTGATTGTAATTTCAAGAATTTATAGCTAGGTCCAAAGGTGATGGCTTTTTCAAGTACTTATTTATCTAACTGAGTTACCTTTGTGGAGCTAATGGATTGAAAGTAAGCCTTGCTTAAGAGCTACTTCTAAACCTCTACAGCTGAAATTTTCCCAAATGAGGTCTTACAGGCACAAATATCTCCCTGACGCTTTACCCTTCTTCCATGTAGGAGCAGACCAACCAGAATATCTTACCCTGACACCCTAGATTGTCTTACTTGAACAAAACAAATCTTAGTTACAAGGGATCATAGAGAGATGAACATTTCAGACAGAACTGTTCAGACTAGAACGTATTTATCAAAATATAATTGTTTATTTTACCTACCATTTCAAAAGTAGCTAAAGACAAGGGGGAGAATAAATTGTTCATATGCATTTATTACCTAATGTCCTGGCCTGTCTACCATCCAACCATGCAGCAATTACACTACTGCCTTTCTATCATCAAATATTTTCATAGTTGCAGTGGAAGTCCCTATGTTTCTCCTCATTATTAGGCCTTAAATTGTTAATGTTTTAATCACCATGTTTCCTCTTGCTTCTAGGCTATAAATTTACAAATGGTAAAGCTTTAGGTCTAACTCTATCAAACACTAAGTTAGAGAAAATAGAATAATATTTTGAAACATAGTTGCCTTTGAAACCCTAACCACAACAGAACAATGCAAAACATGTGCCTTTTTATTATATTATACATAGTTATCTATTTTATATTTATATGTGCTGATTTCATATTTCACACAGTGAAACTTACTAGAATTAGTTGATAATTTGGCAAATTGATATTTATTTATTACAATAAATACAATTGGAATATGAATAATTAGGTTTAGAAAATATTTTAGAATATAAAAGTTATCAGTACCATGTCTTCGGTATAAACTTGTGATACTTTGTAAGTGTTCTTGATCTTCTGAATTCACATGGTAAAAAACAATGTTTTCCTCTAATCTATAAGGGATTTTACTCTGCTTCTCATGCATCATGGAAACAGAAAATAATTCAAGACCCATCTCAATTTCTCATTTCCTATATTTCAGGGCCCCAATTTCTTGAGATGCAGAAATTAGCAGTAAGCAATTGTGAAATTCAAGGCAACTTAAAAGGAAGGATGAGATCACAAAATCTGAGAGAATGTACTGTAATTCAAATTTTTAATTTACAGATGACCAGCCATTATGAGTGAACAAGATCTCAAAGTGTCATAAGATTATTTTTAGTACCTCTCCTCTAATGATTAATGAAAGATTTCAGTCCAGCATAAATTGGTTAAAAAATAGTTCCTGGAAAAATAGATCCATAATTGGTCTACCAAGTCATGGAAAACTTGACTTAGAGGTCAAATGTAATTCAGAAAAACATTAATTGAAAAGCTCCTTAGTGCTTCAAAACACAGGTACTTCAGTACAACTTGGTTCTGTGCTATAAAAATGTTGTCACACTCAAACCAATGTTAACATGCATTTAATCTCCTGAAAATGTATTCCTTTTCAAATAAACTTTTTAAAATCACATTCTCCAAAATAATATTTGACAATTAGATGATATTTAGTGACATTACAAGTTTTTTATGTGTAGAGAGGAAGTTAAATAGAGTTGATTTATTTACCCAGCACTAATGCCAAATAGGTTCCACCATTTATTAAACTGTAGAAATAGTACAACCCACCACTTTTGTTGTTCAGTAGGTACCTTCCAGAAATGTGTTAAACAGATCAGCCTCCCATATTTCAAACCCAAAAGTTAGCTAATATATTAAATTTCATCGCTTAATAAGGTACATTTTAAAAAGTCACAAATAATTGCCTTATCATATGTTGTTTTATGTTTTCCCTATCTGTCTAACATAGTAAGAAATATGACTTTATGTCTTGAATTTGGATACTCTTCAGAGATATGACATAAAATCTGTCTTCCATTTCTATCATATTTCTCTATAGTAGTAAATTTTAGTTTACTTCTTTTTCCAAAACTCATACATAGAATAAAGTATTATCCCATGTTAAGTTAAATAATCACACACTATTTTACAAAGCCATTTATAAAAATTTGTAGTTAGGAATACATTCTAAGCCATTTTTAAACTTTCTTGTTGACTAAAGATGAATCTTCCAAATGGATGAGAATAACAGCATGTCTAGGTGTTTCACGTCTCCAGACTTGCAAATTGTTATTGCAGATGAATGAATTATGGAAATAAAAGCTGACACCAGTTCAAGTATATGCAGCATTGACATTCCATGGAATGTATATAAACCTGTCAAAATATCAACAGACAGTTTAACAGAATGACTATTAGGAATTTGAAACCAGAGAGGAATAATAGTAAAGACATAGAATTAATGAAAAATGGAACAAGGGAGATGTACAAGTACTTACGTTGAAAACAAAAATTGCAACTTTGGTGGGGGGGGAGGAAGATTGTGTGGGGGTCGAGGGGAGGATGGGAAGGGGAAACAAAGGTGGAGGCTACAATACTTGATAAGAAATGTACTCCTTATCTTGCCCATGTAATTGTAACCCCTCTGTACAGTATTTTCACAATAAAGAAAGAAAAATAGAACAAGGGGAAAGTACAGCTATAATACTCAATGTACACATGCGATAAAGGAAGTGTTAAATCAGAACTAAATCTTGGCGAAGGGGTAGGAATGATAGAAGGAGTGACTCTGATCCAGGAGCATGGGACAATTTGATATATTTAATTGTAACACACTTGCACAACCTTTTGAAATTCAGTGAAAAAACACAAAAAGCAAAAACACATAAAAATCACAACCAAACATCAATCTCTAGAGAGTATGAATATGATCCCTCAAAATTTTAAATAGTTAATGAAGGGCAGTCTTGGGAAAAGCAAACAAAGCTTTTAAAAGAGGGCAGTTTGGGGTAGGGGAGAATTTTCAACAGATTTAAGTAGATTGTCTAAGATTATAAATCACCTACATCTGCTGCAAACCTTATCTTTCTTCTTCGAGTTCTCTTTGTCTGAACTGGATAGTCCTGTCCTCAGCCACACTTGATAGCTTAAAGATACTATGGAAGAAACAAGATCAAGAACATATTACCATAGATTGTTACTGGAAGTAAGTGAAAGTTATTGTTAATGGATGTGGAAACTGATCCCAGGAGAGGAATTGAACATAGAGGAATTTAAAAGTTCAAGTGAACTTTTGCTTTCCTTTTTACTGTACAAGAAAAGAATTTGAGGCTTGAAGGAATCTGGCTGTTTTGAGTGTCTTCTTTACTCACATAAACTTGTCTGTAATCTTCTAGTTGAGAGTATTACAAAAGTAAACAATGTGCCATTTGAAGGCCAGCATAGAAGAAGAAGAAATAATGTTTTAAAAGTATTGTACTGCAAAGAAACAAAGATATGGAGGCTTTAACGTGTCTTATGAGTGGATGTTTCACTCCTGAGCTGATTCTCTTGTTGTAGGATTCAGTTATCAATTCCTTTAGTCTGGTCCTGAGTTCTCCATAGCAATAAGGATTCCAAAAAAGCAGATTGCAGTGAGTATGATCAGCAAAAGCAGCCTCTTCTCAGACCAGTACTCCTTTAAGTAGGGTCCCAAAGAAATACCTGGGGTTTCTTTTATTTGCTTGTTTGTTTAGTTTGTGCTGGTTCTGGGGCTTGAACTCAGAGGCTGGACCCTGTAACTGATCAATTGTCTTTTCTGTCCACCTACCTCCAAAGCTAGTATTCTACTAATTGAGCCAAAACTTTACTTCTGGATTTTTTGGTGTTTAATTACAAATAAGAGTTTGACAGACTCTCGTGCCTGGGTTGGCTTTGAACTAAGATATTAAGAAACCCAAGTGACATCAACTGTATGGACTTCTGTCTTAAACCAAGAAATATAAGATGAAATTTATTATAAAGCTAATATTTGACAATTTTTAAAAGAAGAGAATATGTCCAGCAAAGAAGCCGTAACTTTAAAAACTCAGCAAAAGTTGGTGCACTGAATCGTTTTGGAATTTTTTTCTCTGCTTACAAAATTACTGTTGATGTCATCATTCCTTTTGGGGAAACTTAAAGTCATATTTGCACTTTTTTGTTAGTTGTGGGGCTTGAACTCTGATCCTGGGTGCTGTCCCTCAGCTCTTCAGGTCAAATTGAGCACTCTACCACTTTAGATACAGCAGTACTTCCAGATTTCTGGTGGTTAATTAATATCAGTGTCTCATGGACTTTCCTGAACAGGCTGGCTTTGAACCACAATCCTCTGGTCTCAGCCTATTGAGTAGCTAGGATTACAGGCATGAGCCACCAGCACCCCTATCATATTTGCATATAGTGCAGTTAATGACACTAAGTAGACAAAGAATGGAAATCTGAATCAAATGATGTGACATTGCAGGTTATCAGAATAATAGAGGTAGCAATAAATATGTCCTCTTTTTCCATTTTATTACATTAATGACTTATGAGCTATGAGACCCTTGCATTAGCATCCTCTTCCATCTGTGTAGGTGTATTTTGTGTCAGGAAATGTTCATAGAGAAAGAGAAAGACAGATTATTAGAAAGCAAAGGAGATCATGTATGAAAGAACAGCATAGAAGGAGATACATTTATCATCCAGAGATTAAGAACTAGCTTAAGAGGTTTAGAATGCTAAAGGCAACGAGGAATATTCCTAGGTGACAACAAGTTCTTCAATAACTGAAAATGATTCCCTGGAACACTTTCTGCTATATCTTAGTTACTATCATTTATTCCTTCCATCTGGAGTTATTCCTTCTGTTCTGTCACAACTGTTAACTAGCCTCTGCCTTTTTGGTGCCAAGACTGGCCAAGAAGGTTTCCAAATCTCACTTAGACTCCCTTTCTCATTCTGATTAGAAGTGACCACTCAAAACCCTGGAATCTTTGAATTTACAGAATTAATCTTCACCTGACATCTAAGCACATTCCTGGCATTAATTGCTGTGACCTAATGAACAAAACATTCTTTCAACACACTATCCTAATATAGGTAACGTACATGAATTAGGGACTATTGTCAGGTATCAGTATGGAAAGAGCAATTATATATTCCAAGTATGGGTTCTTTATTTTTTTTCATTTACTAACTAAATGTTGCTGTTGTTTTTGTTTTTGTTGCTGTTGTTGTTTTGCCAGTCCTGGGACTTAAACTCAGGGCTAGGGAATTATTCCTCAGCTTTTTTTTTTCTAAAGGGGAACACTCTCCCACTTGAGGCACAGCATCCCTTCCAGTGTTTCTTTTTCTGTTTATGTGGTACTGAGGAATTGAACTCAGGGTTTCATGCATGCTAGGCAATCACCATACCATGAAGCCACATTCCCAGAGCCCTTAATGACTTTCTTAAGATGGCATTACATTTTCATTAGGTGACTATGTATCATAATTTTGGATAGAAATTTTTGCTAGAAAAGTACATAGAACAAAATACTAAGTCCAGTAAGGCTAGATGGACAATGAATGATCGTCACGGTCTAGCCAGGGCACAGAGGGGCTTACTTCATGGACCTGGTACAACAGAATGAGTGAAACAGCTCCTGACCCACAACCCACCTCCAGAATGAGAGGTAAACCTTGGTTCCAGCCACTTGGGGACGCTGGGCCACCTCCTCCAGCACCCAGTCAAATCAGTTCCTATGAGGGAGAGAGATTGAAAGAAGGAAGATCAGAATTACACTTAAGCCAGGTGCTGGTGGGTCAGGCCTATAATCCTAACTACACAGGAGGCTGAGACATGAAGATCATGGCTCATAGCCAGCCCGGGCAACATGAAGCACCTGCAATTTTCCAACTGATCACTCACCTGAGCACCATCAGG
Source organism: Dipodomys spectabilis (assembly GCF_019054845.1). NCBI lineage: Eukaryota > Metazoa > Chordata > Mammalia > Rodentia > Heteromyidae > Dipodomys > Dipodomys spectabilis. The sequence continues at coordinate 1,294,893 of NW_024871204.1, read as the reverse complement.
CTGTACAAGGAGATAGATGATCTGTCTCTCTCTTTCTTTCTCTCTGTCTATGTCTGTCTCTGTCTCTGTCTCTGTCTCTGTCTCTGCCTCTGTCTGTCTGTCTGTCTGTCTGCCTGTCTGTCTCTCTTTCTCTCTCTCTCTCTCTCTCTCTCTCTCTCTCACACACACACACACACACACATATAAACTCAGAGCAGTGCCTCTCCTGAGACCAAATGGACAGGGAGCACCAGCAGAAGCTGGCAGAGCCGGAAAATGTGATCACCCACAAGAACTGTTGACAGCTGGGGAGGAGGGAACAGGCCAGTTGTATGTGTGTGTGTTGGGGCGGGAGCGTTCCTCCCAGATATTCACATCAGTTCTAACCACCGGAACCCTCACCTCCCTACTGGGTTTTTCTGGGACCCTCTTCAAGTGAAAGGGTGACCCAGCACAGAAGACAAGGGCTCACACAGCAAGGGGGGGTCTATCTTCATAATCCAACACCCTCCACCCAAGTAAAAAGGAAAAGACCCCAGAAGGCAGGTGTGAACATGCTGCACTCAAACTCTGACTAAAGACACCAGGTTCCCACCAGGGAGAGGAAGGGTGCAGATACGCCTCTGTGTGGCTCCCACTAATCCAGGTCAGGGGCTCTGTTGTGCCCACTCCTCACCCAACCCTGCATCTCCCCGTTTCCTGGGACTCTGGCTGCTAGGGATGGGAGTGGGATCCTCGGGCCAACACTTACCCCCATCCCTTGGGTGCATTTGTGGCAGGGCCTTGGCCAGACTGTGGGGCATGGGACAGGCAGGGTTCACGGTGGTTGGGAGGAGAGGAGATATGGGGTCGTGGAATACGGGCTTATGTGGTGGCCACTCACATATGCTGCTGGGAGAAGCTATTGGAAACTGCTCTGGGTAGGGCAAGAAGCGATGGAAGAGACATGGTAGACACTCAGCCCCAGAGCAGAGGACAGGGGTGCCATGATTAGATCAGGGCCACAAGATGGCTGGCAGCACACCATTGCACCTTTGACTGAGGACTCCAAAGAGGCACTGCAGTTCTGAGCCAGCAGCACCAAGTTTGAAACGCTGTGCTGAGGGGAAGGTGGTGAGGGGGCCGGGGCAGGGGTGGGCACGTGGTGGGGCTGACCAAGGCCTCTCCTCCTAGGCCTCGAGTCTCTTACCACTCAGCCACCTCTAGCTTCCTCAACTGCTGGTAGTGGTTTCAACCAACAGAGGGAATCCCAGTACTATAGGGCAGCAGGGAATGTGGGCGTGGCCACCATTCTTTTATCCCATTGGTCAGAAAGAACCAAGAAATAATGTAGGTGAGGCTGGAATCCTGTGATGCAGGCAGAATTGGCAGAATCAAGATGACAGCAGCCCCTTTCCCAGGGAAAGCTGTCCAATCCAATTGGGGAAAAGAGGGTGACCTGCTTTAGCTGGATGCCTGCACAGATTGTTCTGTATGTCTGTTTGTTGCCAGTCCCGGACCATGAACTCAGGATCAGGGCACAGTGCATGAGCTGCTTTTGCTCAAGGCTAGCCCTCTACAACTGGAGCCACACGCTCCACTTCTGGCTTTGTTGGCACAAGTTGAGACAGGGGTCTCAAGGACTTTCCTGCTTAGGGTGATTTTGACCATGATCCTCCTATAACAGCCTTGTATGTATCAAGGAGGACTGGTGAGAGCCACTGGTGCCTGGTTAATCATTGGTCTTGCTGATGTTTTTGGACAGACTGGTGAGTTCCCTATCCTGAGGTTTAAGTGGTGAGAGCTGGAGCCCACATTTGGAATCCTGGTCCTGCCACTTCCAAATGGCAGGAGACCAATTAACGAATAGTTCAAGGAGAACACACCAGCCTGTGAGCAACTAAGGAATTAGGCCATTCCCAAGATCTGACATTGATCCCAGGGTGGGCCATGATAGTCATAAATTCATTATTTAAACATAGGATCTATATTTACATACATGTGTGGACAGCATCTTGCATTTGGTGTACTTCTTCTCCTTATTTACTGTCTTATCCATGGAGTATTGTGTATTTTACTGAGAATGGTGACAGATATAACAGTGCTAACGTGCATGGCAACCTATTTCCTTGGCTATAAGGTTTCCCATGCATTCTTCATCTTAGCTGAGACTCAGATCTTTCATAGGACAAGAAAACAGGTGAATCGATGGGCTTCTCACATCAGGATTCATCTTTTGGCAGTGTTGGAATTTGAACTCTGAGCCTAGCAGGCCCAGTTGGGGAAAGGTTCAAGGTGAGGACACCAGCCTGTAAGCAACAAAGGAGATAGGCCGTTCCCAGGACCTGACATTGAGTGCCAGGGAGGGCCAGATAGTCACAAATTCAGAATTTTGATATAGAATCTATATTTACATACATGTGTGGACAGCATCTTGCATTCGGTGCTCTTCTCCTTACTTTGTGTCTAATTCATGGAGTTATTGTTTATTTTACTGAGTATGGTGACAGGTATAACTGTGCTGACATGTATGACAACCTGTTCCCCTGGTTATAGGGTTGTCTATGCATTCTCCATCCTAGTTAAGACACGGGACATTCACAGCAGAGGGAAACATGTGCAATGCCTGACTTCTGACAACAGAATGAATCTTTTGTCAATGCTGGGATTTGAACTGAGGTCTGAGTAGCTCTGTTGCACTTTGGGGAAAGGGGAAGCTCACCATCCTTCAAGACTAGAATATCAGGCCTGGTCCAGAGCCTAATTTGAAGCCCCAACACTGGACAAAATAGCAAGCCCACCTTTTGTAATCATAGGATCTCTCTTTACCTATAGATGTGATATGCATCTTGTATTCAGTGTAATTATTCTTCTTATTTTGTGTCTTATTCAGGGATGTATTGTGTATTTTATTGAGTATGGTGATAGATATAACTGTGCTGACATGGATGACAACCTATTCCCGTGGCTATAGAGTTGCCTATATAGAATTCTCCATCCCCACTGAGACCCAGGACTTTCACAGGACAGGAAAACAGGTGGATTGATTGGCTTCTACATCAAGGTGAATCTTTTGGGGCTGAGATTTGAACTTAAGGCCTACCTGGCCCAACTCGTGAATCAGTCATGGTCAGTACACCAGCCTGTGAGGCACTAAGGAGCTAGGCTGTTCTCAGGACCTGAGATGGAGCCCTGGTGGGGGCCAATATAGTCATAAATTCATCATTTAAACATAGGATCTGTATTTCCATACATGGTTGGGCAGCATCTTGCATTCGATATAGTCATTCTCTTTATTTTGTGTCTTATTCATTGATGTATTGTGTATTTTCTTGAGAATAGGATGATAGATGTGGGGCACATGAGCAGCAAAGATGACGCTGAGAGGAAGGTGAGTGGGCAGAGCCCGAGTTGTTTATGTTAAAATCTGATTGCCTACCATTATTAAGCAAAGTGATGTCAGTGCCTGAACAGCTCGTGAATGGCAGGGAAAGTTCAGAAGCACTAGGGCCAATTAAACCCTGGGCCCCAGGTGAAAAGCATATGATATGGTGACCTTTACAGTGATTGATTGGTTTCTTTTCCTCCCCCTCCGTGCTCTGAAGTCTTTTGCTTTAAAAAGGCTTGCTATGTAATAATAAACAAGTTCTTGCTTGCCTTGACTCTCCACTGCATCTGATTGTCTCTGGGACTAAGGGAGGTTGGGGAATGGATGAGCAGCACACTTCTCTTTCCTTGGACCCCATCTGTCTTTCGCAGGGTGGACGAAGGACCAATAGAGAGATATAACTGTGTTGACCTGGATGACAACCTATTCCCATGGCTATAGAGTTGCCTATAGAGAATTCTCCCTCCTCGCTGAGACCCAAGACTTGCACAGCACAGGAAAACAGGTGCAATGACTGGCTGCTCACATCAGGGTGAATTTTTGGCAGTGCTGGGATTCGAACTTTGGACCTAGGTGGTCCAACTGCCCAATGGGTCTACATGAGCACACCAGCCTGTGAGCCACTAAGGAACTGGGCCATTCTGAGGAACACATTAGGAGGCAGAATGTACACACTCAACAATGAAGTGAGCTGCAAAACCAGTTCATTCATTCCAGGCACAGGAAGCAATGAAACCTGAAACATTTGTTACACCAGGGTCAGGCTTTTCTCAGCCCCTTCAAACAATGACTAATTAATCTTCCTCCTTCACGTGAAGGGAGCCTCAGGCTATCTTTACGTTACTAATACAGAGCCAGTTTAGTGGGGGAGAAGGGAGGAACAGAGTAGAAAACCCTGCTCTCTGGTCTTAGGGAGTGGGTTTTTGACTCTCCATCTGTCAGGATTGAAGACCCTTCTTCTACCTCTGCCAGTCTATTCTCCTTGCTTCATTCTCCACATCATTAATGCAAATCCCCAGTCCAAGGGGAGGCAGGGCTGTTTCTCCTCTGTCTCCAGGCACCTGAGTTAGAACCTGGCTCTGCTCTCTTGACTTTGGGGCTCTTGGCTGCCTGAGAATGGGACAGAGACAGTCTTCCTGCTCTGTGGTTATGTGAAGGCGATGCTGGTTTCCTGGCACACTGCAGAAGGCCTCATGATTGGGAAGTGTTCCCTTCTTTCCTCAAGATATCTAAGACCAGATTCATCTATCAACTTTCTATCTATATTTCTACCTATCTATCTTTCTACCTATCTATCTTTCTACCTATCTTTCCTTCTCTCTTTCCTTCTTTCTTTCTTTCTTCCTTTCTTTCTTCCTTTCTTTCTTTCCTTCTTTCTATCTACCTACCTAACTAGTTATCTCTTTGCCAGTTCTTGGGTTGAACTCAAGGCCTGAGCACTGTCTACAGCACTCTGCTACTTTGAGCCACAGTAACAATTCTGGCCTTGTCTGTGTATGTGCATCTGAGGAATCAAACCCAGGCCTTCTTGCATGCTAGGCAAGCACTCTCTCACTAATCCATACTCCCAGCCTCCTCATTGTTTCTTAATGGTAGTTTATACATAAGTATGCAATCATTTCATGTTCCCAAGTTTAATTTTCTGAATACCGGTTACTTCTACAAATCCTGATCTTCCATTCTTCTACCTGATTTGTGACTGTTGCTGCCTTCGCCTCATAATAAAATGTAAATAAAGGCTGCTGAGAGCTTAACTGTGCATCATATAAGGACACAGGCCTGGAAACCTGGAAGAGAAAAGAAATGGCCTGAAATGAAGAGAATGATGCAGTGTGAGCAACTACCATATCTGAAAACTAAACCAGTAAATAAAAGCAGAAGAATTGCATAGGTCTGTTTGCACTCGGGGAGGTAATATGTATACACACATAAGTAGGCACTGATACAATAACTTGGCCTGCTCTTTTTGATTTTTTGTAGCCACCCCAAGGCTTAAACTCAGGCTCTGATGTGTTCCTGAGATGTTTTGCTCATTGCTGAGGCTCTACCACCACCACAGCTCCACTTCGAGCCATCTGGTCATTAATTGGACATAAGCAACTCTCAGGCTTTCCTGCCTGGTCTGGCTTGTATCTCCTGCTCGGTTTTCTCTCTCAAAGCTGGAGCTCTACCCCCTGGGCCACTGCTCCACTTCTGGTTCTCTGGTGTTTTATTGGAGACAAGTGTCTCACAGACTTTCCTGTTCAGATAGCTTTGAATGGCTATCTCCTGAGGAGGTTTCAAGTAGCTTTTCTCAGGGATTTGCTGAGGAGCTGCTCCACAGAAACTCAGTCTAAATCTCAAGATGTACTAGAGAAAAATGGAAACATGAAGATGCTACTAGTGGGTTCTAGATAATTCAGGTTGGAGACACAAAACACTCATAATTATTAGATCATTTTATAGGTAAAATGAGAAATTCAGACAGTATGAGGATCACTCCAACTTTCGTTCCTGTCATCCTGAGACAGTAAATTTACCTCAGCTCAATGCTAAGTGGCAGAACTGGCATGTCCTGTGGATATTTGCTCCCAAATACTGTGACACTCATTTCTCACTTTTGGCCTCAGACCAGAGGGTGAGATGAAGAGAGAAAATCATTCTCAGTGAAAACAGCTCTAATAAACATTGGATAGTTTACTTATAAATTCAAACCATTGGAATAACCTTGTTAAGAAGTCAGATTGTCCAGATTATAAAATTAAAGAAGTAAATTTCTATTAAAAAAATTTGTCTGTCGTGGGGCTTGAACACTGGGCCTGGTCATTTTCGCTCAGTTCTTCAGCTCAAGGTGAGTGTTCTACCAATTAAGCCACAATGTCACATCCCCATTTGTTAAGAAATGGAAAGACTTGGAAAAAATTATATTAAGTGAAGTAAGCCAGGACCAAAGAAATATAAGTCCCATGGTTTCCCTTATTTGCAATAACTAGTATATGTCTGAGACAAACAGAAACTCTCAGACAAGTTGATATTAGGCAAAATGAACCCCAAGATAAGGATTCAAATATTTTGTTTTTTTCTTGCAATTTTTTTCCAACATATTTCTTTGTTGATTTGTATGTACCTCTCCCAGGGTATAAGACCTGCTTTCACTGTATTTGATATTGATATAATTTTTGGAGAGGAAGGGAAAAAACAAACTGTTTAGATAGGTTTACAGGTGGACCCATTACAACAATGAGATATACAAGAAATTATGTCGAAAAATGAACTTTACAACTTTGGTGGGGTGCGGGGTTGGGGTGGGGATGGTGGTGGTAGGGGGCTGGGAGTAGAGGGTGGAGAGGGGAAGAGATAGTATTGGAAACTATCTTGCCCTTGTAATTGTAACCTCTCTGTACAATGTTTTCACAATAATAAAAAATTATAAAATTAAAAAAGTGAAGAAAAAAAGAAAGAAGGTGACAGTGGCTGCTGACTGTAATCCCAGGTCCTCTGGAGGCTGAGAAGTAGAGAATCACAGTTTGAATCCAGTCCATGACACTATTATTTCTAAGAGATCACATAAAAACGCAAAAATGAGGCTGTGACTCAAGCTTAATGCATTACCCTTGAGCAAAAGGAGCTTGAGGACAACGCCTAGGTTCATAGTTCAACCTCAGGACCTGCTCCCTCAAAAAAAGCCTGTACTTCTATGTCTTTGTCTATGTATGTATGTATTTCTATAGGTGAAACTCCTGAGTAGCACTGATGAATGGCACCAAGCTAGGAAATTTGTATTCAATACAATGAGCTCAAAACACAGAGACTTCTTTCAAGACACTGCATGTTCTGGGGCTCCCCTCACCGTTCCCAGTTTAACCTCAGGATTTTTCTGAATCTCAGACCTGCTGGGATATACATACATATATATATATATATATATATATATATATATATATATATGTATATATATGCACATACATCCATATATATAATTACATATTTTATACATGAGACACATATCTATATATAATTAAATTATGTATGAATCATGTGTTACTACCAATTAGGTATTTAATTATGTCTCCATGCAATTTTTATTCTGTTAATGCTTAATAAAATATTGATTAAACTTAATGCACCTCTATACTTATTGCACCTAATTTTATCCTAGAAGGATTCACTACTATTTCAATACTCTTATCATTTATTATAGTGACAATTCTTCCATCTATGACACTTTTTACATTTATTACAACCTATTACATAGCATATAGATTTGCATCGGAATTATACATCCTACCTGACACCGAGCACATTCACAGGAAAGAAAAATATGTGTCATGCTCCACTTCTCACTCCAAGGTTAAATTTTTGGCAGTGGTGTGATGTAAACTCAGGGCCTACAAGGGTCAGTTCATGAATGGGTGACTCCCAGCATAGCAGCCTCTAGCCAATTCAGCTGACAGGTGGTGTCCAGGCCCTGAGATCAAGCCCCGTATGTTGACTCCAAATTACGCTTAGTGCAGTTATTCATTTTATTTTTCGTCTCATTCATTTATTTACTATTTATTTTATTGAGTGCTATTACATATAGAATATTTACTGCATTTGTTACATAGGATATAGATTATTTGCCTATGTATGAAACTTCACACCTGACACCCAGGACTTTCACAGAAAAGGAGAACATGTGTCACCATGGGCTTCTTACTCCACGATTCAATTTTTGTGAATGCTGGCATCTGAACTCAAAGCCTAGAAGGCCCAATTCATGAATGGGTGAGTATCAGCACGCCTGCCTGTGGCATATGGAGCTGATAAGCTGTTTCCAGCACCTGAGATAGAGTCCCAGGGGTTGACAAAATAAGAACATATTGACATGCAGATGGCAGTACACAAATAAATATAGATGTTAATAGAGTGCTAGAGATGTGTATACATTATTCAGTTATATAGGCTAGATTCCTACCAATTCTTGGGTATTTATTATGCTTCCATGTAAATAATATTACTGTTTTCATCCTTAATGAATTGTTAATTAAATCAATCACTGTTCCGAAATGATTGTGTCCATGTAATTAATAGTATTCTTTTAATGTGTCACAAATATTCATTAAAATCCATCGGCCTTCTAAAATCTCTTTCTAATTTTATAGTAGTATCATTCAGGAACAACTAATTCAAACTTCACATTCATAACCTCCCATCAGTATTCCTATGAATAGGAAGGAGACTCTTAGGATCTCCCTCCATTGGTAGGGTTCAGGACCCGGCTTTGAACACAAGGCCTATGTTGCCGTGTTGGCCTACGGCTTCCTTAGAAGCCTGCCAGCCTTCAGCAATGCCAGGTTATGAACATTTTTCATCTGTGTCATTCAGACCCAGGATGGTCACATTGAAAAGAAAACAAATGTAAAACTGGCAGCCATCTGCAAGTTTCTGTATTTTTATTCTGTGTCGTTTTAATTTTTTTTTTCCTTTCAGCCGTTGAGGCCCAGGAACCCAGGTTCGGCTGTGGATCCAGTGGCTGCAACCCAATCTAGGGTGATCAATGCTGAGGCAGAGTTGCCACGCCCTGAGTTCAACCTTGTACTTGACAAAATGAAAATACATATATACATTAAAAATATTTTAAAAATTATGAGAGCTCCTTGGCTTGGAATTCACACCATTTTTTCTGCCAGGACTGTTATTTGAACTCAGGGTCTGGGTAAATCTGCAGCACTGTGTGAGAAGGGGAAGCCCACCGTGCTAGAAGACAAGAAAGTCAGGCCTGTGCCCAGGGGCTGAATTCAAGCCCTAGCACTCGAAAAAATAATATTCGTATATATTTTAAATACCTGATTTATACTTAACATACATGTTTACTGCATATTGCAGTTAGTGTAGTTATTCATTTTCTTTTTTTATGTATTTATTATATATTTTAGAGAGTATGATTACATGTATAAATTTTTTTACATCCTATTACATAGGGAATAGATTTGCCTATGTATTATCCATCATTCCTGAGACACAGAACTTTCACTGATAAGGAAAGCAAGTGGGACAATTGGCTTCTTTCACCAGGATTAAGTTTTTGAGAGTTCTGTGAATTGAACTCTGGGTCTAGATGGCCCACTTCATGAATGGGTCAATGTTAACACAGCAGTCTGATGCGAGTGAAGTTGTCGGGCAAATTTGAGGACCTGAAATCAAGCCCTAGGAGTGGCCAATATATAAGCAGATGTGTATACTGCAGAGTGTGTATATGTATATGCATCTATAAATAAATTTATGTAGAGAGACATACATTTATGTAGATTCTAGTGTATTACTTTATATAAAGAATGATGTCTATATCTTATTTTTATATATTCTATTATTACCAATTATTTGGTATCAAATTATACCTCCATTAATTTATCATGGTAGGAGACTTAATAAAATATTAATTAAATTATTCAATGGCCTATATTTATTGTGTACAATCTTATACTAGAAAGACTAGCTAATTAGTAATTTAATTAGTTCATGTCAAACATTCTACTAGTGTTCCTATAGATAGGAACGAGTTCTTTAGGATCTTCAGCTGTGTGTAGTTGGAATTCCCATGATCGAACCCAGGGCCGAGCTGTCTGGGTTGGGCTCAGGCTTCACTGAGAGCCCACCAGCCTTCGGCCATGCAAGGTCAGGTACAATTTCAACCGAGTCATTGAGATCGAGGATGGTCACAGTGCAAAGGAAACAAAGGTAAAACTGTTGAGTAAAACTTCCTGGTATTTCTTCCTCCATCTTGGTTTTTTTTTTTTTTTTTTTTTTTTTGCAGGGCTGGGAGTTGAACTCGGGTCCTAGGATCCCTGGATCATCTGTGTGTGTAAAAGCTGCACCCCAGCCTAGGGTAATCAAGGCTGAGGCAGAGTTGTGATGACCTGAGTTCAAGCCCCGTGCCTGCCCCCAAATAAGATAAGGTCCTGGCTAGGAATTTAGGCCATTTTATCTGCCATACCTGGATTTGAACTCAGGAACTGGGTAACTCTATTGTGCTCTGGGTGAAGTGGAAGCTAACCCCCTGGAAGAAAAAAAATCCAGGAGCATTTCCAGGGTGTGAATTCCAAGCCCAGAGCTGGCAAAAATAATATTTATATACATTTGTATAATACATATCATATATGTATTTGCATAAATGTTACATATTGTACCTAGGACACAATATTTCCACAGAAAGGAAAACAGGTCAACATTGGATTCTTACTCCACCTATTGCCTTTGCCACTGCTGGAATTTGAACTCAGGGCCTGGAATGCCCAAATCATCATGGGGTCAGTGTAAGCACCACAGCCTCAAAAAAATTCACCTCCAGGCAGTTCCCGGGACATGAGTTCTAGCCCCAGGAGTGGCCAATATATAAATGTATAGGTGTGTAAATTATTGCAAATACCTATATATATATATATATATATATATATATATATACATATATATATATATATATATATAAAGATGTAGATGTATCTTGCACTGTATATTTAAATATATAAATATAATTATTGAATGTGATGTCTATATATTATTAAATTACATATATTACTAATAGTTATTAGGTATTAAATTATGCTTCCATTTAATTATGTATCATGGATTAAGGCACAATAAAGCAGGAAATAGGTTGGATAGGATGAAAGTAGAGAGAGAGAGAAATAAGAAGAAAGAGAAAGGGGAAAAAGAAGACCCCAAAATTTAGAAAAGTAAAAATTAAAAATTAACATAGCAATGCTGAAAAATTATACAGATTTGAATATGAAATATTCAGAGAAGAACGTGGATATATTGAGAAAAGGGGAGGAATATAAAGGAGATGTGAAAAACTTAAAAATAAAAATACTTAAAATATTATATAGGTAGAAAGAGGTATTACTGCTATTAAGGAATTTAAGTCTAAGAAGTTTTGAATTGAGTAATAAATTTCTGGATTAAGTGTGTACACAATGTGGGATAAGGTCTATTAATCGACTATGGGTGTATCAGAGGATGTGAAGAACAGCAATTAAGTCACATAAAGAAGAACGAAAGAGGAGAAAAGGTGAAAAGAATGAGAAAGAAAGAGAAAAGATCAGAAGTTCAGTAGAGCTAACAAAAAAACAAAAATAAAATAAAATAAACTTTTAAAAGAAAAAGAAAGAAAGAGAATGCAGACACATATACCCCTAAAATAAAAATAAAAGTTATAAAAGGAAGAAAAAAAAGTTACTAGAAAATAATTTTTTCCAAAAAAGGTAAAAATTAAAAATTTTAAAAAGTTATAGAAAAAAATTTTTTATAAAATGTACAAAAAATAACAAAAGAAAAAAATTCTTTGTTTTTTTTCTGGGAGAGGTGGGAAGATGCTGCATCTCCCTTGTGTCTGTTACCAGCCTCTTGTTGGAGTCTCTGGTCTGCTTGTGGTGTTTGATTTTCCTGTGGCTTGGTTGGCTTAAGTCAGTTTGTTTGAGCAGGCAGAAAAACGCTCTGCTTTACCCAAGATTTTGTGATCCTCCTCCCAGGTTAGTTCAATGGGAGGGAGATCTGCTTTGAGTATCACAAAAGAGGGAGATGGCTATTTCCTCAAGTCTTGGAGATGCTGTGATGAGACTAGGTAGAGTTGAGTCCTTTCAGCAAACAGCAGTTAGTTTGTGAGAAACTCACAGAGCCTAGCCTGGAGCCACACTCAGGGTTTCTGTTTACTGAATTTCAATTGATTGTTGACACTGATAAAGGGAGGAGCAGCCTCTGACTCTGATTACCCAGTGAAGAAAGACACTCGTGGGGCTTGCCCCTGAGCTGGGTGACTTTTCCCTGGTGCAGCTGAGTCTGGCAGGTCAGTTAGGTTCTTGTGACCTGCTAAATGACTCAAGTTTTTTTCCAAGGCCTGAGTTGGAGCTAGCTCATCCGAGCTTTGTCAGTATCAAAGATGGAGATCTCTGGTAGTGGGGGGGAAGGGGTGGCCTCCCCTCTTCTGCTCCCTGAGAAGGAGTGAGGACGTTAGGCTTCTACTCATGCCGAGTCTTGGTTCCTGGGTCTTCTCTGGTCTGCGGCGAACTGCAGGATGAAGATGTCTTTTCCTTGTCGGTTCTTGCTGGTGTTGAGTAGAATCTGCTCTACCACCGCATCAGGCTTCTTCATCCCAGACTCTCTGTGTTGCAGGTATGATGGCTAGGGCCAACGCCTCTCAGCGGTGGCTGCTGGCAATTGCTCAGATCTGTCTCCTTGCCTGGATTTTCCCTCTCTGGCCTAATTCCCTGTCCTGTGATGGCACACTTGTTGTGACTCTTTGGCTTAGGACTGTTCACTGGAACACTAAAACTGCTTTCTATGCGAGAGCTTGTTTAGCCTCCAGCTTCTCCTCTGCCATCTTCCCCAAACTCTAAAGATATTTGTAAAGTGTATAATGAAGGAAAAATTTTCATCCTTTACAAAATCTATGCAAGATCTATGCTAAACTATTTATATTTTACTGTACCTTTCCTGCAACCAATTTCATATAGATTAACACTTGTCATACCAAGTTTCTATATATTCTACTGGTTATTTAAATTTTCATGTATGTATGTATATGTATATTTATATGTATGTGTTTATGTACTATCTATATATGTTCCAATGTGAATAATGAGACTTGAAACTTTGCTTAGTTTTGCTGTTCAGCAGTTAATCTGATCTGCTCAATCTGTGACAATATCAGTGCTTATTCTGATCATTCCTTTATTTACCACACCATCAGCCTTGTAAAAGCAGCTTCATTTCCTGGAGAAGATTACTAATCAGTCCAACCAATATGCACCCAGAGGGTTTTAATAAAGCAAGCTTTAGGGAAGGAAGATAACCTGAAGTGACAGCTACAGTATTTCTACAGAGACCTTACATCTTTCACATTTCTACCTTCCTCCTCACACTAAAGAAACCATTGACTAACACTATGAGTATACTGCATTTATAAATTTATTAACAGTGTGTTTTTTCCAACCTGAAGCCTTCTTTTCCATGATTATTGACATAAACTTTTGGAAGAATTTTTTGATTGAGATGGGATTCCATCCAAAACAAAGCCACTAATATCAAGAATGCCAATGTTTTCAACTCAGAGTACTAAAAAAAGCGGGTGAAAATTAAGGTTAGCCATACATTTTAAGCACAAATATATGCAATATCAAGATATTTTGAAATTGTATGCTTTTATTGGTTAAAGTGGCTCAAACCTAAAATATTATCTACTTGGAAAACAGAGATTAGAGAATTCCAGTTTCAGGCGATCCCAGACACAAATGTTTCAGATGTTCCAGATGTTTCAGAAATTCTAACCATTTGCTGGGTGCAATGTTTTATGCTTGTGTTAATAAGACCGCAGTCCAAGCAGGCCCAGGCATAGTGATACTAACTCAAAGTAAGCAACCCAATTATAATCTGCAGGTATGATAGTAGTAGAGATGCTGTTTCACAAGTATAGGGTTTCAGGTTAAATCCTCTGGTACCTCTAGGAATTTAAGGGTGTGCCAATGTAAGAATTTGGCATGTCTAACGTCAAGACTTCATACTCTTTTTACAAGCTTTAATAAAACGTTTACCTCTTTTACTATTTTGTACAGTATAACCATAACTTCCATGCCCAAAACAAATAATTTTCTATTAGAGTTTTTCTTCTATCAATTAAGTAATATGTAATGTGTTGGGTTCTGTCCCACTGAAATCATACTAAAGATCAAAAACCCATTGTCTTAGCAAGTGACTGCAGATGGAAACAGAATCTCAAAGGTAGCATTTAAGTTGAAGTCTCCTCCAAGAGTAGCAGAATGCTTTGAATATGCCAAGGAAAGAGGAATCAGAAGCCAACTCTGATCTTGCAATTCTAGTTCCACCAACTCAGAGGCAATGTATTTACAGTGTTAATCCTAAACCCAATCTGTGGTAGTTTATTATTACAACTACTAGCAAACATGTGCAATCTATAAGATATGAAAAATCATTGACTCTTGGGGTCCATGACTCAAATTTATAATCCTAGTGATTAAGAAGGATGAGACTCGAGGGATAATGGTTTTCAGGCTGGGAGGAAAGTTCATGAGGTTATTTCTCCAATTAACTACAAAAATTTCTGGGCTGGATACATGATTCAAATGGTAGACTGACTACTGTTAGCAAACAAACTGAGAGCATGAGGTATGTTCAACTCCAAACTGGGAAAAAGAAAAAGTCCTTAGAATAATACTATGAGAAACAGAATCATGAATAGGAAAGCAGAAACAAAAGAAATAAACTTTTTGATACAGACAAAGTTTCCCAATGTGAAATACGGCACAAATTCTAATAATTACGGTTTTCCTTCCTATACAGAAGCAATAAATAGTACTTTTACTTGACGAAACTAAAATGTAAAACTGTATACAATAATCACATTACTTTTATGTTTCCATAATTTAACTGGTTTTCCTACAAATTTCTAGAATATTGTAGCCTTGGAAATTCAATGAAAGTTGCATTTCATATAAATTACAGATCCTTGCAAAGGTTGTCTAAAATTGATCTATACTGAAATGTTTGCCATTGATATCTTTCTCAAGATTCCAAATGCTTATACTTTCAGCTGACATTTCAAAAACTCATAGCCAAAACATAAATTTTAGTTTGTTCATGCAATCATAGGAACATATAAATATGTCTCAAAATGTTAATGTACTGTCATTAATGTATTATAACTAATAGAATTAAGTATATACCCTGAGGGAATTAAGGTACTGCCGTCTAAATATAAACTTGCAGACACACGCACACACCCATATATATTTAACACTCTGACTTAGGTTAGTTTCTTAACATTGGGTATCAGACAATGATCTAATAATCAAACTTTCTTGTCCAGACATAAAATACATTCATAATTTTGCACATACAAAAACATCAGATCATTCAAACTAATGAGAATATTTAACAGAACCAACCAGCTCCTGAGCCATCTACTTCCTGATTTCATTCATTCATGATGATGCATTTTTCATATCATAATTAAAAATCTTTTTGAGTCTTTCTGATTAGCAGACAAAAATATATCATCATATAATAGAAAATGTAGGTAAAATTACTTGTCCCTAGGTAATGTTTAATATATCTTAACAAAGACTTCTGTTTCCGTCTTGCAGAGTCTGTTTCTGGCATTTTGCCCTAATGTCTAATATTAAATAACAAAGGACATGCCCTATTCCTTAATTCATTTTCCCTAGAGGGTATGCTATGGAGTTGAATCTGATTTGTTTGCTTAATCTAAATTAAGTTTTCTCAAAAATTGAATTACTGTTTATGTCACTCCTAAGCCATTTGAAATATCAAATAGAACTAGAAATTGCCCTCGGCAATGATTTGTGAAAGGCATTAATGGTTGTGCAGGGATGAAGGATTTCAATTATCTAGAGTGCCTTAAAAATGGCACTGTTATTCAAAGGGCTGATCGTTTAGTAAGCTGTTAAAGTGTGGTCTTCTAACTTCATCTAAGAAGATAAAAGTTTGTTTTTCATCACATTCTTGCCTCCAAACCAGTAGTATTAGTACCTTTGTACAGTTGATGTCCAGCTGTGACTGTAGTGAAACCTACAAACAACTGCACAGCTGTGTTAGCTGCTCTAGATTTTGAAAATTTCTTCTACTAGCCCTTGTGATTTGAGCCAAGATTCATGGGATAGTCACATAATCCACACTTGCAAAGCACCACAATATACAAAAACCACGTACAAAATGGGGTTCAATTTTTTCTTTGTTGTTTCCTTTTTTTTATTGATTCTCTTTTAAGGAGCTAGGAGATATTTATTTCTCATTAATGTTGATGTGACTTAAATAAATTTTCCAGATTTTTCAAATAAAATAGATATAAAACGAACATATTACTCACAAAATACAGCTAAACATTTGCATGATTTTTTTATTCTAATCCGGTTCTCAGTTCAAATAATATTGAGATGAGACAAGCATATGTGTAAATTCACATGTATCAAGCACACAGAACTCTGGAATCTTTGGGCTTTGATTTCTATATCAACTACACCTAGAAAAGAAAATTATCACTTACTTCATGTCTTAAGTAATCTACTTAAAACAAGTTTTATTAATTTTATCAATAGATATGATCTATGGAATTGATGCATTGAATAAGTTTTTTATTCCTTATTTCCACTGAATTAATATTGCATTTAGTTTCTTCTTTGTACATGAAATAATGACATTCTTGAGGATAAAACATGCATTTTTCATTTTCGTTGCCAAAATGGAACTATTAGCCATTTTGAAACTTTAACTTTAAATCTGAACCTTCAAATTTCACTAAAACTTGAATTGGGTTATTTTCAACCTTAATATTAAAATAAAAAGCATTATTAAATAGAAAGGAAAATTATGTTATCACACCTTAATCCTTGAATTGACTTTATGATAAAAAGCAATTATATTTAAATAACAAGATAGACATAATTAAACAGGCCGTGAGTCGTGAAAACAGAAAATTCCTTTTTGGATTTGTGCTTGTTGTTGTTTATAGTTTGTGATGATTTGGTCTTCTTTAACTTATGCCTGGTCTATTCATTGTACGTCTTCAGAAAAGTGGGGAGGTGGGCACAGAGCATTAGGGAAAAGAGTGAAAAATTGCAGCAATGGAATTCATTGAACATTGATGAAATTTATCTATTTAACACATGGGTGGGGGACAGCAGGGTGAGACTGGGAACAAGGGAGGGGAATGAAGACATTTCACAAAAGGAAATGTACTCATTACCTGACTCATGGAATTGTAATCCATCTATAAATCACCTTAATAAGAACAACAGAGTAAATTTATTTTAAAAAGGTAAACAAAATGTTTTTTCTTAGAATCTTAGAAGTTTGTTTTGTTCACGCATTTGGGCTGGGTGAGTCTATCTCTGAAAAAAGCTATGTTGACATTAATCTGTCAAATTTTTGAGCTACTAGTAGATAAAATTCAATCATGACTGTGTTTTTTTTTAGACTCTGATTCATTTATTTCTTTAATCTAATTTGTATTATTTCTGTATACAGGTTTTGGTTTGGCTTGTTCCTGCTCTTCAAGGACCTAGTGGTGCATCATTAGTGCTGGTTCAATATTGTTCTAATTTGTTGATGATATACTCAAAGAAATTTTTCTCTGAGTATTGCCTGTGCTATTGTGTCCCAGGGGTAGTAGTATTTTGTGTGTTCAATTCCACTGAATTCCATAAATGTTGGAAATTCTTTCCATATCATTTCAGTGAGTCACTGATGATTTAGCAATGTGTTATTCAGTCTGTGAGTTTCAGAATTTTCTGTGATTTCTTTTGATGTCGAGATTAAACTTGGTCCCATTGTGGACTGACAAGATACAAAGAGTAATTTTATTTTTTATTTTTGAATTATGACATATTTTTCTTGTGATCTAGATATGATCTATTTTGGAGAACGTTCCATGGGCTGCTGAGAGGAATATATATTGTGACACTGCTAGGTGAAATATTCTGTAGATATCTGTTAGGTATAGCTTGTCAATGTATTTATTTAGCTCTGACTTTTTTTGCTAAATTTTTATCTGGATGGCCTGTCCAGAGGTAAGAATAATCTATTCAAGCAACCAGCAATGTATTTGGACGTATGCATGTTTTTAGGGTAAGTAGAATTTGTCTGATGATTTTGGGAGCTCTGGAGTATTTAGAATTGTTATATCCCTGTGATGGAAAGTTTATCAATATTTAATGTCCTTCTTTGTTTCTTTTTACATTCATACCACTTTTAATTTAAAGCATATTTTATCTAATATTATTGAGGTACTCTGGCTACAATAAAGATGATGTACTGAAGGGTTGCAATTACTTAAGTCACATAGTGAGCACATTTCTTTTTGAACAGTGTCCCCTCTTTCTTTTTGGTCTCCCAGTTTTTCCCTTTCAACCTCCCTCCCCAAAAAGTTGTATAGTTCTTCTATAATGTAGTGTCCATTGAGTAGCACTGATGCATTTGTTCACCCTTTGTCCCTCCATTTCTGTGTTCCCCCTTGCACTTTCCAAACTTACATATAAGACCAAAGGTGCAGAAATTAAAAAAAATAACACTATCACAACACAGAAGGAAAAAGCAAAATATTAAAAAAAAACTCTCATCATTTCTTGGAGATCATTTTAATGAACATTATTTTATATCATAATATTCATATAGCTATTGAGCCTTCGTGATCCTATTCAAAGGGCATCCTCCCTTGATCTCACCGTATAAATGTTTAGAATCCCATAAAATTTATCATGTTTAAGTGTAATGTTTTTCCTTTTACCATCCAACTGTGTTTACTTGCAGAATTAGAGGCACATTCTACTACAAGAAATGAGGTAAATTAGGAAATCTATATTTCTCTGAGTCTGTCTTTCTTCTCTTCGTATAAGTTTGTTCCAAGTCTTTCCATTTCTTATTAATGGTGTATTTTCATTCTTT
The DNA here is from genome assembly GCF_019054845.1 of Dipodomys spectabilis. Taxonomy (NCBI): domain Eukaryota; kingdom Metazoa; phylum Chordata; class Mammalia; order Rodentia; family Heteromyidae; genus Dipodomys; species Dipodomys spectabilis. The sequence continues at coordinate 1,276,115 of NW_024871204.1, read as the reverse complement.
CTGGATCAATAGAATTGCATCATACTGAAGATTTTCTTCATGGCAAAGGAAATAGTTAGCAGGATATATAAAAGGAGAACAGAATGGAAGAAGATTTTTACTAGGTAAGCATCAGACAAGGGTTCACATAACTAACCCATATTTAGACATCAAAAAGTTAAGCCCAACAAAAATAAACCCTCAAATAAACAAGAATCCAATTAATATATGGGGTAAAGACTTAAAGAGAACTTCTTAGAAGAAGTAAGAATGACAAATAAGGGGCTAGGAAGGTGGCTCAGTGTAGAGTGTTTGCCTTGCATCCATGAAGCCTTGGGTTCAATTCTTTAGCACCGTATAAGCAGAAAAAGTTGGAAGTGGTGCTGTGGCTCAAGTGGTAAAGTGCTAGCCCTGCGCTAAAGAGCTGAGGGACAGTGCCCAGGCCCCGAGTTTAGGCCCCACAACCAATTAAAAAAAATGACAAATAGACACATCTCTCTCCATAAAAGAAATGCAAATGCAAACAACACAGATTCATCTCACCCTTGTTACAATGTAATTATGAAAAAAAATGAACAATCAAAGATATTGATAGGGTTGTGGCCCAAAGAAAACTCTATTACACTGTTGGTGGGAATGTAATCTTGTTCAACTACTTTAGAATACACTATGGAAATTTTGTGTTATAAAGGTTTAATTTTACTTAAGTCAGTGACCTAATGTGATTTTTTTAGCGCTTCCTTGATAAACACAAAAAAGTAGAGATGTATACAGTTGTTAACTATGCCATGGAAGCATTTCCCATCTCCTGAGGAAAAGTGACTTTCTCATCAGAATATCTGGCTGGTCATGTAATTTAAATTAAAATAAAATTTTGGAGAAACAATCAAACAAACAAAAAAAGAAAAGACAAAAAAGACTAAGCCAAAGCCCAACAAAATAAATACCAGTAAATATGTACTACAAGACAGGACAACTGGGGAGGGCAATATGGGAGGCATAGGAAATTGAAGGTGAAAAGGATAGAATACGGGCAAGAATCCATTGTATAATTCCCAGAATTGAAATATACAAAGCAAAGGGTAGTGTGAAATGGGGGTGAAGATGTTGAAGTGGTAACTCAATTTCAGGTGCATTGTACACATAAACTGCTTGGTTAAATGGCAAGTAATTCCATAACATAATCTTGAGTTACATAAGGACTGGGTTGATTGGAAGGGGTGGATGAGAATGTTGAAAGAGGTGACATTGATCAAGATGCACTGTATCCATAAACTGTTTCAGTGAATGGCAATTCCATTGTACAACTACTTAAAGATAATAAAAATATTGAAAATATTAATTATGATAGTTGAATAGAGTTAAACCTCAAATCAACTCCCATTTTAAAATATTTTATGTTGGAGACTTGGAGATTAAAATTCAAATAATAAAACATTATGAATCTCTTTTTATCAGAATTTGGGATATTAACTCAAAACTACTTTGTCTTTTGTCAGCCTTTGAGCTGTTATAAGAGAATAATTCAAAGTGTTTTAAAACCATCAGGAGTATATTACCCATATGCTCGAAATTTAGACATTGATTATAAAAATGGTTGTTCAAAGCAATTCCTTGTCTTATGGGGGTCCAATTTCTGGTTCATCATTTGCTGGACATTCACATGTCAGAGTAGTTATATAAGGTTTCTTTTATCAGGATCATTATTGTAGTGTTATCTCTGAAATATTGATTCTAATGTCACCAGACAGGGGAATAGAATTTCAACATGTATATATGGAAGGAGTTACATCGTCCAATACACTTTGCAACTTTTGCTTTAACTCAGTGTAGTGTATCATTTGGATATAATTTCGTAGAAAATAATAACTTAAGGACAAGCTTATATCACATGGCTTATGTGAATGATTCTTCTTACAATGGGAATAATTACAGTGATGGTAAAGTGAAATATGATTGCTTAGTGGCTCTTGAATCAATCATAGGTAATCATGTAAACGTGGTACAACTTTCTAAGGCCCTTCTGATATATTTGAACAATCCCCTATGAGTCAATTGCTTTCAGAAATATTCGTTTGAGCCAACAAATACAGATCTCCTTTGATTTTAATTAAGGCCTGCTAGTAGGACTCAGACACCAAAATCAGAGGATACTAATTTCTCTGATAAAATATGTAATATCATTTTTATAATTAATATAACATGTAGACTGTAATATTAATAGCACTATAAATACTTGTATTCGCATTCTATAATATATTGACATACTTGGATTTCATCAGTTTTTAGAATATTTATACCTAACTGTATATTGTATGCAAATAGTTATTTGATGATGTATAGAAAATGAGAAAAAGATTTGCATACATATTACTACAGATGCAAACAGATTCAAGTGGTTATTTATGATCCTTCATTTCTTGGTTTCATTCATGCATGGAGAAAATGCAAAGAAGTGAAAATTGCAAAGTTGAATTTACTAAAGGATCAATTAGATGAAGTTTGTGTTGGGCTAAATAGATTTTTTTTTAATTTTATTTTCTTTTATTTGAGAACATACTGTACAGAGGGGTTACAATTACATGGGCAGGATAATGCATATATTCCTTACCAAGCATTGCAGCCTCCTCCTTTGTTTACCCTTCACCTCCCTTCCCAGCCTCCCCACTCACCCCCACCCAATAATACCCCCCTCCCCCCCCACACACCGACATTGTAAAGCTGGTTTTGACATGACATTTTGTACTTCTCATTGTTGCAACAGGTCCACCTGAATCCTTAAACGACTTGTTTGTCCCCATCTCCTCCACATGTTATACTGACATCAAATATAGTGAAAGCGGGGGTTACACTGTGGGGGAGGGACATACAAAGCAACAAAGAAATAATCTTATAAATGCGTTAGAAACACATGCATGAAAGAAACAAAAACATTAAAATACATATTTGAGGTTCGTTTTCCTAACATCACATTATCTGACTTTTTCCGCTTGCCTCATACCTATACTAGATATTGCAAATAAGGGAAACCATGGGAACTATGTTTCTTTGGGCCTGGCTTACTTCACTTAATATAATTTTTTCCAAGCCTTTCCATTTCCTAACAAATGGAGAAATGTCATTCTTTCTGATGGAGGCATAGAATTCCATTGTGTATATATACCACATTTTCTTGATCCATTCATCTACTGAGGGGCATCTGGGTTGGTTCCATATGTTAGCTATGGTAAATAATGCTGCAATAAACATAGTTGTGCTGGTAGCTTTAGTGTGGTCTTTTTTGTGAACATTAGGGTAAATGCCCAAAAGTGGGATTGCTGGGTCATAGGAGAGTTCTATGTGAAGTCTTTTGAGGAACCTCCATACTGCTTTCCAAAGTGGTTGAACAAGTTTACATTCCCACCAACAATGAAGTAAGGTTCCTTTCTGTCCACATCCCCTCCAGCATCTGTTGTTGTTAGAGTTCTTGATTTTTGCCGTTCTAACTGGAGTGAGGTGATATCTCAATGTTGTTTTGATTTGCATTTCTTTTATGGCTAGGGATGTTGAACATTTCTTCATGTGTCTATTGGCCATCCTTCTTTCTTCTTCAGAGAAGCTTCTCTTTAAGTCTTTCGCCCACTTACTTATTGGGCAGTTGTTTCTTTGAGGATTTGTTGTTGGGTGTTTTAATTTTTTGAGTTCCAAGTATATTTTAGATATGAGACCCTTGTCCGTTGTATGGCTAGTAAAGATCTTCTCCCAATCCGTGGGCTTTCTATTGATCTTGCTAGCTATGTCATTTGCCCTGCAGAAGCTCTGCAACCTTATACAATCCCATTTGTCCAACCTTTCTTTGATTTGTTGTGTTTCCGGGTCTCTATTCAGAAAATTTCGGGCTGAGCCAAGGAGACCTAGGGTTTCTCCTATTCCATCCTGTAATGTTTTCAGAGTGTCTGCTTTGAGTTCAAGGTCTTTGATCCATTTGGAGTTGATTCTTGTGCAGGGTGATATATAAGGATCTAGCTTTAGTTTTCTACATGTAGTTAACCAGTTTTGCCAGCACCATTTACTGAAGAGGCTGTCTGTCTTCCATTCTATTGTTTTAGCTCCCTTATCGAAGATTAGATGGCTATAGGTCTGTAGGTTCATTTCTGGGTTTTCAATTCTATTCCATTGGTCCTGAGGTCTGTTCTTATGCCAATACCAAGCTGTTTTGATTACTATGGCTTTATAGTAGAGTTTGAAATTTGGTATTGATATTCATCCAGCAGTGTTTTGCCGTTGAGGAGCAACGTTTTTCTATTCAGGGTCTTTTATTGTTCCATATGAATTTTTGGATTGCCTCTTCTGGGCTAAATAGATTTTATAAATTAAATTGTTTTGTTCCTTCCTTTCTTCCTTCCTTCTTTCCTTCCCTCCATCCCTACTTCTCTCTCTTTCTCTCCTTCTTTCCTTCCTTTCTTCCTTCCTTTCTTTCCTTCTTCCTTTCTTTCTTTTGAACTTTCTATCTTTCTTGTTTCTTCCAACTTCCTCTCTTTCTTTTACTCAGAATATTTCTTTTGCTATAGAAAAAAATACCAACAGTTGTACTCAAAAGTGTTATGAGTAATTATAAATGTTATCTAGATTAATATTAATTTTAATAACTTATGTTATATCTTAAGACAATTGTACTAAAAACTTCAGAACGGGGGCTGGGAAGGTGGCTCAGTGGTAGAGCTCTTGCCTTGCATGCATGAGGCCCTGGGTTCGATTCCTCAGCACAACATAAGCAAAAAGAAAAAAGCCAGAACTGGCGCTGTGGCTCAAGTGGTAGAGCACTAGCCTTGAGCTGAAGAGCTGAGGAACAGCGCTCAGGCCCAGAGTTAAGGCCCCACGACTGGACCCCCCCCCCCAAAAAAAAATGAAAGAAAAAGAAATGTACTCATTACATTGGTCATTACATTGGTCATGTAATTGTAAACCCCCTGTAAGTTATTTTCACAATTAAGAAAAAAAAATGAGGCCAAAATATCACCTCTATGGTTTCCTATGAAAAGACAGCAGAATACAATCTGTTCCTCAAAGAAATTGACTCGTAATGGACAATATATTGCCAATTTCATAAATGATGTAAGAATACTGAAGGACAAATTTCAACTCATAATGCATGATATAAAATTTACTTTGTCCCCTGTAAACAACCTTTCAATCCTATCTATGTCTTATTCCTAAAATGATTCATATTTTATTCTAATCATATTTTTAACTTAACTTTATGTTGTTGTATGGGAATTGCTGCTTGAAAAAGCAGTTTATGAATAGTGTTTAGTGAGTTATTTTTCCTCTCCTGAGGTTTGAACTCTAGTTCTGAGCGCTGTCCCTGAACTCCTTTCAATGAACAATAGAGCTCTACCACTTGAGGCACAGCAGCACTTTTAGATTTTTCTAAGTTTTAATTGGAGATAAGAATCTCACAGACTTTCCCGACAGGGATGGTTTCAAACCTCAATCCTCAGCCTCCTGAGTATCTAGTAAAACAGGCATGAGCCGCTAGTGCCCAGCTTAATACAATGCATCCTTTTTATTTTTGACTAGTCCTGGGCCTTGGCAATGTCTTTGAGCTTCTTTACCTCATGCTAACACTCTATGACTTGTGTCATAGTGCCAATTCAAGCTTTATTGTTTATGTAGTAATGAGGAATCAAACACAGGGCTTCACACATGCAAGGCAAACAGTCTACAATTAATCCACATTTCATGGCTAATACAATGCACCTTGAGGTTCATTATCGCTCATCCATCTCAATTCTATCTTATCCCTCAATTTACTTAATTTTGTAGAATATTCACTGACTCACAATGTCATATATAGTCACTCAGAGGATATGTCACAGATTATATTTTATTTATACTCTTATTCATCAACATGCTAAACTTATACCTTACAGAATTCTGTGATTTAAAATTCTAAATTATCACTCAGATTCACTCACTACTATTCAAAAATTTTTACTAAGGTTAACGCAAATGCAATCTGTAATTCTTTGATAAAGTACAATGATTTTTAGAATGTCAAAGAGATGTACTATGAACATCACCTTCAGTTCTAGAATATTTTATCATCACTGCCCTCTCAAAATACTCCAATATTTATTAGCTCACACTTCCTGTCATCATTTCAACCTACTCTCCACTTGACCAACCATTACTTCATAGTCTACCACTACAGATGTGTCATTTTTAAAAAGCTCATATAATTAGAAAATGTAGTCTGTTTTATCCATTTCTCCCATGCAATATTAGTGTTTCCCAAGTAAGTAAGTCCATGTAAATTTTTTTCATGGATAGAGCATATTGTTTTGTATTCATGTATATACTTGTGTAACATACTCAAGGGCAATTTCAATATTTTATTATATGGTATTCTAAAAACTTTTGCTATGTATATTCTTGTACATGTGTCTCATTGGACATATGTTGAAATATATATTGTATATAAAATTATGATTGCAAATGCTGGATCATAGATGCAACTCTATGTGTAATATTTTAATGATTGCCAGTATGTTTAACAATCTGGCTATATTGCTTTAAGTGCCAAGCCACAATGTACAAGGATTCCAATTTCTACATAGTTGTTGTGCAGGTATATCTTATTGTTGTTTCTATTTCTACTAATCTCTATATGTATGCAATGTCTAAGTATGATATAACCTTTCCATATGTTCTTTGGTTGTTGGTATATTATTACAGAGATATATATTTGTATTTTTTGATAACTTATTCAGGAAAGTTAAAGTTTTTGATTGGCATTAAGATTTATGTTTATGATAATTTCTAAATCACCTGACCAGCATTCTTTGACTCACTGACAATTGAATATAAACTGGAATATATTTCTCTGACCAATATTAAGCTGTTAGTGTAAAATTGTTACATTTGTAGAGGAAAGATTACACAGTTCAATGGGTCTGTAAAGCACCAGATTAAATCCACAAAATTATTATCAAGGAATATTAATAAGGAGTAAAACCAAAAGTTTGTCGAATTACATTCTCTTCAATAAGTAGTGATAAATTAGACAGTATTGGGGAGAGTTAAAAAATGAACATTGAATTAAACATAACAATTTATTCAAATATTAGCTACAAGCAAGATTAAAACATGGCATATAAATGAAATAGAGTGATATAAATGTAAAGCAAAGAAAGATTTCTTGACAATTTTGGAGATGAAGCATTTTTAACTCAGGCAATAAACTTATAGGAAAGAAAAACTTGATGCGATAAGGGAGCTAAAAAACTAGAATGGAAGAAAGACAGCCTCTTCAGTAAATGGTGATGGCAAAATTGGTTAACTACTTGCAGAAAGCTAAAGCTAGATCCCTATATATCACCCTGCACTAGAATCAACTCCAAATGGATCAAGGACCTCAAAGTCAAAGCAGACACCCTGAAAACAATACAGGATGGGATAAGAGAAACCCTAGGACTCCTTGGCCCAGGCAGATATTTTCTTAATAGAGACCCAGAAACACAACAAATCAAAGAAGGTTGGACAAATGGGATTGCATGAAATTGCAGAGCTTCTGCATGGCAAAGGACATAGTTAGCAAGATCAATAGAAAGCCCACGGATTGGGAGAAGATCTTCACTTGCCTTATAACAAACAAGGGTCTCATATCTAAAATATACCTGGAACTCAAAAAATTAAATCCCCCAACAATAAATCTTCAAAGAAACAACTGCCCAATAAATAAGTGGGCTAAAGACTTAAAGAGAAACTTCTCTGAAGAGGAAAGAAGGATGACCAATAGACACATGAAGAAATGCTCAACCTCCCTACCCATAAAAGAAATGCAAATCAAAACAACATTGAGATACCACCTTACCCCAGTTAGAATGGCCATACTAAAGAACTCTAATAACAACAGATGCGGGAGGGGATATGGACAGAAGGTAACCTTACTGCATTGTCGGTGGGAGTGTAAACTTGTTCAACCACTTTGGAAAGCGGTATAGAGGTTCCTCAAAAGACTTCACATAGAGCTCCCCTATGATCTAGCAATCCCACTTTTGGGCATTTACCCAAATGATCACAAACAGGACCATAAGAAAGCTACCAGCACACTATGTTTATTACAACATTATTTACCATAGCTTAGATAGGGAACCAACCCAGATGCCCCACAGTAGATGAATGGATCAAGAAAACATGGTATATATACACAATGGAATTCTATGCCTACAGCAGAAAGAATGACATTGCCCCATTTGTTAGGAAATGGAAAGACATGGAAAATAATATAGTAAGTGAAGTAAGCCAGGCCCAAAGAAACTTAAGTCCTATGTTTTCCCTTATTTGCAATAACTAGTACATGTTTGGGTCAAGCAGAAAAGGTCATATAAGTTGATGTTAGAGAAATGAACCCTAAGATATGTATTTAATTGTTTTTTTCCCTTTCAGGTGATTGTTTCAAACACATTTATAAGATTATCACTTTGTTGCTTTGCATGTCCCAACCCCATGGTATAACCCCTGCTTTCACTGTATTTGAGGTTGATAAATTTGTGGAGGGGAAGGGAAAAAACAAATTGTTTAAAAATAGGGATACAGGTGGATCCAATGCAACAATGAGATGTACAAGACGTTATGTGGAAAACGAACTTTACAACTTGGTTGGGGGGGGAACATTGGGTGGGGGGACGGAGTATGGGGGAGAGTATGGGAAGGGATGGGAAGGGGGCTACAATGCTTGATAAGAAATGTACTCATTACCTTGTCCCTGTAATTGTAACCCATTTCTATAGTATTTGAACAATAAAAAGAAAAAGAAAAAAAGAAAAACTTGATATAGTAGAACTCAATAAAATTGTAAAATAATTTGGTGTGTGGAAGCTCATATAAACGTAGTGAATAGAATTTGGGAGCACAGGGCTCATGTATCTCATCCCAGCTACTTGGGAGGCTGTGATATGAGTATTGATTTTTGAATCCATCACACAAAATACAGTCCCTGAAAATATTATCTGTGACTAATCAGCAAAAATGCAGAAGTGAGGCTTCATTTAAAGGGTAAATTTTTAAGAAAATGCAACAAATCTCAGGGACCCTGAGTTCAATTTTCAGGAGCATACATACATGTACAAAAGTAATAATAGTAATAATAATAGTGATGATGATGATGATGATGACGACGACTACGACAATGATGATGAAGGGTAACCATAGTCAAGGATAAAATATTTGCAAATCTTGTACCTGAAGAATGCCGCAAATCGAGACTCTACGTAGAATTCTGAAAACCTAATGTTAAAAAAATCAATTAGATGGAGGCATAGAGCAAGTTTACACTCCCACCAACAATGCAGTAAGATTCCCTTCTGTCCGCATCCCCTCCAGCATCTGTTGTTTTTAGAGTTCTTGATTTTACCCATTCTACCTGGAGTGAGGTGGTATCTCAATGTTGTTATTATTTGCATTTCTTTTATGGCTAGGGAGTTTGAGCTTTTCTTCATGTGTCTATTGACCATCCTTTCCTCTTCAGAGAAGTTTCTCTTTAAGTCTTTAGTCCACTTATTTATTGGCCAGTTGTTTCTTTGAGGATTTGTTGTTGGGGGATTTAATTTTTTTGAATTCCAGGTATATTTTAGATATGATACCTTGTCCATTGTATGGCTAGTGAAGATCTTGTCCCAATCCGTAGGCTTTCTATTGACCTTGCTAGCTATGTCCTTTGCCATGCAGAAGCTCTGCAAGTTCATGCAATCCCATTTGTCCAACCTTCTTTGATTTGTTGCATTTCTGAGTCTCTATTAAGAAAATATCTGCCTGGGCCAAGGAGTCCTAGGGTTTCTCTTATTCCATCCTGTATTTTTTCAGGGTGTCTGCTTTGACTTTGAGGTCTTTGATCCATTTGGAGTTGATTCTAGTGCAGGGTGATATATAGGGATCTAGCTTTAGTTTTCTGCAAGTAGTTAACCAATTTTGCCATCACCATTTACTGAAGAGGCTGTCTTTCTTCCATTCTATTTTTTTAGCTCCCTCATCGAATATTACCTGGCTATATGTCTGTAGGTTCATTTCTGGGTTTTCAATTCTATTCCATTGGTCCTGAGGTCTGTTCTTGTGCCAGTACCAAGCTCTTTTGATTAATATGGCTTTATAGTAGAGTTTGAAATTTGGTTAATGATATTCCTCCAGCACTGTTCTTTCTATTGAGGATTGTTTTTGCTATTCGGGGTCTTTTATTGTTCCATATGAATTTTTGGATTGCCTCTTCTATTTCCTTGAAGAATGAGGTTGGAATTTTGATAGGTATCGCATTAAATTTGTAGATAGCCTTGGGAAGTATTGCCATTTTCACGATGTTGATCTTTCCAATCCAGGAGCATGGGAGTGTTTTTCTACTTTCTAAATTTTGTTTTGATTTCCTTTTTCAAGTTTTAAAAGTTTTCATCATAGAGGTCCTTCACTTCTTTGGTTAATTCCTAGTTATTTTCTTTTTTTGTGGGGCTATTATGAATGGAGTTGCTTTCCTAATTTCTGCCACACTTTTTTCATTGTTGGCGTACAGAACAGCCATTGATTTTTGAGGGTTAATTTTATACCCTACTACTTTGCCAAAGTTTTGAATCATCTTCAGTAATTTGGGAGTGAAGTCTATGGGATCTTTAAATACAAGATCATGTCATCTGCAAAGAGGGAGAGTTTTACTTCTTTCCCTATTTGGATCCCCTTTATGTTTACATCTGGTCTTATTGCTGTAGCTAGGCATTCTAATGCTAGATTGAAGAGAAGTGGATAGAGTGGACATCCTTGTCTTGCTCCTGAGTTAAGAGGAAATGGCTTTAGTTTTTCACCATTAAGTGTAATGCTGGCTGTAGATTTGTCATATACAGCCTTTATTGTATTGAGGAATGTTCCATGGATTCCTGATTTTTCCAAGACCTTCATCTTAAAGGGGTGTTGGATCTTGTCGAATGCTTTTTCTCCATTTATTGAGATAAGCATGTGGTTCTTATCCTTGCTCCTGTTGATTTGATGAATTATTTTAATTGTTTTGCGTATATTGAACCAGCTTTGCATCCCTGAATGAATCCTGTTTGATTGTGGTGTATGATCTTTTGGATGGATTGTTGATGTACTCATTATCTTGCCCATGTAATTTTAACCCCTCTATATAGTATTTTCACATTTTAAAAAAACTACAAAAAGTAAAATAAATAAAAAATATCAATCAGAGACCAGTAAAATACATCTTGTGCAAAATAAGCACAAGAAAAACATCATCAGTCATCAAATAAATGCACATTAAAACTAAAATGACATCATAATAAATAATTAGGCTTAGAATATATATGAGAATATAAAAAGTCTCGATGCAATGTCTTCAGTATAAACTTGTGATACCTTCTAAGTGTACTTGTTTTTCTGAATTCACATGGTAAAATAAATTGTTGTTTTCCTTTAATCTGTAAGGAATTTTACTCTGCTTCTCTGTTTATTGTTTTAACTCGCTAGTCCCAAAATGTTTTTCTCCATATTTCTGAAGCATTCCTACAGATCATACCCAAATTTTGCTGATATGATATCTAAAAGCTATTATACTTCTGCAGAACCCACGGGTGCTAAGATCCAGGTCCCAAGTATCTACAGCATCAGATAACAAGATCAAGACTTCTCACCTAGGCCCATGCAACATGCCAACAGAAAGTAATTGAAGACCCATCTCAAATTTTCATTTCCTATAATATTTCTGGGCCCCGATTCTTTATGACAGAGGAATTAGCAGTAAGCAATTGTGAAATGCAAGGCAACTTAAAGTGAAAGATGAAATCACAAAATCTAAGAGAAAGTACAGTAATTTAAACTTTCAATTTACAGATGACCAGCCCATATGAGTGAACAAGATCACAATTGTCATAAAATAATTTTTAATACCCCTCTTCTAATGATTAATGAAAGATTTCAGTCCAGCATAAGTAGGCCAAAAAAGTTCCTGGAATGATATATCCATAATTGGTCTACCAAGGCTAGGAAAACTTGACTTAGAGGTCAAATATAATTCAGAAAAACATTAATTGAGAAGATCCTTATTGCTTCAAAATACTGGTTCTTCAGTAAAACTTGGTCCTGTAGTATTAAAATGTTGTCATTCTCAAACTAATGATAACCTACATTTAATCTCGTGAAAATATATTCCTTTTCAAATAAACTTTTAAAAATCACATTCACCAAAATAACATTTGACAAGTAAATGATGCTTAGTGACTTTACAAGCTTTTCAAGAGTAGGGTGCAAGTTACAATAGAGTTGATTTATTTACCCAGCACTAATGGGAAACAGGTTCAACCATTCATTAAAGTGTAGAAATAGTACCACCACCATTTGTAATTTTCAGTATGTGCCTTCCAGAAATGTGTTAAATACATAAGCCTCCCAAATTTCAAACACAAACATTGACTAATGAAGTAAATTTCATCACATAATGAGGTATATTTTAAAAAGTCATGAATAGTTGCCATATCATATGTTGTTTCATCTTTTCCCTATCTGTCTAACATAGTAAGAAATATGACTTTAAGTTTAGAATATGGGTTCTCATCAGAGATATGACAAACATGAAATCTGTCTTCTATTTCTATCGTATTCCTATATAGTAGTAAATTTTAATATTATCCCATATAAAATAAAATAATCACAACCCATTGTACAAAGCCATTTATAAAAGCTGGTAGTTAGGAATACATTCTAAGCCATTTTTTAACTTTCTTGTTGACTAAAGATTAGTCTTCGAAATGGATAAGAATAAAATCATGTCTAGGTGCTTAACGTCTCCACTCTTGCAAATTGTTATAGCAGATGAATAAATTATGGAAATATAAGCAGACATCGGTTAAAGTATATGCAGAATTGAAACTCCATGGAATGCATATAAACCTTTCAAATTATTACCAGACAGTTTAACAGAATGACTATCAGGAAACTGAAACTAGAAAATGAATAATAGTACAATAATGGAATAATGAATAATGGAACAAGAGGCAAGTACAACTAGAATACTCAATGTACACATATGATAAGGTAAGTGGTAAGTCTGAAATAAATCTTGGAGAAGGGGTTGGTTGAGAATAATAGAAGGAGTGACTCATCTAGGAGCATTGGACAATTAGATGGACATATTTAATTGTAACACACTTGCACAACCTTTTGAAATTCAGTGAAAAAACACAGCGAAAAACAAAAACACATAAAAATCACAAGGAAACAGAAATCTCTAGAGTGTATAAATATGACCTCTAAATTTTAAATAGTGAAGGGCAGTCTTGGGAAAAGCAAACAAAGCTGTTCAAAGTGGGCAGTTTGGGTTAGGGGAGAATTTTGAACAGATTTAAATAGATTGCCTAAGGTTATAAATCACCTATATCTGATACAAATATTTTCTTCTGCGAGTTGTCTTTGTCTGAACTGGATACTCCATTCCTGAAACATACTTTATAGCTTGTGAGGATAGAATGGAAGAAACAAGATCAAGAACCCATTACTCCACTGGAGAGAAAACAGTCCTCTATGTTTTCTCTCATCTCTCTTCACTACTCTTTTTTCATACTTTTAAGTCAAGTGATTTGGAATTATATCTTTCCTTCTTTGTTCTGGCAAAGTAAATGGTCAAACTAATTCCCTAAATATTAATGGCCATTTTAAGTCTATCATGCTGTTTACTTGTCCAAGTGAGTCCATTAAACTTCCCCCTTGCATTTGGTTGCCACAAAAACCCAACATCTATGTTAATGAGGACAAAATCTAATGTAAAATTTTGTCTCCAAAAACCAGTCCAAGATGCTGTGATCACAAATATTTAGCTATACTTTTTTTCTTTTACCTTGAAAGTCTTCTTGTGTCTAAAGTGCCCAGAAAAATAAGTACTCTACCACTATTTGCTTCAATTACTTCTAAACTCAAAGATATATTTTGCTTACACGATGCTTAGATGCCATATCAGGAACAGTGAAGTCATTCTTTGCAAAATTATTTCAATGGATTATTTTTCTCTTGCTCTTGCATTTGCTCAACAAGATGTATGGAGAAGAATAGAGTTAAATCACCCATACCTTGGATGACAGGGTCTGTTAAAACGGACAATACTTCTATGTCCTACTTCTATGTCCTCCTCTTAGCTCTTGCCTGATTTCCAACTAATCACACCTTCTTGGCTTCAAGTCTTGTGAAGCTGAAAGACTGTAAGGCCTCCCCCACTGCTACATCTTCATGGTTTCTCTTTTAAAACCCTTTTATTTGGATGTGGAATTTATTTTCATGTCTTCATTCAATCTGTCCTTCATTGTAGTGAGCCAAATAGGCTCTGTAAAATCACTTTAGGTAGCAAAAATATTAAGGCAATCCATGTCAAAAAGTTTTGGCTTTCCTCCACTTCTGAAGCCAATACGCTCAGCTAGGTCTTCTAATAACACCGTTTTCTTACCTTTTCAATTTGCTAAATTTTTTTCTGATCCCAAAACTTTTTGGCTTATGTAATAAGGGAAGTCTTCACTATTTGATGTTAATAAGGATATTATATATTTGAGCTACTTAGAAATGTGAAATTATTGGTTTGAAGTATTCAATCAGATTTTTTTCTGTGTTTCAGTGCTTCACGTGCAAAGACATTGAGCAAAATTTTACAATTAGAAAAGTGTAAACGCAATATCTTCTTTCATTGTGGAGGGCACTTTCTATTTAAATATTTTGACCCAAATTATCTTTTTCAGGAAATTACTGTTTGGTAATTAAAGGTCAATTCACAAATTTTGATGTCTTTTTTAAAGAACTTTGAATTTAAATTCCACTACAACCTTGTTTCACATATGGGAGTATATTTCCTTGGTAAGGACAATTCTCAAGGGAAGCTACAGGATTTATAGCAAGGTTTCTGAGGTTTGTTTGTTTAGTGTGAAAATGAGCCATCTTCACCCACATTGCTCTCTATCCACTAAGTCTCCATGGATTTCTTTGCATGAAAGCCTATGTTCCCAGACAATTTTAAATTTCCTTCATAGGCTAAGTTGTTAAAAATGTTTGAACAATTAAAATTTACCTTTCATAATTTTAAAACTTTTTGAAATTCCTTTATTAGAATCATGAATTCACCACCCTTAATTCCACTTTTATCATCAAAAACATTTCACATGTTATTTTCATGATATAGTGTCCATGAAACTATTATTTTCCAGTGGCTCTGTTATGCATATATATGACCATATAAGCTGATGCTGAGCAAAATGAACTCCAAGATATGAAAACAGAAATTTTTATTTGCGGTTGTTGTTTTTAATGTACTGTGTGATTTCTATTTTCTGTGTGTTTTTCCCTTATGGTTTATCTCCTGCTGTATTTGATTTTGGTACCCTTTGTATTGTGTATATATTTACCTTAATTAGGGAAGGTAAGAGAACAACAAAATGGCGAGACAAAGGACAAAGGGCAAACCAATGCAACAGTAATACTCAGAAGACAATATGTTGGAAATGTACATTACAACATGTCACAGGTGAAGCGGTGAAGCAAAACTGTGAGAAAAATGAAAGCAGAGGTAACAAGTTTGAAAAGTTATGTGTTCACTACCTTACAATTACTGTAACCCCACTGTACATCACATTGACAATTAAATTAAATTTAAAAAGTAAGCTTCATGAAATAAAATTTCACTGTATTGGTATAATAAATATTATTCTTAGTGTAGTAACTTTTTAAAAATAAATTCTATTTGACATCTAATTAGAATTAATTACCCCTTTTTAACCGAGGACCATCAACTTGAATGTTATCTAACTAGACAATATTTTCACAATATAATTACCAATATTTTGAAAAAAAATATTTAATACATACTCATACTAAAACTGAAAACAGTTTAATTCTATGGAAACCCATAACTTTTAAAAGTAAATAAGTTGTTAAGAGGACAGAATATATATTTGTTCTTCAAAATTCCTATGACTGATAACTACTCATTTTCAAATTTTGAACATTCCATACCTGAGAGATTCAAAACAGTACCTGTTTGCATGTTATGTAATTCTACTATAGATGTAGTTTCTGGTAGAAAATAAAACTATGAAGCATCTCTAATAATTAATTCTTGAAGAGTAAACAACTGTTTATCAGAGTAAGCTATTATATCTAAGACCATCAATCAAGATTTATGCCATTAAGTCATCCTAGCCCAACACTTTTAAGGGAAATTCATTCCCTTAAAATTCCCTTAATTCACATCAAGAATAGCTTATCTCTATTGTGAAAAAATACTACACCTATGCTAATGTGATGCCCTTCCTGTTCTGGAAAGAACACCACAATAATCTAGGTTGCATCATTTTTCACCCACGTATTCTTGAGATCAGAATACTTGCAAATATTATTTATATTTATTCTTTTTTAAATATCATAGATATTCTGGATGCTAAGATCGGAAGATTACAGTTCAAAGCCTACCCAGGCAGGAAGATTCCCCAAATTCTTATCTCCAATAAACTTCACAGCAAAAGCCAGACAAAAGTGGCACTGAGGTTGAAGTGCTACGGCACGAGCCTTGAGCATAAACAAGCTTAGAGACAGTGTCCAGGCCCAGAGTTCAAGCCTTAGTACAAACCAATAAAAAAAAAAAAAAAACGACCCCCAAACCTAGCTTTTTTCTCATTGTATAAGGAGGCACGCAATTAAGGAAACTGATTCCTTTGTTACATACAGGTAGAAGAAATTAGATGTCACACAATTATTCTCTTTGTTGGCAACTCTGTCTACATTATTCACATTATCATTTTATACATGAATTGTTGGTATTATCTATTAACTAAGTTCTAATTATAACTCACTTGAAAGAATATTCTAGGCTTATAAAATACAAGAATCATTTGTGAATTTTTTTTTTAAATTTCATGATATTTTTATTGTGAAAATATGTACAGAGGGGTTACAATTACATGAGCAAGGTAATGATTACATTTCTTATCAAGCATTGTTGCCCCCTCCTTTGTTTCCCCTTACCATCCCTTCCCAACTCCCCACCCCCAAACCAACCCATGTGTCAAAGTTGTAAAGTTCGTTTTCCGACATAACGTGTTGTACATCTGATTGTTGCAATGGGTCCACCTGTAACCCTATTTAAAGAATTTATTTTTCCCTTCTCCTCCACAAATTATACCAACATCAAATAGAGTGAAAACAGGGGTTATACCATGGCGGAGGGACATACAAAGCAACAAAGAAATCATCTTAGAAATATGCTAGAAACAATAGCAAGAGAAAAAACACCATTTGAGTTCTTATCTTTGGGTTCATTTCACCTAATTTCAACTTATCTGACCGTTTTTGCTTGTCTCACAAATATACTAGTTATTGCACATAAGGGAAACCATGGGACCTATATTTCTTTGGGCCTGGCTTACTTCACTTAATATAATTTTTTCCAAGTCTTTCCATTTCCTAACACATGGGGCAATGTCATTCTTTCTGATGGAGGCATAGAATTCCATTGTGTATATATACCACATTTTCTTGATCCATTCATCTACTAAGGGGCATCTGGGTTGGTTCCATATCTTAGCTATGGTAAATAATGCTGCAAAAAACATAGTTGTGCTGGTAGCTTTAGTATGGTTATGTTTGTGATCATTTTGGTAAATGCCCAAAAGTGGGATTGCTGGGAAATAGGGGAGCTCTATGTGGATTCTTTTGAGGAACTTCCATACTACTTTCCAAAGTGGTTGAACAAGTTTACACCCCCACCAACAATACAGTAAGGTTTCCTTCTGTCCACATCCCCTCCAGCTTCTGTTGTTATTAGAGTTCTTTTTTTTTTCAATTTAATTTTATTTTATTTGAGAACATACTGTACAGAGGGGTTACAATTACATGGGCAGGATAATGCATATATTTCTTACCAAGCATTGCAGCCTCCTCCTTTGTTTACCCTTCACCTCCCTTCCCAGCCTCCCCCCTCCCCCCCACCCAATAATACCCCCCCTCCGCCCCACACACCGACATTGTAAAGCTGGTTTTGACATGACATTTTGTACTTCTCATTGTTGCAACAGGTCCACCTGAATCCTTAAACGACTTGTTTGTCCCCATCTCCTCCACATGTTATACTGACATCAAATATAGTGAAAGCGGGGATTACACTGTGGGGGAGGGACATACAAAACAACAAAGAAATAATCTTATAAATGCGTTAGAAACACATGCATGAAAGAAACGAAAACATTAAAATACATATTTAAGGGTTCGTTTTCCTAACATCACATTATCTGACCTTTTCCGCTTGACTCATACCTATACTAGATATTGCAATTAAGGGAAATCATGATCATTTGTGAATTTGTCAATTAAACCCTCTACTTAAAAAGAATTTTGTCGTATCCTATAGTATATGAAATTACTTACAAAACCAAACATTTTAAATCCAGATTATAATTTAGCTTTTGTAATCCATCATTTCTTTGGAATCCAACAGAATGATGATTACTTACTTTTTCAAATTTTGGATGGGAATCATGAGCCATTTTGCATCTAGGAATGTTCTGTAATGAAGAGAGCATTTAAAACACAACTGAGGATTATATATGAGTTGCATTTCAATAAGAAAGTTGACTTCTCAAATCATAGTGACAAAATAAGCCCAGACTTCCAACTGTGTATTTCTTTCTTGTTTGGTTTGTTCTAATAAGACTAAATTATACTACCTGGTCCAGGGAAGGTATCACTATGTAATTTCACTCTCTAATCTCTTGTCTTAGTCTGAATGCTAGAATTTTAGGCTTGTATCACATTGCCCCGCCATAGTTTCTTGGTTTATTTACTCTAGATACAGACTGGCAATTCTGAACTTCTCCCGTGATATTATCCACTAGACTGCTCAGAGTGTTTATGAACTATTTTCAAAGATGTTCTAACATTTGACATAGGCTATGAACATTTTCAGATGCACCTGCAGAGGTCTCTGATTCATTGCTCCATGGATCCAATCCCTTTAATTTTGATTACATGACTCTCTTACTATCTCTGATCCTTACCTAGGTAATAGTCTCAAACTTTTTCGAAGAAAGTTCACTTGAGGACTTTCTAATATTAAAACTTATCCCTTGATTCTAGTCTTTCTCAGGACATATTTTCTATTGTTTTCTAACTTTTCTACATATTCTGAGAGTGTTTCATTTGTGTATTTGTGTGTGCACATAATAGTGCCTCTGTATGTATGTGTATGTTTGTATGTACGTATGCAAAAGCCTTAGCTCTTATTCATCAATCTTGCTCATGACTGGTATTTAATCGCCTGAGGCATTTTTCCAGTCCAGCTTTTGGCTGGTTAATTATAGATAGTGTCTCAAAGACTGCTCTGCCCAGGCTGGATGCATACTGAACTTCCCAGACTCCTTTACATTCTTAGGTTTTATTTCTCCAGTAGTATCAACTTTTGAACTACAAACATGTTTGTGAGTGTAAAGTCTAAGGTGTAGCCCAGTTTTTAATGCACGAATTCATATAAAGATAGATGAACATACATGTTACATATGCTGAGTGTACAGTGTTAGAAATGTAATCTTAAGATGGGTGGCAGTAAGATTTCAGGATTGGGGTTCAAAGCCAGCCCAGGTAGGAAAGTCCCAGAGACTCTTTTCTCCAATTAACTATAACAAAACTGGACGTGGCACTGTGGCTCAAGAGGTAAAGCATAAGCCTTGAGCTGCATAGCAGAGGGACAGTGCCCAGGCCCAGATTTCAAGTGCCAAGACTACCACCAACAAAAAAAATATATATATAAGTGAAGGAAAGAAAAAGAAATGTAAGTTTAGCCACCAGTTCATTGCTAGTATAATCCCTGCTCTCTCAAGATGGACATTTTTCCAGTTAAGTCCATGCTCTTACATCTGACTTGCATTAGAGCCAGAATTATTCTTCCATTCTACTTTCTATAAAGTTGCTTGATTTGGAAGCATGATTTAGAAAGGGAGTGGCCTCATACTTCGTGGTCCATGCAGGAGTAATGCTTTCTCTATATCACTCCCACAAATCTACATACTGGACTTGGCTTTATTGTATCAATGTTGTCTTATTTGTAGCGTCTTTTATTGTTGGGAGCCAACAGTAAAGTTCAAAGGTCATCTTGACCCTTGTCCTCGCTTGAAGGCACGTACAAGGAACTGGCTTATTTGAAAGACACCAGGTGCCCGGGATTGCTTTGCTATGTCTGCAGAGTTTGTTTTACTTTCAACCAGTTGAACTTGTCTTGTTTTTACTGCACTCTGTTTTTACTGAAATTTTCCTTGTTTTTCTGGACTATAGTAACCTTATACTACTTCTTGAACTCTAACAGTATATATTAGGGAAAGTTAGAAGTAAAAGGTGCTGCAGTCTTGAGCTGCAGACCTCCTGACCCCAACCTTTGCCTTATGTCTTTTTTTTTCTTATCCTTGCTCCATAAATCAGTATTCCCTTTTGTTGCTGGAAGGCTCTGGCATTCATTCTATAGTGAATTGAATCCTTATACTTAAACACAGGACTTCTCTTTCTCCTATTATTGCTATTGTTTCCCTTACTGTTAACTCATGTACACGGGAAATAATGCGCAGCACATAAACTCACAAAAAGAATGATCTGAGAACCTTCTTCCCATTTAAAATCCACCTTAATTTACAGAGAACTTACAAAGTTTGAAGTCAATGTACTCATGGATAACGTATTTATAAGCAATAAAATTTCATATTTTCCCTTTACTAAGTTGTCTCGGAAACACGTGTTACCTCAGGTACAAAGGTGTCCTTGTGTTATTTCAGTAAACCCAGAAAACACTCATTATGCCTCAGGCAACACCATCGATTGTTACTGAAAGTAACAGTTACTGGATGTGGAAACTGATCCCAGGAGAAGAATTGAATATAGAGGAATGACAAAGTTCAAGTTAACTTGTGCTTTCCTTTTTACCCTATAAGAAAAGAATCCAAGGCTTGAAAGAAATTCTGTCCCCGATTTTTCAAGTGTGTTCTATATTCATATAAATCTTTTCTGTAAACTTCTATTTGAGAGTATTACAAAAAGAAATAATGTGCCATTTGAAGGCCAGCATAGAACACAAATATAATGTTGTTTTAAAGGTGTTCTACAGCAAAGAAACAAAGACATGAAGGTTTTATTATGGATGGATATTTCACCCCTGAGATGATTCTCTTGTTGCAGGAGACAGTTATCAAGTCCTTTAGTCTGGTTCTAAGTTCTCCAGAGCAATAATGATTCCAAAAAAGCAGAATCCAGTGAGTATGATCAGCAAAAGGAGGCTCTTCTCAGACTAGCACTCCTTTAAGGAGGGTCCCAAAGAAATATTTGGGATTTTTAATTTGATTGTTTTTTTAGTTTGTGCTGGACCATGAGGCTAGACCCTGTCCCTGAACAGTTGACTTTCCTGCCCACCTGCCCCCAAAGCTAGTACTCTACTGCTTGAGCCAAAACTCCACTTCTCTTTTTTTTTTTTTTTTTTTGGTGTTTAATTAGAGATAAGTGTTTGACAGACTCTCCTGCCTGGGTCGGTTTTGACCTAAGATAGTAAGAAAGCTAAGTGACATCAACTGTATAGTTTTCTCTTTTGAAACAAGAAATACTAGATGAAGTTGACTGTAAAGCTAATATTTGGCAATTTTAAAAAGAAGAGACAATGTCCAGAAAGGAAAGCTGTAATTTAAATAACTCAGCAAAAGCAGGTGTACTGAAATATTTTGGAATTATTTTTTCTGCTAGGGAAGATTATTGATCTTGTTGTTCTTTTCACGGAAATTTAAATTCATATTTGCACTTGGTCATGGGGCTTGAACTCTGATCCTGGGCACTGTCCCTCAGCTCTTGAGCTCAAGTTGAGCACTCTACCACTTTAGCTATTATCACTTCTGGGTTTCTGATGGTTAATTGAAAATATGAGTCTCATGGGCTTTCCTGGCGAGGCTGACTTTGAACCACAATCCTCTGGTCTCAACCTCCTGAGTAGCTAGGACTACAGGAGTGAGCCACCAGCACCCGGTTCATATTTGCATTTATGTGCACTGAATGACACTATGTAGCCAAAGAATGGAAATTTGAACCAAATGATAACATTGCAGCTCTTCAGAAAATTTGAGGTAGCAATAAATATGTCCTCCTTTTCCATGTTGTTACATTAATGACTCATGAGCTATGGGACCCTTATATTAATATCTTCTGCCATCTGTATAGGTGTTTTCATTATCAGGAAATGTTCATAGAGAAATATAAAAAGATTGAGATTTTTAGAAAGCAAAGGAGATCAAGTATGAAAGAACAGCATAGAAGGAGATACATTTATCACACAGAGATTAAGAGCTAGCCTAAGAGATTTAGAATGCTAAGGTCAATGAGGATTGATAACTAGTTCTTCAATAACTAAAAATGGTTCTCTAGAGCAGTTTCTAGTATACCTTAGTTACTATCAGTTTTTCCTTCGGTCTGGAGTAATTCCTTCTCTACTGTCACAACTGTTAATTACCCTCTGCCTTTTTGGTGTCATGACTGACCAAAAAGATTTCTAAATCTCACTTAGACTACCCTTCTCTTTGTGATTAGCAGTGACCACACAAAATCCTGGAATCTTTGAATTTCCCGAATTAATCTTCACCTGACATCTAAGCATATTCATGGCAATAATTGCTGTAACCTAATAAACAATACTCTTTTTTCAACACAGTATCCTAATATAAGTAAAGTAAATGAATTAGGGATTATTGTCAGGTGTCAGTATGGAAGGGGCAATTATATATTCCATGTAAGGTTTTTATATTTTGCATTTACTAGCCAAATGCTTTTTTTTTTTTTGCCAGTCCAAGGGCTTAAACTCAGGGGTAGGGAATTATTCCTGTGCTTTTTTTTTGTTGTTGTTTTTGCTCAAGGTTAGCACTCTACCAGTTGAGGCACAGAACCACTTCCAGGTTTTTTTCTGAGGAACTGAACCCAGGGTTTCATGCATGCTAGGCAATCACTGTATCATGAAGCCACATTCACAGAGCCCTAAATGACTTTCGTAAGATGGCATTACATTTTCATCCCGTACTTATGTATCATAATTTTGGCCAGGTGCTAGAAAATGATGTAGAAAACAATAAAATACAATAAGTCGAGTAAGGCTGGATGGACAATGAATAACCATCACGATCTAGCCAGGGCACAGAGGGGCTTAGCTCGTGGAGCTATTTCAACAGGCTGAGTGAGACAGCTCCTGACCCACAGCCAACCTCCAGAATGAGAGGGACACTTTGGGTACCAACAACATGGGGACTCTGGGTCACCTCCTCCAGCACCCATTCACCCATTCACTCTCTCACCTGTGAGAGTGAGAGAGAGAAAGAAAGTCAGAATTACAGTTAAGTCGGGTGCCGGTGGCTCAGAACTCTAATCCTAAATACACAGGAGGCTGAGATATGAGGATCATGGTTCATAGCCAGCTGGGCAGGAACATCTGTGAGACTTTTATCTCCAAAGAAATACCAGAAAACTGGAAGTGGCACTGTGTGCTCAAGTGGTAGAGCACTAGCATTGAGTTGAGGAGCTGGGGAACCATGTCCAGGCCTAGAGTTCAAGCCCCACAACTGACAAAAAGTGTACTTCCCACCAAAAGAAGTAAACT
Source organism: Dipodomys spectabilis (assembly GCF_019054845.1). Lineage (NCBI taxonomy): Eukaryota > Metazoa > Chordata > Mammalia > Rodentia > Heteromyidae > Dipodomys > Dipodomys spectabilis. The sequence continues at coordinate 1,252,492 of NW_024871204.1, read as the reverse complement.
GAATAGCACCCATTGTCCTAGGGAGCATGGTAGAGAAGTCAGGCTGAGCTTCCTGTGAATTTGACATCATAAATAGGTCATCTAGCTTCTCAGTGCCTCGGTTTCCCCAGCTGGAAAATTCCACAGAATGAAGGATCCCCTTCCTTATGGGGACAAGGTCATGATGGAAGAGAGACATGTTTTGTTTCATAATCCCACAAATTGCACGATTAATAACAGGCCCCACCTGAGCCCTTTCTGGGTATCTTCCTATCATATGCTCACAGAATTGCTGAGAACCTTATCTGAAGGCCGCTCCCTCTTTGCCTAGCCATGCTCCAGAGGTCCCTCTGTATAAATCCCTTGGTTCCTCACAAATGTCCTGTAAGGAGACTGATGTCCGATGGTTGAGGCCCTACCCAGAGCTTCACCTGTGGTGGACTAAGAGTTTAGGATAATCCATCTAAACTGATGACTGAGCATGGCGCTACATGTCTACCCTCCCAACAGAGGACCAGGCCTGGTGTATCATACCTGTCACAGATAGGAAGACCACGATCCACCCCAGCCTGAGCATAGAGTCTCTATCTCAGAAATGCCCAAGACAGAAAGGTTGCTCTTCAGAGCCAGGGAGGGAAAACAAGCAGGGGATCGATCATGGTGGCCCCAGAGGGGTGTCTGACCCGGGCTGGGGTGGTGTTAGGGCAGCAACTCACCTGAGTTTCTGGGAGAAGCTGTTGGCTGCTGCTCCAGGTGGGGCAAGCAGCCAAGGTGGCAGCATTATGGACTCATGGGTCTAGAACAGAGGACCAATGGCAGGGACCAGGTTGGGCCTTAGGCCGGCTGGCAGCGGGCCATTGCCTGAGGTTTAAAACCCTGCACCTCGGGAAGGTGGGAAGGGGGTGGGAGATAAGGGTGGGCTAGTGCATCAATATCCTACTATACTCCAAAGTCACATCGAGTCTCTTGCTCACCACTCAGCCACCTCTACTTTCCTCAACTACTGGTAGTGGTGTAAACTAATAGAGGGAATCCTGGTGCTACTGGGCATCATGGAATATGGGGCATGGCCACAATTCTTTTATCCCATTGGTCAGAAAGAAACATGAAAGAATGGGGATGTGGCCAGAATCCTGTTATGCAAGCAGCATGGGCAGAGTAATGATGACAGCAGGTCCCCCAGCTCTTTTCCCATGGAACTCTGTCCAATTCAGTTGGGGACAAGAGGGTGACCTGCTTTAGTTGGATGGCTGCAAAGATAGCGGTGTATGTCCATTTGTTGCCAGTCCTGGACTTTGAACTCAGGATCTGGCCACAGTCTGTGAGCTGTTTTTGCTCAAGACTGGCCCTCCACACTGGAGCCACAGGGCTTCTGGCTTTGTTGGCACTGTAGTTGGACAGGGGTCTCAAGGACTTTCCTGCCTAGGGTGACTTAGACCATGATCCTCCTATCAGAGCTTGTAAGTATAATGGAGGACTGCTGAGAGCCACTGATGCCTGCCTAACTATTGGTCTTGCTGATGTCCTTGGACAGACCGATGAGATCCCTATCCTTGGGTTGAAGTGGTGGAAGCTGGAGCCTATAGTTGGAATCCTGGTCCTGCCACCTCCAAATAGCAGGAGATCCTAAGAAACTTCTTCCTATCCATATGATTACCAACGGAATGTGATGTATGTTATGATTGAATGAGCAGTACTTGAATGATTATAGGATAAAATTATGCACAAATATATTATAGGACACTGATCGATTTTAGTTAATACTTTATGAGGCATTTAAAGAATCACATTAATAAAATGGAGGCATAATATTCATTATGGACCTCACATAGTATAGAGGTGCCATTTTTTCTGCCAGGCCTGGGATTTGAACTCATGGTCTGGGTAACTCTGTTGCACTACACACACACACACACACACACATATATATATATATATATATGTATATATATATATATATATGTTGACACCATATTGCCTTCAGTGTAGTTTTTTGTTTTATTTATTTATTGACCATTTATTTTATTGACTATTATGGTGCACAGAACATTTATTACATTGATTACATAGGTTATAGGTCTGCATATGTATTTCATTTCATACCTGACACACAGGACATTCACAGAAAAGGAAAACCTGAATCGCCATCAGGTTCTTACTCAACGATTCATTGTTTGGGAGTGCTGGCAACTGAACTCGTGGCCTACAGGGCCAAATTAATGAGTGGGTGAGTGTCAACACAAAATCCTGGGGCAAATTGAGCGGACAGGCAGTTTCCAGGATCTAAGATCATGCCCCAGGGTTTAACAAATTAAGAACAGATTTACATGCAGATGGCAGTATGCTAATAAATATACATCCTTATAGAGTGCCAGAGATGTCTATACATTATTCAGTTATATAGACTACATTCATACCAATTCTTGGATATTTATTATACCTCCATGAAATTAATGTTATTGTTTTCATCCTTCAACTATTAATGAAATCAACCAGTGTCCTGAAATTATTGCGTTCCTGTAAGTAATAATATTCTTTAATGCTTCATAAATAATAAATAAAATAAATCAGCCTCCTGAAATGATGCTGTCTAATTTTATAGGAGCATCATTCATGATCAACTCATTCAACCGTGACACTGATAACATGTCACTGTTATTCCTATGGATGGAAACCAGTTTCTTAATATTTCCTGCCATTGGTTTCAGCACGGAGACTCAAAATCCGGGCCTATGTTGCCAGGTGGGCCTATGGCTCCCCTGATAGTCTGCCATCATACAGCAATGCAAGGTGAAGTACCCTTTGCAACAGTGTCATTCAGACCGAGGAGGGTCACCATACAAAGGAAGAAAACATAAAAAGGCCACATTTTTTTCTGTGCATTGTTTTCCCTACAAGGCCTGGGGTCTAGCATCCCAGAAGCAGCTTTAGGTCCAATGCCTGCACCCCCACATAGGTTGATCAATGCTCAGGCAGAGTTGCCATGACCTGAGTTCAAGCCCCGTGCTGAGAAAAATTAAAAAATAAAAATTAGCTCCCTGGCTTGCAATTCGTGCTGTTTATTCTTCTAGGTTTTGTATTAGAACTCAGGATGTGGGTAAATCTGCAGCAATGTGGATGAAGGGGAAGATCACCTTACTTGAGGATTAGAAAGTCAGGCCTGTTGACTAGTCATGAATTCAAGCTCCAGCCCTGGAAAACGTACTATGTGTATACATTGTAAAGATAGGGTTTATACTTACCTATAGATTTTCAATCCATACATATATGGTGTGGTTGTTCCATATAATTTTTGTTTCATTTACCGTTGATTTTACTATGATGAAACCCATTCCGTTCATTACATTGATGACATCCTATCACAGAGCATGTAGATTTGTAGAAATGTTCTCCATCATGCCTGACATCCAGGATTCTCAGAGAAAAAGAAAACAAGTTTCACACTTGGCTTCTTTCTCCATGAACCACTTGTTGGTAGTACTGGGATCTGAACTCCGGGCAAGGTGAACACACCAATTTGTGAGCAACTAAGGAGCTAGGCCATTCCCAGGATCTGCCATTGATCCCCAGGTACACCATAGTCATAAATTCATAATTTAAAAGTAGGATCTATATTGACATACATGTGTGGACAGGAATTTGAGTTCAGTGCACTTCTCCTTATTTTGTGTCTTATTCGTGGAGGTATTGTGTGTTTTATTAAGTATGGTGACAAGTATAACTGTGTTGACATGGATGACAATCTGTTCCCATGGTTATAGGGTTGCCTATGCATTCTCCATCCTAGTTGAGAGCCAGGACTTTCACAGGAGAGGAAAACGTGTGTAATAACTGTCATCTGACATCAGGATGAATTTTTTGTCAGTGCTGGGTTTTGAACTCAGATATGAGTAGCTCTGTTGCACTTTGGGGGTAGGAGAAGCTCACCATCCTTGAAGACTAGACTGTCAGGCCTTGTCCAGAGCATGATTTGAAGCCCCAGCACTGGAGAAAATAGCAAGCCCACCTTTCTTAAATATAGGCTCTCTCTTTGCCTACAGGTGTGGTATGCATCTTGCATTCCGTGTAGTTATTCTTTTTATTTTGTGTCTTATTCATGGATGTATTTTGTATTTTATTGAGTATGGTGACAGATATCACTGTGCTAACATGGATGACAACCTATTCCCATGGCTATAGAGTTGCCTATATAGAATTGTCCATCCTCGATGAGACCCAGAACTTTCACAGGACAGAAAAACATATGCAACTATAGGCTTCTCACATCAGAATGAATCCTTTCGTTGTGCTGGAATTTGAACTCAGGGCCTAACGGGTCCAATTGGTAAATGGTCATGTTGAGCACACGAGCCAGTGAGCCCCTAAGGATCTAGGCCATTCCTGGGACCTTTGATGGAGCCCTGGTGGGGGCCAATATAGTCATAAATTCATAATTAAACAGAGGATCTATATTTCCAAAGAGGTGGGCGGCATCTTGCGTTCAGTGTAGTCATTCTTTTTATTTTGTGGCTTATTCATTGATGTACTGGGTATTTCCTTGAGTATAGGATGACAGAAATAAATCTGGTGAACTGGATGACAACCTATTCCCATGAGTAGAGAGTTGTCTATACATTCTCCATCATCACTGAAACCCAGGACTTGCACAGGTGCAAGGAAAATAGGTGTAATAATTGGCTTCTGACATGAAGATGATGAATGTTTTGGCAGGGCTGGGATCTGAACTCGGGGCCTAGCAGGCCCAATTGGCGAATGGGTCCACATGAGCACACCAGCCTGGGAGCCACGAAAGAGCTAGGACGTTCCCAGGACCTGAAATTGAGCTCCCACTGGGGGAAAGTGGAGAGGATAATATTCATCTATTCATAAGCTGAAGGTAGTATGCAAATAAGTACATATTTGTATAAAGTAGTAGAGATAGTGACCTGTGATGGAATTCAATCTGTGTGACTACTGATTCTTGGATCTTTCCTTATGTCTCCATTTCATAATGCTGATGATTATTGTCATGCTTCATCAACTCTTCTTTGGAAATAATCAATACTCCATGAGTCTTGCCCATCATATCCTACTTGCATCATGCACGAACTACTCATTCAAGGATGAGATCGATGACATTCCATGACTCGTCATAGGTCCAGAAACGAGTATCTCAGGGTCTCCCGCCATTCCCTCTTCATAGAGGGGCTGAACTCAAGCCTCATTCCTGGAAAAGATACTTCTTATATACATTTTAAAGATACGATTCATAGGGGATTGGAAGGTGGCTCAGTGGTAGAGTGCTTGCCTTGTATGCCTGAGGCCCTGGGTTCGATTCCTCAGCAACACATTACCAAAAAGGAAAAAAGCCGGAAGTGGCACTGAGGCTCAAGTTGTAGATTGCTAGCCTTGAGCTGAAGAGCTGAGGGACAGTGCCCAGGCCCAGATTTCAGGCTCCATGACTGGACCCCCCCCCCCCAAAAAAAAATAACCAAAAAAAGATAGGATTTATACTTTGGTACAGATGTTCAGTCCATATTGTGTTTTGTGTGGTTATTCATTGTATTTCTTGTTTTAGTCATTTATTTACCATTTTATTGACTCTGATGACACCTATACCACTTAGTACATTGTTTACATCCTATCACATAACATCTAGATTTGTAGATATGTTCTCCATCATGCCTGACACCCAGGACTCTCCCAGAAAAGGAAAACATGTGTCACACTCGGCTTCTTACATCAAGATTAAATTTTGGCAGTGCTAGGATCTGAACTCAGAACCTAGCAGGCCCAATTCATGAATGGATGAGTTTGAGCATGGCAGCCTCTAGCCAATGAAGCTGTCAGATGGTCCACAGGTGCTCAGATCGACCACCAGGTTTGGCCAAAACAGTGATACATGAATAGGCAGACAGTGGTATACAAATAAATAGATATAGGTAAAGAGTGCTAGAGCGGTCTATTTATGATTGAATAACACCTACTATGTTTCTACCAACTCTTAGGTATTTATTATACCGCCATTGAAGGAATATTATTCTTTTCATGCTTAATAAACTATTACTTAAGATCAAGCAGCATTCTAGGATTATTGCATCCAATCTTAGACTAGACCGATGCATGAACTATTCTTTCAATCTGTATTCCTAAGCATAGGAAAAAGTCTCTTGTGATCTCCTGCCATTGGTGTCAGGACTGGGATTTGAACCCAGTGCTTATGTTGACAAGTTGGCCTATGGCTTCACTGATAGCCCACCTGCCATCCGCAAGTCAGGTCCACTTTGCAGCCGTATCATTCATACCCAGGATGGTCACCGTGTAAAGAAAAAAATTGTAAAAACCCAGTCCTCTGCAGCTCTCCATTTTTTTGTGCTTCCCATCTTTTTTTTTCTTCCTGAAAGCCCTCTGGGCCTAGGATCTCAGGATCAGATATGGGTCCAGAGACTGCACCCCAGCCTAGGGAGATCCAAGCTGAGATAGAGTTTCCACAAGCTGAGTTCAAGCCCCATGGTTGGCCAAAAAAAAAAAAGAATAAATAAAAAATTAATTATTTAACTAAATTAAAAAAATAATGCCCCCAGTTTTTCAATTACTGCCAGTTTTCATTCCCAGCCTGGGATTTGAACTCAGGGTCTTGGTAAATCTGTAGAATTGTGAGGGAAGTGTTGCCACTACTTGAGTGTCAACCAAAAATGAAAAACTAAGTCACTGACATCGGTAGGGGGAGGTAGTTGTGGAGATGGGAGGGAAGGGATGGTAAGGGGAAAAAAAAGGAGGAGTCAAAAATGCTCAATAGGAAATGTACTCATTACCTTGCTCCTGTAACTGTAACCACTCTGTACAACATTTTTACAATAATAAAATGTACAAAAAAAGATTGTAGTTCTCAGAGAAGCACTTTGAGGTAAGGGAAGGATGTCTGAATAGCTCTACAAAATTCTACACTGTTTTTTTTTTTTTTTAATGTTCAGTATGGAACTGAATAAACATAACTGCTTCCATTTAAAAAAATTAAGTCACTGTCTTGGAACTGGGGCTAGTATTTCTGCCATTGCTAGGATTGGAACCCACCGTCTAGGTAACTTTTTTGCACCATGGGTGAAGGTGAAACTCACGGTCTTTGAGGAAAAGAAATTCAGGCTAGAGTTCCCAGGGCCTGAATGAAGGCCCTGCAAAGGAAAAAAATATTTCTATACATGTGGAATATAAGATATATACTTACATACATATGTTAATTTCATATTATAATTTTTATTATTGATTTGGTATTTTATTTTACTTTGATTCATTAATTTATTATTGTATTTATTATTATTATACACATAATATTTATTAAATTTTGCACTTCTATTATAAAATTATACACAATAATTTAGGACATTAATTAATTTTTCATTAGTATTTTATTGTGTTGAAACATAATACATAATTAAATGGAGCATTTGTCACAGTCCTCACATGTTTAGAATCTCTCCCAAGTATGAGCTTTATCTTATCTTTGGACTTCTTCCTATTGGGATTTCTTTAGCTGGTTTGTAGTCAGAAGCCTTTTCTTGAGGATAGGCAAGTGAGGAGGAAAATTGTCAGGGTGGGGCTTAAAATGTTGCTTAGTAGAAAAGAGTGCACTCAGCATGCATGGATGCCAGGGTTTGAATCCTCAGTGCCACATACTCAGAAAAAGCCAGAAGCTGTGGAGTGGCTCAAGTGGTAGAGCGCTAACCTTGAGAAAAAGAAGCTCAGAGACAGTACACAGGCCCTAAGATCAAGCCCCAGGACTGTCAAAAACAATAGGCCAGATGCCAGTGGCTCACACCTGGAACCCTAGTATCTCAGGAGGCTGAGAGCTGAAGAACACAGTTCAATGCAGCCTAGGCAGGCAAAGCCTGTTAGACTCTTCTCTTCAGTGTACCACCAAAAGACCCCATGTGGTGCTGTGGCTCAAGTGGTGGAGTATTCGCTTTGAGCTGAAGGGCTCATGGACAGTGCCCAATCTTGAGTTTGAAACACAATTGGAAAAAAGTGAGGGTTAATCAAAGTACTTTTCCTACTTGTTAATTATGAGAACATTCTTTGGAAAATGAACACTGATGTACACCAGAATTGGAGTCAGAGCTCCCGGTTTGAGTGCAGCACATCCATATGCTCAGCCTCTCAGACTCTAGCATTGTAACCTTGTGTCCTACAGGGTACTGAAAGGTCCAATGTTGAAAAGCTTAATATGGTCCCCAAGCTCTTTGTGATAAGCAGTTGACTTGTATTGTCAATTTCATTACAGTTCTAAACCTAGCAGAGAACCAGTAGCTCAGGCCCATCCCCCTAGCTCAGGAAGCTGAGGTCTCAGGATTCACAGGATGAAGCCAGCCAGGACAGGAAAGTCTGTGACACTCTGACTTCCACTTCTGAAAATTGTTCAAGATGTTCAAGAGCTTCCTGTGTTTCCCTTGGTGTTGAGAAGTACTTGCACTCTAAATGTTCTTAGAGTTCTTGAGCTATAGAAGCAAGAAAGAAACATTATTGACCCATCCTGGGTTCAGATGAAGTTCTCAGGATCCAAGCCCTCGCACTATTTGCAGGAAGGACTCCAGTGTAATACTGTATTTGAAGGACAGAAAACAGTTTCAAAAGCCAGGCTAGGTACAGAGAACAGGCCTGTCAGATTAAGAGCAGAATGTACACACTCAACAGGGAAGTGAGCTGCAAAACCAGTTCATTCATTCCAGGCACAGGCAGAAATATGGGGAAACCTGAAACATTTTTTAGAATTACACCAGTGTCAGGCTTTGCTCAGCCTCTTCAAACAATGACTAACCTTCCTTCCTCAGGTGAAGGGAGCCTCAGTCTATCTTTAGCTTGCCAATAGAGAGCCAGTTATGTGGGGGAGTGGGGAGGAACAGAGTAGAATAACCCCACTCTCTGGTCTTAGGGCGTGGTTTTTTGACTCATCTGTCAGATATACAGGCCCTTCTTTTAGTTCTGCCAGTCTATTCTTCTTCCTGCATTCTCCATATAATTATTGTAAATCCTCAGACCAACTAAAGGCAGGGCTGTATCTCTTCTCTCTCCAAGCACCTGAGTTAGAATCTAGTTCTGCCCTCTTGTCTCTGTGGCCCTTGGCTACCTGAGAAGTGGAAAAGGGACAGTCTTCCTGCTCTGTGGTTGTGTGAAGGTGATGCTGGTGGCCTAGCACACTGCAGAAGTTCTCATTACTGGGAATTGTTGCCAACTTTACTTCTGACATCCAAGACTAGATTCATCAATCATCTATCTATCTATCATCTATCTATCTATCTATCTATCTATCTATCTATCTATCTATCTATCTATCTATCTATCTATCTATCATCTATCTATCATCTATCTATCTATCTATCTATCTATCTATCTATCTATCTATCTATCTATCTATCTATCTATCTATCTATCTATCTATCATCTATCCATCTGTCTCTGTCTGTCTGTCTGTCTATCTATTTATCTATCTATCTAACTTTCTATCTACCTACCTACCTACCTACGTACCTAACTAGATATCTGTTTGCCAATATATCCTATGTGTTAGGATGTAATAAATGAAATGTTATATTGTAATAATACTAAACAAATAAGGGTAATAACTTCATACTCACTCAAACCATGTATGTAAATAGATATCATATATGAAGATTATTTTTTCCAGTGCTAGAGCTTCAATGCAGGCCCTGGGAACTGGTCTGAATTTCTTGTCTTCAAGGATGGTGAGCCTTTCCCCTTTACCCACATTGCCACAGTATTATCCAGACCCTGAGTTCAAATCCCAGGCCTGCCAGAAAAATGGAGCAAATTCCAAGCCAGGGCCTTTTTTTTGGCCAACCATGGGGCTTGAACTCAGATCTTCGCATCTCTGACACAGCTCACCCTGGGATCCTAGGACCCAATTTCAAATCTTGGGCAAGGCAAAAAAAAAAAAAAAGGGAGAAGGATAAAATGGAGAAGTTCAAGAAGGTGGTTTTACATTTTTTTTTCCCCTTGCATTGCGACCATCTTGGGTCTAAATGACAAGGCCCAGAAAGTGTATACGACCTTGCATGCTGACATTTGTCTTTCTATTAGGGAAGCCATACCCCAAACCTCAACTTAGGCCTGGAAGTCAAATTCCGGTACTGCCACTAATGATTGGTGGGAGATACTAAGAAACACATTCCAATATACATGCATACAAATGGAATGTTAAAAAAGTAACAATTAAATTAGTAGTTAATGAGTTTATTATAAAATTATACACAACAATTATATTACATTGACTAATTTTCAACTAATACTTATTATGTATTCAATCATGATACTTAAAAATGGAAGGAATAATTTAATTGTAAATAATTGGTAGTAATATAGGATATGTAATTTCATAATATACAAACATCTTTCTCTTGTTTTATACATATATATATATATCTATATATATATATATATATATAGATATATACATGTTTATGTATATATATGCCAATCTACACATTTATCTGTTTATACACTTGTCACTCCTGGGTCTCAGTGGTATAGTGAAGGCTAGTACATACAAAGTCCTGGATTCGATTCCTCACTACCACATGCACATAAAATTCCAGAAGCTGTGCTGTCGCTCAAGCAGTCTAGCACTAGCTTTGAGCATAAAAGGTTAAGGGATGGGTCTAAACACTTACTCAAACCCGGGACTGGCACCACAAAAAGATTGAATGTGGTGACTGCAACTCTATAAGGATAGGACTTCAAGTACCTCGTCACAGAGCAAACCAGGAGTCTGGTGCTGACAGCTGCCATCTAATCTGATTTAGCCAGAGGTATACCACTGGAACCCAGCCACGGAATCAGATGCCTGCTGGCTCGCTCACCCCTGTCATCCAAGATACTCGGGGGCTGAGATCTGACATTGGTGGGTTTAAAACCCAGCCCTGGCAGGATGTCTGTGAAACTCTGATCTGTGGCTCAAAGTGGTAGAGCTCTAGCCTTAAACAAAAACTCTTAGGGCAGTACAATCTCCGTGGCTGACCCCCCCACACACAAAAAACCCACTCCTCTGAATCATTAGATGTGAACTTTGTGCACTTTGTGATGTGTTTCTGAAAGAATGGCAATACTGATGAAAGCACCCTAATACTAATGACAGCTTGTGGGATACAGCTATGTGATGAGTCCTTCCTGGGGTGCTGGGTCCTTCATGGGGTGCTGTGTGTTGACTCTTGCACAAGATGTTACGTGCTGAGTCCTTCACAGTGTGTAGTGTGCTGAGTCCTTCATTGGGTGCTGGGTGCTGAGTCTTTCACAGGATGCTGTGTGCTGAGTCCTGTAAATAATGTTATGTGTTTTGTCCTCCTTCAAAGGGTGAATTCTTTCTTCCTGTCCTTGTAAGAGCTCCACAACAAGATGATTATGCAGACAAGAATATTGAGGCTCAGATAGGTCCCCATGGCAGGGACAAAATTATGTATTACTGAAAACTAATGAGTTGTCTACTGTAGACAATTGTTTGTTTTGTTTTTTTCTCAGTCATGAACCTTGAAATCAGGGCCTAAGCACTGACTGTTACTTCTTGGGCTCATGGCTAGCAATCCACCACGTGGAACCAATGACCCCATTGGAGCAAAGTGCCACAGCTTAGGGTCCTATAGTCGAGGTCTGTCATCCTGCCGTCTCAGGAAGTTGAGATCTGAGGATCTGGGTTCCAAATTATCACGGACATAAAATATACCATGAGACTATTATCTCCCACTCACCACTAAGAAACCTGAAGTGGAAGGTGGGTGATTTTGGGTCATGCCGGTCATCCTAGCTACACGCGAGGATGAGATCTGAGGATCATGGTTCAAAGCTAATTTGGGCAGGAAAGTCCTTGAGACACTTAGCTCCAATGAACCACTAGAAAACCTGAAGTGACTCTGTGGCTCAAGTGGTAGAGCACAAGATTTGAGCTGAATTGCTCAGGGACAGCACCCAGGCCCAGACTTCAACTCATACAACTGACAAAAACAAAAAAAGACAGAAATAAACTAACAAAAACGTAACTAGAGGGCTAGGAATGTGCCTTGTGGGTAGAGTGCTTTGCATATATGAAACCTTGGGCTTGATTTCTTAGGGCCACATCACTAGGAAAAGACCTGAAGTATCCCTGATTCATGTAGGAGAGGGCAATCCTTGCATGAGAGAAACTAAGTACAGTACTCAGGTCCTCAGTTCAAGCTCCAGGACTAGTGTATGCACATACATACACACACACAGAGAAAGAGAGAGAGAGAGAGAGAGAGAGAGAGAGAGAGAGAGAGAGAGAGAGAGAGAGAGAGAGAGAGAGAGAGAGAGAAAGCAGAAGTGAAGCTGTGACACAAAATGGTAAAGGACTACACTTCTGCTCAGAGCTCATGGTCAGCACCCAGGCCCTGTGTTTAACCCCAAAACCCAGCCACCCAGGGCACAACTAGGAGAGGCCAAAGGTTTCAAAACCTGATGAGCTTCACCAGCCTTATCTGACAGGAAGCTTTGTGATATCAGACATGTGCTTGGATTTCCCAAGCTTCTGGAAACCTAGGAGAGGCATCATAGGCGCATCATCGCCAGCAATGAAACATTTCATTAGGTTCAGTGCCCTAATTGTCTGCCAGAAGAACTCCTAAATTTTATTGAGCATGTATCTGAACACCGGAATATAGTCCCACAAAGGCAGGATAAATGCACAGAACTTGGCCTGGCATGGGAGGTAGCACAAATGAAGGCTTCATTTTAAGAGAGAGCACTGGGGATAGACATAACTTGGAGTACAAAGAGGCCTTTTTCTCCTGACCTTCAGAGCCCGCCCACACTCTTCCTCACTATCTGACCCAGATGGATTTGTTTGTTACCCAGTGGTACAGGACTGAGTCTTATTGTCTGCCTGTCCAGACAATGAGAGCGACTTCTTCCAGCAATCCTGGGATACAGAGAAACCCACAGGAAACAGTGAAGGAAGCCCCGGAACATGCACTGTCTGGAAAGAAGTCTCTGTGTTATGAACTCATTGTATTGAAAACAAATTTTCTAGCTTGGTGCCATTCATCATAGCTACTCAGGAGCTTCACCAATAGGAATACATCCATACATACACAAAGACATAGAAGTACAGGCTCTTTTTGAGGGGGCAGGTCCCGGGGTTGAACTATGAGCCTAGGTGTTGTCCCTGAGCTCCTTTTGCTCAAGGGTACTGCATTAAGCTTAAGTCACAGCCTCATTTCTGGGTTTTTCTGTGATCTCTTAGAAATAATAGTGTCATGGACTTTCCTAAGCTGTTTGGATTCAAATTCAGATTCTCTACATCTCAGCCTCCTGAGGAGCGGGGATTACCGTCAGCAGCCACTGGCACATTCTTTCTTTTCTTCTTCATTTTTTTAATTTTTAATTTTTTATTATTGTGAAAATACCATACAGAGGAGTTACAACTACATGGGCAAGATAATGAGTACATTTCTTATCAAGCATTGTTGTCTGCTCCTTTGTTTCCCCATACCATCCCTTCACCTCTCCACCTCCCCACCCCACACCCCTCTATTACCCGTATCCCCACTCCCCAAACCCTCCACACCACCAAAGTTGTAAAATTCGTTTTTCAACATAATGTCTTCTACATCTAATTGTGTAATGGGTTCACCTCTAACCCTATTTAAGCAGTGTGTTTTTTTCCCTTTGCCTCCACAAATTATATCAACATCAAATACAGTGAAAGCAGGGCTTATACGATGGTGGACATACATACAAAGCAACAAAGAAATCATCTTATAAATATGTTGGTAACAATTGCAAGTAAGAAAAACATTTGAATCCTTATTGTGGGATTCATTTCAACTAACATCAAGTTATCTGACAGTTTCTGTTTGTCTCAGACATATATTAGTTATGACAAATAAGGGGAACCATGGGACCTATATTTCTTTGGGCCTGGCTTATTTCACTTAATATAAATTTTTCCAAGTCTTTTCATTTCCTAACAAATGGGGATGTGACACCGTGGCTTAATTGGTAGAACACTCACCTTGAGCTGAAAAGCAAAAGGACAATGACCAGTCCCAGTGTTCAAGCCCCATGGCAGACAAAAGTTAAAAAATACAAATTTACTTCTTCATTTTTTCACCATGACAATTTGGCTTCTTAACATGGTCATTCCAATGGTTTGAATTTATAAGTAAACTACTCCAATGTTCTTTATAGCTGATTTCACTGAGAAGGATTTTCTCTCCTCATCTTACCATCTAGTCACAAATTTGAGGCCAAAAGTGAGAAATGAGTGTCAGAGGATTTGGGAGCAAATATCCACAGGACATGCCAGTTCTGTCAGTTAGCATTGAGCTGCAGTGAATTTACTGTCTCAGGATGTGAGGACTGAAAGCTGGAGCGATCCTCATACTGTCTACATTGCTCCTTTTGCCTATAAAATGAACTAATAATTATGAGTGTTTTGTGTCTCCAACATTAAGTATCTAAAACACACTAGTAGCATTTTCATGTTTCCATTTTTCTGTAGTACCTCTCAAGATTTAGACTAAAGGTTTGTGTGGAGTGGCTCTCTGGCGAATCCCTGAGTAAAGCCACTTGAAGCCTAGTGAGAGATTGCCATTCAAAGCCAGCTGAGCAGGAAAGTCTGTGAGACTCTTGTCTCCGATAAACCACCACAGAAACAGAAGTGTATCAGAGGCCCAGAGGGTAGAGCTCCAGCTTTGAGAATGAAAACCGAGCCGGAGATACAAGGCAGACCAGGCAGGAAAGCCTGGGAGTTGCTTATGTCCAATTAATGGCCAGATGGCTGGAAGTGGAGCTGTGGTGGTGGTAGAGCCTCAGCCTTGAGCAAAACAGCTCAGGAACACATCAGGCCCTGAGTTTAAGTCTTAGGATGGCCACAAAACATTCAAAAAGAGAAGGCCAAGTTTATGTATCAGTACCCTACCTACTTATGTGTGTATATATATTACCTCCCCGAGTGCAAACATACCTATGCAATGATTCTGCTTTTATTCACTGGTTTACTTTTCAGATATTGTAATTGTGCACACTACATCATTCTCTTCATTTCAGGCCCATCGCTTTTCTCTTCCAGGTTTCCAGGCCTCTGTCCTTATATGATGCACACTTAAGCTTTCAGCAGCATTTATTTACATTTTATTATGAGACCAATACAGGAACAGTCAAAAATCAGGCAGAGGAAGAGAAGATCAGGTTTCATAGAAGTAACTGGTATTCAGAAAATTAAACTTGCGAACTTAAAATGGTAGCATACTTACGTAAAACTACCATTAAGAAAAATATGAGGGGGCTGGGAATGTGGATTAGTGAGAGAGTTTTTACCTAGCATGCAAGAAGCCCTGGGTTCGATTCCTCAGCAGCACATACACAGAAAAACCCAGAATTGGTGCTGTGGCTCAAGTAGCAGAGAGCTGTACAGAGTGCCTAGGCCTGGAGTTCAACCCAAGGACTGGAAAAGGGATAGCTAGATAGGTATGTAGGTAGGTTGGTAGGTAGGTAGGTAGGTAGAAAAAGAAAGAAAGAAAGAGAGAGAGAGAGAAAGAAAGAAAGAAAGAAAGAAAGAAAGAAAGAAAGAAAGAAAGAAAGAAAGAAAGAAAGAAAGAAAGAAAGAAAGAAAGAAAGAAAGAAAGAAAGAAAGAAAGAGAGAAAGAAACAGAGAAAGAAACAGAGAAAGAAAGAGAAAGAAAGAAAGAGAGAAAGAAAAGAAAGAGAGAAAGATGATAGAAAAAAGAAAGTTGATAGATGAATCTGGTTTTGGGTGGCAGGAAAAGAAGGGAACACTTCCCAATCATGAAGTCTTCTGTAGTGTGCCAGGAAACCAGCATCACCTTCACACAACCACAGAGCAGGGAGATGGTCTCTGGTCCACTACTCAGGTAGCCAAGAGCCCCCAGAGTCACGAGGGCAGAATCAGGTGCTTGGAGACAGAAGAAGAAAGACCCTGCTTCTCCTTGGACTGGGGATTTGCATTAATGATGTGGAGAATGAAGGAAGAAGAATGGATTTGCAGAGATGAAGAAGGGCCTTCAAATCTGATAGATGGAGAGTCAAAAACCCGGGGCTGGGAAAGTGGCTCAGTAGTAGAATGCTTGCCTTGCAAGCATGAGGCCCTGGGTTCGATTTCTCAGCACCACATAAGCAGAAGTGGCACTGTGGCTCAAGTTGTAGAGCGCTTGCCTTGAGATAGCACCCAGGCCCAGAGTTCAAGCCCCGTGACGGGCAAAAAAAAAAAAAAAAAACCCAACAAAAACCCAGTCCCTAAGACCAGAGAACAGGGTTTTTCTACTCTGTTCCTTCCCTCTCCCCCACTAATCTGGCTCTCTATTGCTAACTAAAGATAGACTGAGTCTCCCTTCACCTGAGGGAGGAAGGTTAATTAGCCCTTGTTTGAAGAAGCTGAGAAAAGCCTGACCCTGGTGTAACTGTAACAAATGTTACAGGTTTTCCCCCGTTGCTGCCTGTGCCTGGAGTGAATAAGTGTTTTTGCAGCTCAGTTCCCTGTTGTTGAGTGTGTACATTCTGCCTCCTAATCCTGCAGGCCGAGGGCTCTGCACCTAGCCTGGCCTTTGCAACTGGTTTCTGTCCTTCAAATACAGTGTTACATTGGACTTCATCTGCTAACAGAGCTAGGTCTTGCATCCTGAGAACTTCATTTGAACCCAGGATGCGTGAATGATATTTCTTTCCTACTTCTATAGCTCGAGAAATCTAAGAACATTGAGAGTGCAAGTAACTTCTTATCACCAAGGGAAACAGAGGAAACACACCTTTCAGAAGCAGAAGTCAGAGTGTCATAGACTTTCCTGCCCTGGCTGGCTTCACCCTGTGATCCTGAGACCTCGGTCTCCTGAGCTAGGGTGATGGACATGAGCTATTGGTTCTCTGCTAGGTTCAGAACTGTAGTAACATTGACAATACAAGTCAACTGCTTATCAAATAGAGCTTGGGGAGTATATTAAGCCCTTCAACAATAGACCATTCAGAACCCTGTAGGAAACAAGGTTATAATGCTAGAGTCTGAGATGCTGCGAATATGGATATACTATACTTGAACCTTGAGCTCGGACTCCAATTCTGTTGTACATCAGAGTTCATTTTCCAGAAAATATTCTCATAATTAGCAAATAGGAAAAGGACTTTGATTATCCCTCACTATTTTTCCAGTTGTGTCTCTCAAATCGAAGCCTGGGCACCGTCCCTGAGCCCTTCAGCTCAAGGTGAACACTCTGCCACTAGACTCACAGGGCCCCATGGGGTCTTTTGGGGTTCATTGTAGGTAAGAGTCTAACAGGCTTTCCATCCCGAGGCTGTCTTCAAACTGTGATCTTCATATCTCAGCCTCCTGAGATGGAACGATTCCATGTATGAGCCATCGGCGTCTGGCCTATTGTTTTTGCCAGACCTGGGGCTTGAACTTGGACCTGGGTACTGTCTTTGAGCTCCTTTATCTCAAGCCTAGCACTCTACCACTTGAGCCATTCCACAGCTTCTGGCTTTTTCTGACTATGTGGCACTGAGGATTCAAACCCTGGCATTCATGCATGCTGAGCAAGCTCTCTACCACTAAGCCACATTCCCAGCCCCAAGCTTACAATTTTATCCCTCAATTTGCCTATCCTCAAGAAAAGGCTTCAGAGTATAAATCATCTGAAAAAATCCCTATAGGAAGTTGTCCAAAGATAAGACAAATCTCATACTGGTGGCAGACTCTAAACACATGTTGAATGTGACTAATGGTTCAATTTAATTATGTATCATGATTCAACACTTAATAAAGTATTAATGAAAAATGAGTCAATGTCCTAAATTATTGTGTATAATTTTATAATAGATGTACAAAACATAATAAATATTATGTTTATAATAATACTAAATACCATAAAAATAAAATGTATAAAATAAAAATAAATACAAAATCAATAATAATAATCATAATATGAAACAAACATACATATGTGCATATATATCAAATATTACACATGTATATAAATACCTTTTCCATTGCAGGGCCTTAATTCAGGCCCTGGCAACTCTAGCTTGAATTTTTTTTTCCTCAAGGACAGTGAGCTTCCCCTTCACAAATGGTGTAAAAGAGTTACCTGGACGGTGATCTCAAAACCCATCAGTAGCAGAAATATTGGCCCCAGTTCCAAGACAGTGACTTAATGTTTGTAATGGAAGCAGTTATGTTTATTCAGTTCCATACTGTACATTAAAAAAAGCAGTGTAGAATTTTGTACAGTGTTCAGATACCCTTCCATTTTCCCCAAAGTGCTTCTTGAGCACCTCATTAGTTTTTGTACATTTTTTAATTGTAAAAATGTTGTACAGAGGGGTTACAGTTACATGAGCTAAGTAATGAGAACATTTCGTATTGAGCATTGTTGCCTCTTTGTTTTCCCACTATCCCTTCCCTCCCATCTCCACAACCACCTTTCAATGCCGAGCTCAGTGACTTATTTATTTTTGGCTTGGCATGGGGTTTGAACTCAAGTACTGGCAACTCTGCACCTTCCCTCACATTGCTACGGATTTACCAGACGCTAAATTGAAATGTCAGGCTAGGAAAGAAAACTGGCAGAAATTTCAAACCATGGAGCTTTATTTTTTTTAATTTAGTTAGTTAGTTAGTTAGTTAGTTAGTTAATTTTGCCAAACACGTGGCTTGAACTCAGGTCTTGGCAACTCTGCCTCAACTTTGATCTTCCTAGGCTGGGGTGCAGCCTCCGGATCCATAGCTGATCCTGGGACTCTAGGCCCAGTGGGCTTGCAGGAAGTAAAAAAAAAAAAAAAGCAGAACAGCATAAAAAGTGGTGAGCTGGGGTTTTTTACAATTTTTTCTTTGCACAGTCACCATCCTGGTTCTGAATGACACAGTTGCAAAGTGGATCTGACCTAACATTGCTGATGGCTGGCAGGCAATCAGGAAAGCCATAATCCAAAATGACAACATCAGCCCTGGGTTCTAATCCTGATTCTTACACCTACCAATGGCAGGAGATCACAAAAGACTTGTTCCTATGCAAAGGAATACCGATTGAAAGAGTAGTTCCTGCATTTGTCTAGTCTAAAATAGAGGCAATAATCCTACGATGCTAATTGATCTTAATAGTTTATTAAACATGAAAAGAATAATATTGTTTCAATGGCAATATAATAAATACCTAAGAGTTGGTAGGGATGTAGTAGATGTCATTCAATCATAGATAGACGGTTCTGACACCCTTTACTAATAAATATTTATTTATTTTTGGGGGGTAGGGGTCCAGTCGTGGGGCCTGAACTCTGGGCTTGGGCTCTGTCCCTCTTCTCTTCAGCTGAAGGCTAGCAATCTACCACTTGAACCACAGCGCCACTTCCGGCTCTTTTTTCTTTTTCTTATGTGGTGCTGGGGAATCGAACCCAGGGCCTCATGCATGCAAGGCAAGCGCTCTACCTCTGAGCCATGTTCTCAACGCTATATATTTATTTGTATCCCACTGTCTGCCTATCTATGTATTGCTCTTTTGGCCAAACTTGAGGCTTGATCTCAGTGCCTGGGAATCACCTGACTGTGTCATTGGCTAGAGGCTTCCGTGCTCATACTCACACATTCATGAATTGGGCCTGCTAGGCCCTGAGTTCAGATCCCAGTATTGTCAAAAATTTAATTTTTGATTGAAAATCTGAGTGTGTCACATATTTTCCTTTTTTGGGAGAGTCCTGGGTGTCAGGCATGATGGAGAACACATCTACAAATCTAGATGCTATGTGATAGAATGTAAACAATGTAATAAATGGCATACGTGTCATCAGAGTCAATAAAATGAATGGTAAATAAATGAATAAAACAAGAAATAAAATTAATAACCACACCAAACACAATATGGACTGAACATCTGTATGGAAGTATAAATCTGACCACACCACACACGATATGTATTGAGCATCTGAATAGAAGTATAAATTCTATCTTTAAAATGTATGTAAGGAGTAAGTTTTCCACACCTGAGGCTTGAATTCAGACGTCCTATGAGAAGGCAATGGCACGAAATCCTGATATACTAGTTTCTGGACCAGGAAAATCATGGAATACAATGGATCTCATCCTTGAATGAGTAGTTTCTGCATGATGTCAGTAGGAAATGTTAGGCAAGATTCATGGGGTATCACTTATTTGTGAAGAAGTGGTGATTAAGCGTGACAATAATGACAGTCATGAAATGGAGGCATCTGGAAATATCCATGAATCAGTAGACACATTGTAGATTGGATTCCAACACAGGTCACTGTCTCTCCTACTCCATACAAATATGTACTTATTTTCATACTACCTTCAACTTATGAATGGATGACTGTTGTGTGCCCTCCCGATGCCCCCCCCCCCACACACACACCTGGGGGCTCAATCTCAGGTCCTGGGAATGGCTTTGCTCCTTAGTGGCTCATAGGCTGGTGTGCTCACATGGACCCATTCGTCAATTGGGCCTGCTAGGCACAAAGTTCAGATCCCAGCAGTGCCAAAAATTCATCCTGATGTCAGAAGCCAATTGTTGCACCTGTTTTCCTTTCCTGTGTAAATCCTGGGTCTCAGCTAGGATGGAGAATGCATGGGCTATGTTGTGGCCAGGGAAATAGGTTGTTATCCATGTCAGTTCCGTTATACTTGTCATCATATACTCAAGAAAATACACAATACATCCATGATTAGCATACAAAACAGAATAACTACTCTAAATGCATAATGCAGTTCACACATGGATGTGAATATACATCCCATGTTTAAATGATGCATTCAGGATTATTGAGGCCTCCCTGGGGCTCAATCTCTGTTCCTGGCAAAGACCCAGCTCCTTAGTGGCTCACAGACTGGTGTGCTCATATGAACCCATTGGGCAGTTGGTCCTCCTAGGCCCAAAGTTCGAATCACAGCACTGCCAAAAATTCACCCTGATGTGAGAATCCAGTCGTTAGACCTGATTTCCTGTGCTGTGCAAGTCCTGGGTATCAGCTAGGATGGAGAATGCATAAGCAACTCTATACTCATGGGAACAGGTTGTCCCCTAGGTCATCACAGTTATATCTGTCATCCTGTACATCAATGAATGAGACACAAAATAAAGAGAATGACTACACCGAATGCAAGATGCTACCCACCCATGTATTGAAATATAGATCCTCTGTTTAAATGATGAATTTATGACTATATTGGCCCCCACCAGGGCTCCATCTCAGGTCCTTGGGATGGCCTAGCTCCTTAGTGGCTCACAGGCTGGTGGGTTCACCGTGATCCATTCAGCAATTTGGCCTGATAGGCCTTGACTTCAAATCTCATCACTGTCAAAAGATTCACCTTGATGGGAGAAGCCAATCAATCCACCTGTTTTCCTGTCCTGTGAAAGTCCTGGGTCTCAGCGAGGATGGAGAATTCTATATAGGCAACTCTATAGCCATGGGAATAGTTTATCATCCATGTTAGCACAGTTAAATCTATCACAATTCTTAATAAAATACAGAATACATCCATGAATAAAACACAAAATAAAAAGAATAACTACACTGAATGCAAGATCCATACCACACCTGTAGGTAAAGAGGGATCTTATGTTTAAACAAGGTGGGCCTGTTATTTTGTCCAGTTCTGGGGCTTCAAATCAGGCCCTGAACCAGGCCTAACATTCTAATCTTCAAGGATGGTGAGCTTCTCCTACCCCCAAAGTGAAACAGAGCTACCCAGACCTCAGTTTAAATCCTAGCACTGAGCAAAGATTCATTGTCTTGTCAGAAGCCAGGTCTTGCACATGATTTCCTCTCTTGTGAAAATCCCAGGTCTCAACTAGGATGGAGAATGCATAGGCAACCCTATAACCATGAGAACAGTTTGTCATCCATGTCAGCACACTTATACCTGTCACCATACTCAGTAAAATACACAAAAGCTCCATGAATTAGACAAAAATAAGGAAAAGTGCGCTGAATGGAAGATGCTGTCCACATATGTATGTAAATATAGATCCTAGGTTTAAAATATGAATTTTTGACTATCTGGCCCTCCTTGGGACTCAATGTCAGGTACTGAGAATGGTGTATCTCCTCCGTTTCTCACAGGCTGGTGGCCTGACCTTGACCCTTTCCCCATTTGGGCCTGCTAGCCCCTGAATTCAAATCCCAACACTGCCAAAAGATTAATCCTGATGTGAGAAGCCCATCGATTCACCTGTTTTCTTTTCCTGTGAAAGTCCTGGGTCTCAGCTAGGATGGAGAATGAACAGAAAATCCTGTAGCCATGGCAATAGGCTGTCATACATGTAAACACTTGTCAAAATACTCAGTAAAATACACAATACTTCCATGGATAAGGCAGAAAATAAGGAGAAGTACACCAAATGCAAGATGCTGTCCACACGTATGTAAATATAGATCCTATGTTTAAATAATGAATTTATGAGTATCGTGGCCACCCTAGGGATCAATAGCAAATCCTGGGTATGGCCTAACTCCGTAGTTGCTCACAGACTGGTGTGTTCACCTTGAAGTATTCACCAATTGGTCCTGCTATGCCCTGAGTTCAGATCCCAGCACTACCAACAATTGGATCATGCAGTAAGCAGAGTGTGAAACATTTTTTCTTTTTCTCTGAGAGTCCTGGGTGTGAGGCATGATGGAGAACATGTCTACAAATCTGGATGCCATGTTATAGGATGCTCTCAATGTAATAAACGGAATGGGTATTATCATAGTAAAATCAACAGTAAATAAATGAATAAATGAAAAAGTACAAGGAACAACCACACCAAACGCGTATGGACTGAACATCCATAGGTAAGTACAAATCCTGGCTTTGCAATGTATATAAAAAGTCTGTTTTCCATGCCTGGGCCTGAATTCAGGCCTAGAGTACAGGCCTGACTTTCTTATCTTCAAGTTTGGTGAGCTTCCCCTTCTTCCATAGTACTGCAGATTTACCCAGACCCTGAGTTCAAATCCAAAGCCTGGCCGAATAAAAGGGGTGAATAGCAATACTGGGAGCTAATTTCTTTTATTTATTTATTTTTTTGTTTTTTGCTCAACAAATGGCTTGAATTAAAGTCATGGAAACTCTGCCTCAGCCTATGATCACCCTATGCTGGGGTGCAGCCCCTGGACCCACAACTGATCCTGGGATCCTAGACCCCCAGGCCTTGTATGGAAAAAATTGCACAGAAAAAAATGCGGTGAGATGGACTTTTTATGATTTCTTCCTTTGCACGGTTACCGTCCTAGTTCTGAATGACACTGTTGCAAAGGGTACTTCACCTTGAATTGCTGAAGGTTGTTGGGCTATTCGGGAAGCCATAGGTCCACGTGGCAATGTACGCTCTGATTTCGAATCCCCATCCTGACACCAATCAATGGCAGGAGATAATAAGAGACTCCTTCCCATCCATAGGAATAACATTCGAATGTTATCAATGTCACTGTTGAATGAGTTGATAGTGGATGATGCTCCTATAAAATAAGACAGCATGATTTCAGGAGACTGATTTTATTTAATATTTACAAAGTATTAAAAGAATATTATTACTTACAGGAATGCAAAAATTTCAGGACACTGATTTACTTAGTTTGTTAAGGATGAAAACAATAACGTTAATTACATGGAGGCATAATAAATACCCAAAAATTGGTAGGAATGTAGTCTATATAATTGAATAATGTATAGACATCTCTGGCACTCTATAAAGAAATATATTTATTAGTGTACTACCATCTGCTTGTCAATCTGTTCTTATTTTGTCAACCCCTAGGGCTCAATCTTAGGTCCTGGGAACTGCCTGTCAGCTAAATTTGCCCCAGAATGGCATGCTGACACTCACCCATTCATTAATTGGGCATTGTAGGCTGTGAGTTCAGATGCCAGCATTCCCAAAAAATGAATTGTGGAGTACGAAGCTGATGGTAACACATGTTTTCCTTTTTTGTAAAAGTCCTCAGTGTCAGGTATGAAGTGGAATAAATATGCAGACTCTATCCTATGTAATCAATGTAATCACTGTTCTATGTGTCATAATAGTCAATCAAATGAAGTCAATACATGAATAAAACAAAAAATAAAATAAATTAAGACACTGAACAATATATGGAGTCAACATATGTATATAAATATAAATCATATATTTAAAATGTACACAAATAGGATGTTTTCTAGTGGTGAGGATCGATTTCATGCCTAAGGAACAGACTTGAATTTTTTGACTTCAAGGAGGCAAGCTTCCCCTTCCCTCACAGTGCAACAGTGTTACCCAGACCATGAGATAAAATTTCAGTCCTGGCAGAAAAAATAACACCTTTATACTATCTGAGGCCCAATTCTTAGGTATTTCATTATGCCTCCGTTTAATGAATTGGATTGTTTAAATGCTTCATAAAGTATCAACCAGTGTCCTATAATATAATTGTGAATAATTTTATCCTAGAATCATTCAAGAACTGCCCATTCAATCATGACATACATCACATTTCATTGATAATCATATGAATAAGAATGAGTTTCTTAGCATCTCCTGCCATTTGGAGGTGGCAGGACCAAGATTCAAACTGTGGGCTCCAACTCCTACCACTGAAACCCAGGGATGGGGAACTCTCCGGTCTATCCAAGAAAATCAGCAAGACCAATGAGTAGACAGGCACCAGTGGCTCTCACCAGCTCTCCTTGATACTTACAAGACTGTAATAGGAGGATCATGGTCAAAGTCGCCCTAGTCAGGAAAGTCCTTGAGACCCCTTTCCAACTTGAGTGCCAGCAAAGCCAGAAGTAGAGATGTGTGTCTCCAGTGGTAGTGGGCTAGCCTTGAGCAAAAGCAGTTCATGGATTGTGCCCAGATCCCAAGTTCAAGGTCCAGGACTGGCAGCAAACAGACATACACAACAATCTGTGCAGCCATCTGGGTAAATAAGGTCACCCTCTTGTCCCCAAATGGTTGGACAGAGTTCCCTGGAAAAGGGGCTGCTGTCACCTTGACTCTGCCCATTCTGCCTGCATCACAGGATTCTGGCCACCCCCCCTTTATTTCATGGTTCTTTCTGCCCAATGGGATACAAGAATGGCAGCCACGCCCACATTCCATGATTCCCTGTAGCACTGGTTTTCCCTCTGTTGAATGAAATCACTACCAGCAGTTGAGGAATGTAGAGTTGGCTAAATAGTGAGTAAGAGACTTGAGGCCTAGGAGGAGAGGCTTTGCTCAAACTCGACACAGGCCGGCCGGCACCCTGGCCCCCTCCCTCATTTCCCTACAGCACAGCATTTCAAAGGTTGTGCTACTGGCTCAGATCCGCAGTGTTCTTGGAGTCCTCAGGCAATGGTGCATTGGTGTGCTGCCGGCTGGCATCCCTGACATGGTCCTTGCCCCTGTGTCCTCTGCTCTGGGCCTGAGTGTCCGTCATGCCTCTGCCATCACTGCTCGCCCCACCCAGAGCAGCTGCCAGTAGCTTCTCCCAGTGCCATATGTGAGTGGCTGCCGCACATGCCCACACCGCATGACCCCATATCCTCCACCCTTTCCCCAAAACTGTGCCTCTCCCATGTCCCACAGTCTGGCCCAGGTCCTGCCAAAAATGTGCCCCAGGGGTGGGTGTGGGTGTAGACCTGAGGACCCCAAACTATCCCTAGCAGCCAGTGTCCTAGGAAATGGGGAAATACAGGGTTGGGTGAGGAGTGGGAGCCACGGAGCCTCTGGCCTGGAACAGTGGGAGACTCATAGCAGTGAGTCTGCACCCTTCCTTTCCCTGGTGGGAACTTGGTGGCTTTAGTCAGAGATGGGGAGCAGCATGTCCACATCTGCCTTTTGGGGTCTTATCCTTTTCTCTGGGGGTGGGGGGTGTTGGATACAGAAGATAAACAACCCCTTGTTGTGTGAGCCCTTGTCTTCTGTGCTTGGTCACACTTTCATGTGAAGAGGGTTCCAGAAAAGCCCAGTAGGGAGGTGAGGGTGCAGGGGTCAAAACAGAAGGATAATATCTGGGGGGAACATCCCTCCACACTCACACACACAAACACATACACGTGGACTTTCAACCCCTCCCAGCTGTCAACAGTTCTTCCAGGTGATCACATTTCCCAGCTCTGCCAGCTTATGCTGGTCCACCCGGTCCATCTGGTCTCCAACAAACTCAAGAGAGGCACTGTTCTGAGTCGGTGTGTGTGTGTGTGTGTGTGTGAGAGAGAGAGAGAGAGAGAGAGAGAGAGAGAGAGAGAGAGAGTGAGAGAGAGAGAGACAGACATACAGACAGACAGACAGAGACAGAGAGAGACAGAGAGACAGAGAGACAGAGAGTCATAGAGAGAGACAGAGAGACACAGAGAGATAGATGATCTTTCTCCTTGTACAGACTGACTGTGCTCAAGTGACTGATCAGTTGGCAAATTGCAGGTACTGCATGGATGAGCCTTCTCTCACCAGTCTGAATGAGTGTGTTTGTGTGTAGAAGTGGGTTGTAACATGGAGGCTGGATGCTTTGGTAACTTCTACCTGCTATCTTTGAGGGGTGCATGGGCTTCACAGCTGAGGTCTGGGGGCCTGAAAGGGTAAGACGCTTGAAGGGGACTCAGCAATGTTAAATTAGAAGAACAAGGGATCTGTGTGCCCTGGAGCTGTGTACTCCCTTGGGCCTGGTTGGTAACAGTGGAAGCTTGGGAGGACCTGGGAGTGCGGCGCTTAGGGATTGGTTTCCCAGGAGACAGAGAACTTAGTAAGGATGTGAGCCCTGCTAATATGGAGTGCAACAGCATAGGTCAGACTTTGGGTCTTCTCATCATGATGTCTGATAGGCAGGCAAACCCTATTTTAAATCTTGAGCTGTGATTTTCAGATCTAGGATTATAGGCATGAGCCTCTGGCACTGGGCCTCTGGTTCTTTTTGGTATATTAGGGTTTGACCTCAATGCCTTAGGCTTGCCACTCACGTATTTGACCATGCGAGCCAAGCTTTTCTGTCGGGCATTTCCGAGATTAAGACTTCATATATGCTCAGGCTGGGCTGGATCGTGGTACTCCTATCTGTGATGGGCATGTGCCACCAGGCCCGGTCCTCTGTAGTTGGGATGATAGACATGTAGCACCATGCTCAGTCAATGGTTTAGATGGAATATCCCAAACTCAGTCCATGGCAGCTGATTCTTGACCACAGGTGAAGCTCGGGGTAGGGCCTCAACTATTGGACCTCAGTATCATCATGGGACAGTTTTGAGGAAACAAGGGATTAATACACAGGAATCTCTAGAGCAGGGCCAGGTACAGAGGGAGGGGCTGTCAGATCCTGTTCTCAGCAATTCTGTGAGCATATGACAGGAAGATACCTGGAAAGGGCTTAGATGGTGTGTGTTATTAATGGGGCGACTGGTATGGGATTATGAAAAAAAACATGGCTCTCTTTCATTATTACTCTACCCCTATGAGGAAGGGAATCCTTCACTTTGTTCAGTTTTGCAACTGGAGAAACTTAGGCACAGAGAAACCAGGTGACCTACTCATGACTCCCAGCTGACAAGAAGCTTGGTCTGACTTCTCTGCCATGCTCTCTAGGACAATGAGTGCTATTCAGTCAACTTCATGTGATGGGAAGGTCCACTTCTTGTCAGTCATGGGGCTTAAACTCTGGGCCTGGTTGTTGTTCCCAAGCTTCACAGCTCAAGGCTAGCACTCTACCAATTGAGTCACAGCACCTCTTCCGGTTTTTTGGTGGTTCTTTTGGAGATGAGTCTCACAGATGTTCCTGCCTGGGCAGGCTATGAATCATGATCCTCACATCTCAGCTTCCTGTGTAGTTAGGATTAGAGGCCTGAGCCACCGGCACCTGCCTTAAGTGTAATTCTGACCTTCTTTCTCTCTCTCTCTCTCTCTCTCTCTCTCTCTCTCTCTCTCTAAGGAACTGATAGAATGGGTGCTGGAGGAGGAGGCCAGCATCCCCTTGTGGCTCCAGAATTAGAGATCCTCTAATTCTGGAGGTGGGCTGTGGGTCAGGAGCTGTCTCGTTCAGTCTGTTGTACCAGCTCCATGAGGTAAGGCCCTTTGTCCATGGCTAGACCATGACAGTCATTCATTGTACATCTAGCCTTGTTGGACTTAGTATTATGTTCAAAGTCCTTGTCTAGCAAAAATTTCTGGCCAAAATTATGATATATAGTTATGGAATGAAAATGTAATGCCATTTTAAGGAAGTCATTTAGGGCTCTGTGAATGTGGTTTTATGGTACGGTGATTGCCTAGCATGCACAAAACCCTGGGTTTAATTCCTCAGTACCACAAAAACAGAAAAAGAAACACTGGAAGTGGTGCTGTGCCTCAAGTGGTAGAGTGTTAGCCTTGAACAACAACAACAAAAAAGCTGAGGAATAATTCCCTAGTCCTGAGTTTAAGCCCCAGGACTGGCAAAACAACAACAACAACAACAGAAGCAACAATAAACATTTAGTTATTAAATGCAAAATAAAGAACCCATACTTGAAATATATAATTCCTCCTTCCATACTGATACCTGACAATAGTCCCTAATTCATGTACTTTACTTATATTACGATACTGTTTTGAAAAAAATGTTTTTTCATTAGGTCATGACAGTTAATGCCAGGAATGGGCTTAGATATCAGGTGGAGATTAATTCTGTAAATTCAAAGATTCCAGGCTTTTCAGTTGTCACTGCTAATCACAATGAGAAGGGTAAACTGAGATTTGGAAACTTTGTAGGCCAGTCATAGCACCAAAAAGCAGTGGCTAATTAACAGTTTTGACAGAAGAGAAGGAATAACTCCAGGTGGAAGGAATAAATAATAGTAACTAAGATATAGCAGAAAGCGTTCTAGGGAACCATTTTTGGTTATTGAAGAATTAGTTATCAACCAAGGTTATTGCTCATTGCCTTTAGCATTCTAAATCTCTTAAGCTAGTTCTTAATCTCTGGGTGATAAATGCATCTCTTTTGCTGTTCTTTCATACCTGATCTCCTTTGTTTTCTAAAAATCTGTCTTTCTCTATATCTCTATGAACATTTCCTGATACTAAATACACCTACACATATGGAAGAGAATGCTAATGTAAGGTTTCCATAGCTCATGAGCCATTAATATAACAAAATGGAAAAGGAGGACATATTTATTGCTATCTCAATTTTTCTGAAAAGCTACAATGTCACATCATTTGATTCAGATTTCCATTCTTTGTCTACTTAGTGTCATTAACTGCAATAAATGCAAATATGAGCGAGGTGTTGGTGGCCCATGCCTGTAATCCTAGCAACTCAATAGGTTGAGACCAGAGGATTGTGGTTCAAAGCCAGCCTGGTCAGGAAAGTCCATGAGACTCTTATCTTCAATTAACCACTGGAAATCAGAAGTGGTGCTGTATCTAAAGTCGTAGAGCACTTAACTTCACCTGAAGAGCTGAGGGACAATGACCAGGATCAGAGTTCCGGCCTCACAACCAACAAAAAAGTGCAAATAAAACTTTGTTTCCCCAAAAGGAATGATGAATTCAAGATTAATCTTCCCAAGCAGAGAAAGTAATTCCTAAATGATTCAGTGCACCTACTTTTGCTGAGTTATTTAAGTCATGGCTTCTTTGCTGGACATATTCTCTTTTAAAAATTGTCAAACATTGGTTTTATAATAAACTTCACCTAATATTTCTTGGTTCAAAAGAGAAGTCTATACAATTGATGTCACTTAGCTTTCTTACTATCTCATCTCAATGCCAACCCATTTAGGAGAGTCTGTCCAACTCTTATCTGTAATTAAACACCAAAAAATCAGAAGTTGATTTTTGGCTCATGCAGTAGAGCACTAGTTTTGGGGGCAGGTGGGCAGGAAAGACAACTGTACAGGGACGAGTTCCAGCTTCTGAGTTCAAGCCCCAGAACCAGCACAAACTATACAAACAACCAAACAAAGGAAATCCTAGGTATTTCTTTGGGTCCCTCTTTAAAGGAGTAGTGGTCTGAGAAAAGGTTGCTTTTGCCGATCATACTCATTGGATCCTGCTTTTTTGGAATCCTTATTGCTATAGAAAATTCAGGACCAGACTAAAGGAATTGATAAGTGACTCCTGCCAAAAAAGAATCACCTCAGGAGTGAAACATTCATCCGTAAGACTTTTTAACCTCCGTGGTTTTTTTCTTTGTAGTAGAACACTTTTTAAAAAAAAGTTATTTCCTTTTGTTATATGCTGGCCTTGAAACAGCCATTGTTTCCTTTTGTAATACTCTCAATTAGAAGTTTTATATGAGTAAAGAAGACACTCAAAAAAGTCAATGACAGAGGTTCCTTCAAACCTTGGATTCTTTTCTCTTACAATAAAGAGGAAAGCAAAAGTTAACTTGAATTTTCTCATTCCGCTATGTTCAATTCCTCTCCTGGAATCAATTTTCACATCCAGTAAAAGTTACTTCCATTTACTTCCAGTAAGAATATATGGCGCTGCTCCAGATAAAATGAATGCTTTTTGGCTTCATTGAAATAGCACAAGGACAGCTTTGGACATGAGGTCACACATGTTTCAGAGACAACTTAGTAAAGAGAAAATATGAAATTTAAATTGCTTATAAATACATTATCCATGAGTAGATTGAGTTCAAACTTCTTAAGTGCTCTATAAAGTAAGGTGAATTTTAAACGGTAAGAAAGATCTCAGATGATTTTCTTGTGAGTGTGTGTGCTGTGCATTAATTTCCCAAGGGCACATTAGGTAAAAATAAGAGAACCAATAGCAATAATAGGAAAAATAGAAGTTTTGTGTTTAAGTATAAGTGTTCAATACAATATAAAAATCTCTACAAATAAGACAACATTAAAACATTGAAGCCAAGTCCAGTATGTAGATTTATGGGATTGATATAGAAAAAGCAGTACTCCTAAGTGGAACATGAAGCGTTTTTTGAGTCTTTGGTATAACATGGTATGAATAGAATAATTGCGTGACATCTCCTTTCTTCTACAGATATGTAACAAGAAACAATTTCCTTAATTATGTGCGCCTGTACACAATGATAAAAATGCTTGGCTTAGGGTTCAATTTTATTTTTGTTTCTGTTTTATTGGTTTGTCCTAGGGTTTGAACTCTCATCCTGGATATTGTCGCTGAGCTCAAGGCTCATGCCCTACCACTTCAATCTCACTGCCACTTGTGTCTGGCTTTTTCTGAGAAGTTTATTGGAGATAAGAGTCTAAAAATCTTCCTGCCTGGGTGGGCTTTGAACCATAATTTTACATTCTTAGCATCCTGAATATATATAATATAGTTATAAAGTATAAATATAAATAATATTTGCAAGTGTTCTGATCTCAAGAGTAACACTGTGGGAAAAATGATGCAGCTCAGTTTATTGTGGTGTTCTTTCCAGAATAAGGAGGGCATCACATTAGCAGAGGTGTAGTATTTTCACTATAGAGATAAGCTATTCATGATGTGAATTAAGGAATTTTAAGATACACCCTACAAGTTGGAAACTGTTGGGCTTGTATGACTTTATGGCATAAATCTTGGAATTGACGGTCATAGAAATAATGGTTTACACTGATAATCAATTGCTTACTCATGAAAAATTAATTATTACAAATGCTTCATAGTTTTATCCTCTAACAGAATGTTTCTATTTTTCTGTTGACTTCTCAATCTGTAAGACCCCATTGGAAACTGCATCTATTCCAGAATTTCATAACATGCAAACAGGTACTGTTTGAACCTCTCAGGTTTGGAATGTTGAGAATTTAAAAATGAGTAGTTATTACTGATACAAATTTTGAAGAACACATATATTCTGTCCTCTTAACAATTTATTTACTTTTAAAAGTTATGGGTTTCCTTAGAAATAAACTGTTTTCGGTTTTAGTATGAGAATATACTAAATTTATTCTTTTTTCAAAATATTGGCAAGTTCATTGTGAAAATATTGTCTAGTTGGATAACAGTCAAGTTGATGGTCCACTGATAAAGAAGGGGTAATTAATTCAAATTAGATGCCAAATAGTATTGACTTTTAAAAGTTACTACATGAAGAATAATATTTGCCATATCAGTACAGTGAATTTATATTTTATGCAGCTTATTTTTAAAATTTTATTACCAAAGTGATGTACAGTGGGGTTACAGTAGTTGTAAGGTAGTGAACTCCTAACTTTTCAAACTTGTTACTCCTACCTCATTTTTCTCACAGTTTTCTTTTACCCCTTCACCCCTCACAAGTTGTAATGTACATTTCAAACATATTGTCTTGTGCATATTGCTATTGCATTGGTTTTCCCTTTGTCCTTTGCTCACCATTTTGTTTTTCCTCTTCCGTTCCTAATTAAGGTAAATTTATATACAATACAAAATCAAATACAGCAGGGATAAACCATAGGGGAAAAACCCAAAGAAAACAGAAATCACATATTACATCAAAAACAACAACCACAAATGAAAAAAATCTGTTTCCAAATCGTGGAGTTCATTTTGCTCAGCATCAGCTTAAATGGTCAGATGTACGCATAACAAAGCCATTGGAAAATAATAGTTACATGGACACTCTAACATGAAAAAAAAGTGTTAACTTTTTTATGGTAAAGGTGTAATTAGGATTGGTGAATTCGTGATTCTGATAAAGGAATTTCAAAAGAATTTTAAAGTTATGACAGTTAAATTTTAATTGTTCAAACATTTTTAACAACTTAGCCTATTAAGAAATTGCCTGGGAGAATAGGTTTTCATGCAAAGAAATCCATAGAGACTTAGTAGAGAGGGAGCAATGAGGATGAAGATGGCTTTTTTCACATTAAACAAACCTCAGAAACCTTGCTGTAAATTCTGTAGGTTCCCTTGAGAATTGTCCTTACCCGGGAAATATCCTCTCACTGTGTGAAACAAGGTTGTAGGGAATATAAATTCAAAGTTTATAAAAAATAAGACGTCAAAATTTGTGAATTAACCTTTAATTACCAAACAGTAATACTCTGAAAAAGATAATTTGGGTCAAAATATTTAGGGAGAAAGTGCCCTAACAATGAAAGAAAGTATTGGGTTTACACTTTTCTTTTTGTAACACTTTCTACAATATCTTTACACGTGAAGCTTTGAAACACACAAAAAATCTATTGGATATTTCAAACCAATAATTTCACATTTGTAAGTGGCACACAAAATATAATAGTGACGTAGTGAAGACTTCTCTTCTTACATAAGACAAAAAAGTTTTGGGTTCGGAAAAGAATTGAACAAATTGAAAATGTCAGAAAACAGTTTTCTTAGAAGCCCTAGCTAAGTGTATTGGCTTCAGCAGTGGAGGGAGGCCAAAACTTTTTGATATACATTTTGTCAATATTTTTGCGACCTAAAGTGATTTTACAGAGCCGATTTGGCTCACTACAACGCAGAACAGATTGAATGAAGACATGAAAATAAATTCCACATCCAAAAGAGGCAACTAAAAAGACTTTTAAAAGAGAAATCATGAACATGTAGCAGTGGGGGAGGATTTATAGTCCTTCAGCTTCACTAGACTTGAAGCCAAGAAGCTGTGAATAATTGGAAATCAGGCAAGAGCTAAGAGGAGGACATAGAAGTAGAACATGTAAGCATTGTCCTTTTTACCAGACACTGTCTTCCCAGGTATGAGTGATTTAATACTATTCTCCTCCATACATATTATAGAGCAAATGCAAGATCAAAGAAAAATAATCTATTGAAATAATTTTGCAAAGAATCACTTCACTGTTCCTGATATGGTATCTAACGAGAGTCATAAGAGAGAACATAAAAGTGCAGAATTTTTCGGTTTCCTCTAAGCATCATGTTAGCAAAATATATCATTGAATTGATTGAACCAAAGAGTGATGGAGTTCTTATTTTTCTGGGCTTTAGACACAAGAAGACTTTCAAGGTAAAAGAAAAAGGAAAAAAAAATGAAGCCAAATGTTTGTGATCACAGCTTCTTGGACTAGTTTTCTGGAGAAAAGGTTTACATTAGATTTCTCCTCATTAACATAGATGTTGTTTCATGGCAACCAAATGCAAGAGGGAAGTTTACTGGACTCGTTTGGACATGTAAACAGCATGATGGAAAAATGGCCAATAATGTTTAGGGAATTACTTTGACCAATTACTTTGCCAAAACAAAGAAGGAACAATATAATTCAAAATGAATTTACTTAAAAGTATGAAGAAAGAGTAGTGTAGAGAGATGAGAGTAACCATCGAGGATTGTTTTCTGTCCAGTGGCCTAATGGATCCTTGAGCTTGTTTCTTCCATTCTATCTTCACAATCTATCAAGGGTGTCTCAGGACTGGAGTATCCAGTTCAGACAAAGAGAACTAGCAGAAGAAAGATAATATTTGCATCAGATGTAGATGATTTATAATCTGAGACAATCTACTTAAATCTGTTCAAAATTCTCCCCTACCCCTAACTGCCCACTTTGAACAGCTTAGTTTGCTTTTCCCAAGACTGCTCTTCATTAACTGCTTAAAATTTTGAGAGGTCATATTCATACTCTCTAGAGATTGCTGTTTGTTTGTGATTTTTGTGTGTTTTTGTTTTTTGTTTTATTTTTAACTGAATTTAAAAGGTTGTGCAAGTGTGTTGCAATTAAATATATCCATCTAATTGTCGAATGCTCCTAGATCAGTCACTCCTATCATTCTCAACCAACCCCCTCTCCAAGATTTATATCTGATTTATCAATTCCTTTATCATACGTGTACATTGAGTATTTTAGGTGTACTAGCCCCTTGTTCCATTTTTCATTCATTTCATGTCTTTACTATTATTTCTCTCTGCTTTCAACTTCCTAATAGTCATTCTGTTAAACTGTCTGTTAACAGTTTACAAGCTTTATATACATTCCATGGAATGTCAATGTTGCATATACTTGAACGGATGTCAGCTTACATTTCCATAATTCATTCATCTGCAGTAACTATTTGCAAGACTGGAGACGTGAAGCACCTAGACACGATTTTATTATTATCCATTTGGAAGATTAATCTTCAGTCAACAAGAAAGTTTAAAAATGTCTTAGAAAATATTCCTAACTACCAGCTTTTATAAATGGTTTTGTACAATGGTTTGTGATTATTTTATTTTACATGGGATAATACTTTCTACTACTTATAAGTTTTGGAAAAAGAAGAAAAATAATTTACGACTATAGAGGAATATGATAGAAATAGAAGACAGATTTTATGTTTGTCACATCTCTGAAGAGTACCCAAATTCAAGACTTAAATTCATATTTCTTACTATGTTAGACAGATAGGGAAAACATAAAACAACATATGATAAGGCAATTATTTGTGACTTTTTAAAATGTACCTTCTTAAGTGATTAAATTTACTTTATTAGCTAACTTTTGGGTTTGAAATATGGGAGGCTTATCTATTTAACACATTTCTGGAAGGCACCTACTGAACAACACAAATGGTAGGTGGTACTATTTCTACACTTTAATGAATCATTGAACCTTTTTGGCATTAGTGCTGGTTAAATAAATCAACTCTATTGTAACTTGCTCCCTACACTTGAAAAGCTTGTAATGTAAGTATCATCTACTTGTCAAATGTTATTTTGCTGAATGTGATTTTAAAAATTTTATTTGAAAAGGAATACACTTTCAGGAGATTAAATGGAGATTATCATTGGTTTGAGAATAACAACATTTTTATACCACAGACCCAAGTTGTACTGAAATACCAGTGTTTTGAAGCCCTAATGATCTTCTCAATAATTGTTTTTTTGAATTACATTTGACCTCTAAGTCAAGTTTTCTGCTTCTTGGTAGACCAATTAAGGATTCCTTCCAGGACCTATTTTTTGGCCCACTTATTCTGGACCTAAATATTTCATTAGTCACTAGGGGGAGTATTAAAAATAATCTTATGACACTTTGTGATCTTGTTCACTCATATGGGCTGGTCATCTGTAAATTGAAAGTTTGAATTAGAGTACTTTCTCTCAGATTTTGTGATTTCATCTTTCGTTTTAAGTTGCCTTGCATTTTACAATTGCTTACTGCTAATTCTTGCATCTCAAGGAATTGGGGCCCTAAAATATGAGAAATGAGGAATTGAGATGTGTTTTCAATTACTTTCTGTTTGCCTGTTGCATGGGCCTAGGTGATCATGTAGGTAACTGGAACCTGGGATCCTAGGACTCAAGGGTCCTGCAGAAGAATAATATTTTTTAGATATCATATCAGCAAAATTTGTGCATAATCAGTAGGAATGCTTCAAAAATATGAAGAAAATCATTTTGGGACAAGCGAGTTAAAACAATAAACAGAGCAGCAGAATAAAATCCATTATAGGTTAGAGGAAAACATTGTTTTTTTTCCATGTGAATTCAGAAGGACAAGAACACTTAGACGGAATCACAAGTTTATACCGAAGATATTGCATTGATACTATTTATATTCTAATGTATATTCTAAACATAATTGTTTATATTCCAATTCTACTTAGTGTAATAAAGAAATACCAATTCATTTGTCAAATTATCAACTAATTCTAGTAAGTTTCACCATGTAAAATAAAAAAATCAGCACTTATAAAGATAAAATATATGACTATATATAATATAATAAAAAAGGCACTTGTTATGCCTTGTTCTTTTGTGGTTAGGTTATCAAAGGCAACTCTGTTTTAAAGTATTATTCCATTATCTCTACCTCAGTGTTGGATAGAGTTAGAACTAAAGGTTTAATATTTTTGTAGATTTACAGCCTGGAGGCAAGAGGAAACATTGTGATTAAAATACTACCAATTTAAAGACTAATAACGAGGAGAAACATATGGACTTCTGCAACTATGAAAATATTTGATGATAGAAAGAGAGTAGTGTAAGTTCCTGCCTACTTGGGTGATAGACAGGCCAGTACATAAGGTAATCATGCATATGAAAATTTTTTTCACCTTCTTGGCTTTAGCTACTTTTGAAATGGTAGGTATAGAAAATAATTATATTCTGATAAAATACCTTCTAGTCTGTACAGTATTGTCTGAACTGTTCGTCTCTCTGTGATCCCTTGTAACCAACATTTTTTTATTCCAGTAAGACAATCTAGGGTGTCAAGGTAAGATATTATTGTTGGCCTGTTCCTACATGGAAGAAGGGTAAAGGGTCAGATAGACATTTGTGTCAGTAAGACCTCATTTGGAAAATTTTCAGCTGCAGAAATTTAGAAGTAGCTCTTAAGCAAGGCTTACTTTGAATCCATTATCTCCACAAGTACGTGAAAAAGCCATCAACTTTGGACCTAACTATAAATATTTGAAAGTACGATCAAATCCCAAATGAAAAAGAGCTTCTGCATGGCAAAAGACATAGCTAGCAAGATTAATAATAATTAAGCCCACGGATTGGGAGAAGATATTCACTAGACATACAACGGACAAGGGTCTCATATCTAAAATATACTTGGAACTCAAAAAATTAAATCCCCCAACAACAAATCCTCAAAGAAACAACTGCCCAATAAATAAGTGGGCTAAAGTCATGAAGAGAAACTTCTCTGAAGAAGAAAGAAGGATGGCCAATAGACACATGAAGAAAGGTTCAACCTCCCTAGCCATAAAAGAAACGCAAATCAAAACAACATTGAGATATCACCTCACCCCAGTTAGAATGGCTATAATCAAGAACTCTAACAACAACAGATGCTGGAGGGGATGTGGACAGAAGGGAACCTTACTTCGTTGTTGGTGGGAGTGTAAACTTGTTCAACCAATTTGGAAAGCAGTATGGACGTTCCTGAAAAGACCTCACATAGAGCTCCCCTATGACCCAGCAATCCCATTTTTGGACATTTACCCAAATGTTTACAAACAAAACCACACTAAAGCTACCAGCACAACTATGTTTATTGCAGCATTATTTACCATAGCTAAGATCAGGAACCAACCCAGATGTCCCTCAGTAGATGAATGGATCAAGAAAATGTGGTATATATACACAATGGAATTCTATGCTTCCATCAGAAAGAATGACATTTCCCCATTTGTTAGGAAATGGAAAGGTTTGGAAAAAATTATATTAAGTGAAGTAAGCCAAGCCCAAAGAAACATAGGTCCCATGTTTTCCCATATTTGCAATATCTAGTATATGTATGAGTCAAGCAGAAAAGGTCAGATAATGAGATGTTAGGAAAATGTTCCCTTAGATATGTATTTAAATGTGTTTTTCTTTCATGCATTTGATTCTAATGCATTTATAAGATTATTTCTTTGTTGCTTTGTATGTCCCTCCCTCACAGTATAACCCCTGCTTTCACTATATTTGATGTCGGTATAATTTGTGGAGGAGATGGGGAAAACAAGTCGCTTAAGGATACAGGTGGACCCGTTGCAACTATGAAAAGTACAAGTTGTCATGTCGAAAACAAACTTTACAACTTTGGTGCGGTGGTGGGGGGGTGGGGGGGGGTAGGGTGGGGGTGGGATTGGGTGGGGGGGAGGCTGGGAAGGGATGTGAAGGGTAAACAAAGGAGGAGGCTGCAATGCTTGGTAAGAAATGTACTCATGGGCCGGGCGCTGGTGGCTCATGCCTGTAATCCTAGCTACTCAGGAGGCTGAGATCTGAGGATCGAGGTTCAAAGCCAGCCCGGGCAGGAGAGACCGTGAGACTCCTATCTCCAATAAACCACCAGAAAACCGGAAGTGGCGCTGTAGCTCAAGTGGTAGAGCGCTCGCTTTGAGCTGAAGAGCTGAGGGACAGCGCCCAGGCCCAGAGTTCAAGCCCCACGACCGACAAAAAAAAAAAAAGAAATGTACTCATTATTTTGCCCATGTAATTGTAACCCCTCTGTACAGTATGTTCACAAAAAATAATAATAAAAAAAAATAAATAAAAATAAATAGTCATTGACAAAAAATTGCAAATGTAAGCAATCGACAGAAAAATATAATTTTTTCCACTATTCCGAGAATTATAGGGAAATAAGATCAATAGCATTGTTAGGAACAATAAGGTTTTCTTGTTACAAATAGGCACACAAGGATATAAGCCTGTATAAGATTGCATCATTAACTACTTAAATTTAGAGGCTACTACATGTTTCAGCAGTGTATACACTAATTTCAATAAATGTTTAACATGGCACTTGCACAAGGATGATATGTAGATTTATGAAGTATTCCATATTTTTCATTCTTCAGATACAAGAAAAGAAAAGCAGTTATTAAACAGTTGATTACAAAATTAGAAGTGTAACAATACACGTAATTCATATAATTAAAAGTAAGTTTGACATCAGTGTATTAAATCTTCACCTTAGAAAGGCCTTTACAAAACCTTTTACATAACCTTTACAAAACTTTTGAAATTTGACACCATTGATATTTTATCCCAAAAAAATCATACTATAAGGACCTAGGAAAAAAAGGAATCTTAAACTGTTTCTATATGGAATGCAATCTGAAAGGACACATTAATGAACCTACATATTATAAAACAATGTAAAACTCAAAGTATATCTAGGAAGAAGAAAATAGATTATGGACATTATACAAACATAGAATATAAAATATTTTAAAATATGCTTTTTTCAGACAATGACCAGAAATACTTTAGTTTCTTTACTACAGATAAGTTTAAATTACTTCTGATTGAAAAAATCACAAAGTCTGTAGATATCATTATAGATGTATACAAAACTTCTTGAATACATTTTGAAGGCAAGCAATTTACTTGGAAGAATTCCACGGAATCCGTGAATTTTTACAGTAAGTGCCGGTGGCTCACGCCTGTAATGCCAGCTATTCAGGAGGATGAAACCTGAGGATTGAAGTTAAAAGCCAGCCCTGGCAGGAAAGTCCATAAGGCTCTTATCTTCAATAAACCAATAGAAAACTGGAAGTGAAGCTGTAGCTCAAGCTGTAGAACACTCGCCTTGAAATGAAGAGTACGGGGATAGCGCAAAGACCCAAAGTTCAAACCCCACAACCGTCCAAAAAAGGATATTGCTGTTATTTGGATTGTGAAAATATTTTGTATGTGCACAAAGTATGTACTGACATTTTTGAAATTTAAGAAACTTAACCGAACCATTAGGACTTAGGAGAACATTTTGTACAGCCTTCCACAACTTCAAAGATGTAGTGATACATACTTATCCTTTTGGGAATACCAAATGCAGTTTCTTCCAAGTTGTTTTTCAGGCCTGGTTTGACATAATGCTTCAACAGAAAGAGATCCAGCATATCTTTGCTATCTCAATTCTCAACAGCAAGGTGCAAGGGGGTCAAGAGGCCTTCAGTTTTGGCATTGGTATCTACATTATGATGAAGTAAGTAAGAAGCCACTCTGGCATTATTCCACATATATGCACTGTGAAGGGCTGTCCAGCCATCTACAGTTATTGCATGTGCCGCTTGAGCCACCAACTCACGGACAATGTCTAAGTGTCCACTGTTGGCTTCTCGATGAAGAGGGATATACTCATTGTCATACCTCGTATTCACATGAGTGGCATTTATGAGAAATAGTCTCTGCACTGTAGTAAGTCGATTATTTTTGGCAGCCCAAAGAAGAAATTTGCTTGGATCCTTCTCCATTTTTTTCTTGCAATTGATACCATTCCTCACTTGTTCATCTTGTTCCTCATCATCATGAGTTGCCTAACCAATGACTTTGAGAGCCAGTAGGAATGAGGTGTCCATGTATTTCCCTAGTAGTTCACATAGTTTGAACTGGTCAGAAATATCCAATGAACATTTGCATATGTTTTTTCACCATCATTTATATTCTCTTTTTGTCTTTTTACTATTCTAAATTATTCTAACTGGGGAATAGGGAATTGATGGAGAGAAGAGGAAAGATGTTCCTCGGTATTCAAAGGTACAGACTGAAAATGAGGACCAATGGTCTCTTCAGGTTCAGCTTATTCTAGGAATGAGAAAATATGAAACAATGCCTTCTATTTAAATGATTTAAGAAATGGCAGAGCAGAAAGTGAAATGTTGCAACCAAAAATAAAAAAGCAAATTAAATTAAGATAATTATGAAGCAATCATTTTATCTATGAGAACCATGAAAGAGAGAAAGGAAGAGAGAGACAGATGTGCAATGATTTAGCTAGCCACAAAATCCATACCTCTGATTAATTTATACAACAAACAAAATTTTATTTTTTGAAAAGTTGGAAATAGAATGTATGTATTTACTTGAAATTAGTACATACATTGTTAGTAGCTTACATAAAGAGAAATGGCTTTTACCAAATTACAGACAAGAATCTAAATCCTTAATAATTCTAGTAACAGATCTGACTGAAATCAGTTGAATCACACTTTTCCTGTACAATTAAAGAATATGTCCAGGCTAGGAAAGCAGCTAGAAAAGGCAGGCAGATTGTATCTGTGGCAAAACTTTGTGGAAAATGATATTGCCATTTGCGCTGGAAGTGTGATTCTGAACTATTGCTTGGTGATTCTGAATTATTGCTTTAATCATTATATTCTCCAAGAAGAAAAGGTGAGATTTAATTGATAGCAAATACTACAAATCCTCTTCGACTTGTAACTAAGCAACTTTAATCATGAAAATCACATGAAGACAACAAACAGGCCTGCATTTTAGATGAAAACAAGTGTCTTTAAAAAATCAAGGAATTTAAGTAGTCCTACAAAGGACTTCTATTTTACTACTGCATTATACATTTTTTCTAATATTGGATAACAATAATTAATGGATCTATTAGAAAGCTCTTAAAGTTCATATGTTCAATAGTGATTTCTCATATTATATCATGGTATTTTTTGTTTATGGTCTTAAGAAGTTTTAAATTACTATCAAAGTATGTGCTTTAGATAACTATAGAGGAAAAAGTAGAAGCCACACTGTTGGCTCATGTCTTTAATCCTAGCTATTCAGAAAGATGAAATCTGAGGATTGTGATTTGAAGCCAATTCAAGCAAAAAATAATCATTAGATTCTGATTTGAAAGTAATCAGCAAAAGCTAGAAATGGAACTGTGGTACAAGATGTTAAATGCTAGCCTTGAGAAGACTAAAATGAAAAAACAACAAATTTTGGGACAGAGCCAAGCCCTGAGTTCAAGCCTTAATATTAACACCAAACAAATGAATGAATGAATTAATTAAAATAAATTAAGTGGTCACATGTGGCAAAGCAAGCAAAATGTAACACCCGTAGTGACTGGATTGTGTATTATTTTGTAATAAGGAAAATTATCATTTGTCCTAATCACTAATATTTTATTTGAACTTCTTTGTACAATAAACCCTGAATTTACCATGCATGTATATGTTTGTGTACATGTGCGCACATGTATGTATATATGTGTGCGTGTGATGTGGCAATATTGCTTGCCAATGTGGACAAGTTGAGGCTAAAAAGAGCTAACTTTGTTGCAATATTTTATTTATCAGTGTTCTGTCATGTCATGTCAGTGGAACCACCCTTCTGTACAGTTTAGTTGTCAAATTATAACATCATCATAATCAAAGCATTTACAACATTAATTTAGATAAAAAGAGACCACATTCAGTTCTTACTATATGTTAGGTGAGAAGATACAGACATAATTAGGTAGCAAGTTATTG
Organism: Dipodomys spectabilis; assembly: GCF_019054845.1. Classification (NCBI taxonomy): domain Eukaryota; kingdom Metazoa; phylum Chordata; class Mammalia; order Rodentia; family Heteromyidae; genus Dipodomys; species Dipodomys spectabilis. The sequence goes on along the minus strand of NW_024871204.1, from coordinate 1,209,977 downwards.
CCGTAAGATGATTGTCAGTACAAATATGTATGTGACCTCTTAAATTGTTTATACATTTAAGATATACTCATGGAGTGAGTTTGACCGACCAGATCACACAAGTATTACTTTCTGGTTATTTCTGTGCAGCACAAGGTGGATAAACTCTTTCCAGATTTCTTTTGAAAATAACTTCCTTTGTAAGTTCATATCTATTCTCACTAAGATAATCAACCCCATATTTATTAGGTTTGAATATCCCATCATATTGACTGAAAATTAGTATTGTGGAAATGCTTGTTAGATATACATTTCACAAACAAACAAACAAAAAGCATGTGTCACATCAAGAATGTGGATGCGTTTGAAGTTGTTTTGTAAATGCAAAGGGATCTTCACTAATGGCTCTTTTATGGAAGTAACTATCGCAACTTTAACTATCGCATTTTGGATATTTTTTCCAATATAAATAACATCCCAGAGTGAGTCGTAAATTACTGAAAAGCCTTTGAATATTTTAGTACTATTTCAGTTCATTGACTATATAGCTAAAGACATTTTTGAAATAAATATTGTTAAGATCAGAAAATGTAAGTAGGTATATAGGCTTTTTATGCATCATTTTATTAAAACTCAGATGTTATGAAAGTAAATGAAATAGAATAAAAGAATGTAAGTGAATTTGGTAAGCTAATTTTTGTTATAACTTTCTTTTCTATTAACACAGACCTTTGAATGTAGATGATGCATTATTTTCTTTGTGTCTCTCTAATTCAGTTAGTTTTAGAATTTTTATAATTTCAAGAGGGAATTTGCAGTATAAATAAAGGTCTTTTAAAATGATTAGGATTAATCTTGTGTTTTGTGTCCTATTCCCAAGAAAATGACTTATTTGCAAGTGCTAATACTTTATCATTATCATTAACGTTATCATTATCATAGAGAATTTTAAAAATGCAGTAGTATTGATGTCTTTTTAAAACAATTGTATTCACAAATTGGAGAGTCTTTAATTCATGCTTAGGTCTTGGTGTCTATGATTTTTAACCTCTCATTCCTAACATTAATGATAGGTCAGACTGCATTTTGGGGTATATGAAAGGTAAAATATTTACCTGGAGCCAAAGGCGATTTTTATGTCAGTCTTACTTTAATAATATTTTAAAGTAGTATATTTCTGTCAAAATGTTGTGTATAAAAAGCAATCAAAGTACCTCTAATGGAAGACAATTTAGGTGGGCTACAATGTGGAAATGATTGGTCCATAAGACCTGCAATGTGTTTCCATCAGGAATGACTGCCTGGGCAAGTCATTCTTTCAGTATGACAGTGTTAAACAGACATGGGGTCCCCAGGCAGTGCAGTGATGACTCATGCGATAGAATGTGATTTCTAGTATTTTGAGCTAGAAATCAAGAATGTTATAGTTTAGCAGTACCTTTCACCAGCGAGGTATAAATTGCTTATGAACTTTTAGTTTTCATATTACAATTATCTGTTTAGTTTTTTTTTTTTTTGATCAGTCGTGGGGCTTGAACTCTGGGCTTGGGCGCTGTCCCTGCGCTCTTGGAATCAAGGTCAGTGCTCTACCGCTTGAGCCACAGTGCCACTTCCGGTTTACTAGAGGTTTATTAAAGATAAGAGTCTCATGGACTTTCCTGCCCGGGCTGGCTTTGAACTGGGATCCTCAGATCTCAGCCACCTGAATACTTAGGAATACAGGTGTGAGCTTCCAGCATCCGGCTTAATTACCTATTTTCTAACAAAGATAAAGTGAAATATTATCAGAATATACACAAATAATTCTGGGATTTTTGCCTATAATTAGTAGGCAACGTGCTGGAATTTTAGTCATAAAATACAATGTGTTTATTTGATATGGTGGAAATTGGCTGTAGGCTAACACTTACCATGTGTGCAATATTATACTAGTAATTCCAACTGTGAAGACTTCAGTATCATCATCTGAGAATTAAAAATAGAAATAGTTCCACTTTATGGGATTATTGTGAGGATTAAATTAGATACCATAGGTAAAGTACTTGGAAAAACAATCAGCATTTGATACTTTCTACCTGTTATTTTATCATGTGATGAATTCTTACATTTTCAATGTGATTTTTATATTGCATCTATTTAGGATATGCAATGTGATGTACTGATATTCATTGCGTTGTTCACTTTTCTGTCATTATAAGGAAAATACCTGCAAAGAAAATTTTTGAGGAGGAAACTATTATATTGACTCATGGTTTAAGGGAACACAGTTTAAGATTAGATGTCTACATTGTTTTTAATTAAATTTTAATTAAACGGTTGTATGAGAAATTTCCATTCAACAATCAGTTTATGAGTATAAGGGATCTTTACATACCTTTCCACATTCCACTTTCATTTTTTCAAGTTTCATACTATCTGCATTGAATGTTATGCCCTCACACTCTTCCTCCATAACACTCTTTATTTCTTCCCTTTGACTTTCCCTCACGTCTTCTGAGTGATAGTTTCCTGGTATTCATTTTGTGGGATTAAAAGTTCAATTTTATAAGAAATTACACCTTTTAACTCCTCCTCTGTAAATAGTATGCTTTGGTTAATTCTGATGTGTAAACTTGCATAAAGTTCTAGCTTCCAAATACACGACAGAACATGGGTCCTTTATTTGTCTGGCTCTGACTTCGTTTATTTAACATATTTTTGGATCTATCCATTTCTTTGCAAATGATGTAACAATCTTCTCTATGGATAGGAGCAATCCAATTTTGTATATGTACCACACTTTCTCCAACTAGTCCTCTGCCAAAGGGCATCTGGGCTGTTTCCATAACTTGGCTATGGTGAATAGTGCAACAGTGAACATGGTTGTGAAAGTGATTTTACTGTAACATTTTGGAAGAATTCATCACTATTTTTCCAGGAGCAATCCTCTAGCCAATTTTACAGAATAAGTACATCCCACCCTTCATCTCCATCACAACGTTGTGCAAGTCCTCAAAAACACACTACTTCCTATCAGTCTCAATAAGTTAAAACCACACGGTGCCCATATTCTTTCAATACATTTTTTTTCATGATTGGACACATAATTTAGTGAGAATCTTCTATGTACTTTCGTAATGTGGGAATGAGAGACATGACAATAGATTTTATGTAAGAAATTTAATTAGCTATTATCATATTTAAAATAATTATCATTTCTGACTCATAACCTCACTTACTATTATATTAATCTTTATTTGATTACTTCATCTATCCCCTAAATTATATCAGTTGATTTAAATACAAAGACAAAATATGTGGTTTGATTTTGACACTTTCTGTGAGGATGCACAATATGGGTAAATAAATGTATTGGAATTAATAGCCATTATCCATTTTGTTAAAGGAAAGATGGTTTTCACAAACTAATTCTCACAATTCATATTCCATTCAACAACAACAAACATGTGACAATTCCCTTTGTTTTGCTCTTCATTAATGTTTGTTGCCATTTTATTTTATAATGAAGGATGATTTGAATATATTAAAATATTTCTTTCCGTTTGCATTGATATGTACATACACACATATATTATACAGGTTATAATGATAATTTATAATTTCTGTAACTGTACAATTTACTAACTTATTAAAAACATCGATGTCTCATGCCTGGAATCCTGGTAACTCAGGAGGCTAAGATCTGACGATCAGGATTTGAAGCCATGCTGGGCAGGAAAGTCCATGAGCCTCTTATCTCCAAACAACCAACAGAAAATCAGAATTTGGACTGTGGCTCAAAGTGGTAGAGTGGTAGCATTGAGAGAAAAAGCTCAGGGACTTCACCCAGGCTCTTAGTTCAAGAACTAAAATCTACCAAAAAAATATTTAATTTACCTCTATGTAAGTAGAGTATTTCCATCACCCAAATGCACATCTATGCTCATTTGCAAGGTAACTCTGTTATGCCTGGAGTATCACATAAGATTTTCATTTAAGTAGAAAGCATTGCAACATGGGTTCACTCTATCTGTCTCATGGATTTTTCTCCACTCAAATACTCAAATCTTATTATTGTTCCAATTATGTAAAGTAATAGGTTTTTTCTTTAATACACATAATGTTAGAGTTTGAATTGGGTGTCTTGTGTCTCCTACATGGGTGTTCTTACCACTTTGTCATGCCCCAGCCCTAAATTATCCAGATTAATTTTCAGATAGAATCTGGCTTCCTACTTGGGTATGATCGTGGGCTCAGTCCACTTTATGTTATTCTTCCTTGAATTTAGAATAACAGGTGCCTGACATTGTGTACAGATCTTTCTGTTCAGTCTGGGATTTAACCACTATCCTCACAACAGTGCACTCCCATAGAGTCAGAATTTTCATAAGCTTATCATAGCTGATTGCACTGAATTAATTTGTGTTTTCTAGGGTTGTCTTGTTTCATTTGAATGTATGTGTTTAGTTCTTCCTTATTTTTCCTTTTGTTTCTTTCACTCCAGTTCTTACCAAAAGGGCTGAGAAACCAATTTTTCTTTCTCAAGATATTCAAGGTGAACATTATTTAGTCCAAAGAAATTTCAAAAATATTTAAACACCTTCATATCTATGAATGACATATGAATGCTAAGAGCTGAGAAGGGTCTTTTTATTTTCAGAGCAGTCTTTGGCATACACAGACTGATCATGAATTTTATGAAGATGATAAAACTACAGATGCTTGCCAGGAGGAGAAAAACCTATTATTAATTGTTTGACAGAGGCTTCCTTTCTCGTGAAAGAAATATGCTGCTTTATGTACGATTTCAAAAAATCATATTGCTAGGAAGAACCTAAACAATCATCTAACACTACAGAGTTAAAGGAGCTGAACTGACCTCCTGAATAATTTCCTTTTGGATGAAATAAAAGCAGGCTTCCAAAAAGAGAGTAGATTTTAGAGAAACATAATGAGTTGTATGTAAATAGGTGCTTAGCTGATTTTGTTAATTGGTGAACAAATACAGGGAAATAAAGTACAGCAAGCTGAAAAAATTAAGGACTCTGCATTGAAATACTCATTTGGGTGTGTATTTGTGGGTGTGCACACACACACGCATGTTCATGTGCTCATGCATGTATTCATCATTCCTCAGGCTTGATAGTGCCTGGGCACTAGCTCTAAGCTTCTGTGCCCAAGGATAGTGGTCTACCACTTGAGTCTCTGCTCCACTTCTGGTTTTTTGGAGATAATCGCATGTATTTTCATGAGTGGACTGGCTTTGAACAGTGGTCTTCAGATCTCAGCCTCCAGAGTAGCAAGCTATGCTGATTCAGCCTCTGAGTAGGTAATTAAAATTCTGCCTGTCCTCTGTGCTTCACTGCTCTTTAATTCTTTGCCTGAGGTAATCACAAGTCTAAGTGATATATATGTCTAATTGCTTTAAAAATACTGTTACTGCTTGGCACCAGAACCCAGGCCAAATTTTAGTGGACTTCCATCTCTATCTATAGCTGGGTGCATTGGATCATTTCCACCATCCTGCACTACATAGAAACTAAGATTGGAAAGACTGCAGATCCAGGCCAGCCAAGGTAAGAAGCTCGATAAATTGGTATACAGCTCTGATACCATTGATGAATGGAAGGCTAACAACAGATCAGGTGAATGTTCTTGTCGAAAGGGAATTCCTATCCTAAAGTTAAACACTGATATGATGCCAGCCTAGCAAGAATAATACCCCAAGTTGAAATCCCCACAATTTCCCACAACCAAAATAAGTATATACATTAACGTCCAAAAACATAGTACAATCTGTTCTTTGCTCTAATATCATCTTTAACTGATTATGCTACGCTGTCGCAGAATAGTTTCTTCATTAAACTTGTGATATATTTAAAAAGACCTAGAAAATTCTTTTTCAATTATTAAGTGCAAACGAATGGCAATTTGCCTCATTTCTTACATAATTGACTACCATTAAAAATTCACCTAATGATTATTATAGTAATTTATTATTCTGATTTATTACTTTACTGTGTAACAGTTTTTAAACTTTTTGAGCACTGCTGAAGTTTAAGTATTTAACTAGTATCATCAAAGTATATTCCTTGGGTACTTGGAGCAGTTTTTTACAAAGTTTTTAACCAATTGCTTCTAAGAATTCTTGATTGGTATATTATTTTGTTTATTATTAAATTCAATTTAATTTTATTGTAAAGGTGATGTACACAAGGGTTAGTCACATAAGTAAGGTAATGAGTTCATTACTTATGGAAGGAATGTTGTTATCCCCGCCATCGATTTTTTTTCTACACTCAAACAACTGCTGATGCTTTTGCTGTTGCTATTGATCAATGGGTACTTTTGCTTTCATTATTCATGAATTTTATTATAACATTGATAGACAAATGGTTTACAGTTACTTAAGCCAACTAAAGAGTACACTTCATTTTATTTTCTAAATTTCAAGATTTGAACTTAATAACTTATTTTCTTTTGTTTCTTTAGGGTGCTTTTCTCAGAGTTGTAGGATTAGTTAATTTACTTGTGAATGATTTTTACACATGTAAATAATTCAGACACGTATATTTTGCTTTTAAAATATTTAACATGTGAATATTTAAAATTATTTTCTCAATTTTTGTATGGTTGGTGAATTTAAATAAATTTATTTTCTTATATTTCTAAAGATATTTTTCCATGTAACAAATACTTTCTGTATTTTCAAGAAGCACATACTTTATTAAGAAAGGCTTCATTACCTGGTCATTTTTTTGTAAATATTTGTGCTTGAATTTAAAATGTTTGAGCTGGGCATGGTGATTTGTAGCTTTCATTTTCTACCTATGGTAGGAACTGCATATAGGTTTGTAATTCGCGAGAACTTGAGAAACTATGAGATCTTATTATAAAAAATATCCAGAGTGAAATGATTAGAGATATAGCAATCCCTAGTGAGATATAGAACACCTGGTTTTCATATTCTAAATTTTAAGTTAAAACACCAATAACATCAATCTTTTGTCAAAATAAAAGGATACCTGTTTCAAAATGGTTATTATTTAAAACTGGTTTGCAAAGGTTCTCCAGTCTTCTATTTCTTAATTTTCAATTTACTTAATCTATAAGAATTCAAGTATATTGTGACTATTTTATTTCTACTAAACTTTTAAATAGTATGAGCAATATTATTTCATATATTAACCTACTTTTACTATTAGTGATAAATTCCTCTGTTTAATATGATAATATCAATATTCCAAATGTGTGTATGTGGTGTGTGTGTGTGTCTGTGTGGGTTTATGTGTTTGTATGTGTGTGTGTGCTTTCTGTGTACTTTGTAATCCTTGGCAGATCACACCATTGTTACACATATGCTAGGCTAAGGTTTTACCACTGAACTCTACAGTTTAGTTAAAATGTAAATAGTGTTTTAAATTATGACTTCTAAATTTTCATTCCTAGTATGTTTTATCAAAATTATATATGATAAAATGTGATCCATAGTCTATCCACGTTAGCGATTTGCATTGTTATTGTATTGTTATATAGAATATTTCCACTGCCTTTCCATTTCCAAACTCTTGCTTTCTTATTGATAAAGGTTTTACTTTCCTTTATTTCTTTCTTCATTCTTTTTGCCTTTAGAGTTTACCCATTCTTTCTCTTATTTCTTTGGAATTTAATTATCATATTCTATTACAGTTTCTTTATATTGTAACATGTCCATACAATGCTTTATTTTTTGCACCTTCTCTGACTCTCAGTCCACACTACTAGGTGGATTAAAAAGAAACTTGATTCAGAACACTTTGATTATTATCCTCCTTCTATTCTTTAAAGTCTTTCTGTCTTTTGAAACACAATAACAATGACATACAGCTCCTATGTGGTTCATCATTCTACCCCCTCTCACTCTTCTCTGTATTACAATTCAAGTCATTATCATTCAGCTTTATTATGCTATAGTGTTATCTAAATCTTAACTCATTCCTAAATTAATTTTAGATGCTTCAAGCATTCTCTAAAGACATTTTTCTATATATAATATTTGGGTTCTTGTGTTTCACAAGGTACAAAATATGAGTGACTAGCAAACATCTAGATATTTCTGTAGAATATTGGTCCACCTGCTCAATAAACTTGTATGTAAATTGAAGAAGTACAGGTCAGTCAGAACAATCTTGTAAAATGGTGTAGCTTGAGCCCTCATACTAGATTTGAATCTTATTACTATGTTTAGTAGTGAAGACAACATAGCTCTACTATAAGAACAGACACATAGAAGAATGTAAGACATTTATCAAAATAAATTCATAGTTTTATGGTGAATAGATTTTTAAAAGGATGCCATGACTTTATGAAATAAAAATAGAATCTTAAATGGGTGTATTGGCACTGTGACCTCTATAGATTTAAAGAATGATCTTAGACTATTACCTCAAACCATATACAAAAATTAAAAATAAAAAATGATTATCAAACTAAGTGTGAAATATAAAAACCTATAAAACATAAATGTAAAAATTTACAACATTGCATCCGTGAAGGTTTCTAAAAATTTGACATGGAAAACATTACTGGCTAAAGAAAAGCAAGAATAAACTGGTTAATATCAACTGATAACCTTTCATAATTCTATGAAAGAAGTGAAAACATATCCAACAGATAGACGGCACACATTTGTTAATGCTTTAATATTAACGCTACAATGATCCTGAGAATTAGGTACTTTTATATCTTCTAATTCTATATAAGTATTTTCCTGAACATGATATTTCTTTAAAGAACGTATGCAAATTAACAGACAATTGGAGGAGCCTATGAATTAAGCTCCTGTTTAGTATCTAAGAAAAATTAAAAAGAAAACTCACTAATATGACCATCATATAAAAAGATGACACAAAATATAGTAATGCATTTGTGGAGAAATTGATATAGTCCACATAGCAGAATGATTTGTATAATACTGCAATTATTTTAGGAAGCAAGTTTTCAAGTCTTCAAAAGGTTAAAGAGAATTGTATGGGATCCAGCCATTACACTTACATGTATATATTAAAGAGAAGTGAAATCTTTTTTGGGCAAGGAATGTAGTTCATTGACAGTGACCTTGAATATTATGTGTGAGACCCTGGAAATAATCTCTCAAAACAAATTTTGAAAAGACACACTATAGAGGATGTATGCTGGACAAATTCCTGTAATTGAATTTTATATGTATTTTAATGTCTGTTCTAAAATTACAGCATTTCTAGTTGAAGAAATGCAAGTTTGTAAAAATTAGGCTTGGAAAACCTATGATCGTACCATTCATTTCCAAAGCACTAAAATATATACAATAAAAGGAGATAATTTATGCATGAGAATTTCATGTAAGCAAAAAATAACTATTGTTAAAAATACTTCACACAGATTGCAGAATACCTAAAAAGATGTTTTCGGTGTTGGCTAAAAATTCTTTGTAAACTACAGCTTTTGAAACAAAGATGTGATTTCTGTTTATTTTGGGGTTTTTGGTTGTTATTTTGAGTTTAGGCAGAGATAACTCAATCAAAAAGTGTATGTGATAAATGGAATATCTAGGAATTATGCATCACTTATAAGTAATTGATAACCTTTTCTGGAAGAAACTGTTAGCAAATGACAAAAGACCCAAATCTATGCATCTGCATTTTATGAAAATCATATGTCACCTGCTCAATCAAAGTGCTTTTCTCTACTTTGCTAGGAAAAAGTATTCTCAAGATAAGAGCCAATATCAGTGAAAAGAAAAAAAATACACAATTGTCTTGATTTATTTGTGAAAATAACAAATGAAACAAAATAATTCCACTTAAGGGACTCCAATATTAGTATCTATGAAGAAGTTCCTGAATGCCAACATCCACTGAATTTTTGAAATTTTAATTTCTACCAACATATGAAAATTTGAACAAGCAAACAAATATAGTCTTGGAGCAAACCAGTCTTGGAATAATTTTCTTAATTTTTTTGAAATTACAAAAGAATTGATACCATTATGAAAATGATCCTTCCTATGGAAATCATTTAAAAATGTTTAACACTTACTATATTTCCAATACCAAAGAAGAGTAATTTTATATAATCATTACAAATATCATTTTATTACTATCATAAAATAGAATAAAAGATCAGTCCCAATATATAATCATTATACTTTATTTCTAATCATTACCTAAATATCTTAAACAATCTAAATAGTCACGTCTTTAACATGGATGTAAATATTTTATAATTTTTACTTAACGTTTTCCAGGGGCATGTATTCATGTTTCTAAATAATGTTCATAGCAGTTAAAAGGTGCTTTTATGAAATTAATGTGATATATTGTGTTGTTGTTATTGTTGTTTGCAAGGCCTGGGCATTGTCCCTAAGCCTTTTTATGCTCAAAGCCAGCACTCTACAACTTGAGTCACAGAGCTAACTCTTGTTTTTAGTGGTTAATTGGTGATAAGAATCTAACAAGTACTTTTCTGTCTGGGCTAGTTTTGAACACAGTTCTAAGATCTCATTACCCATAATAGCTTGAATTATAGGCGTGAGTCCCTGGCACTTGGTTTGATGTATATTTTAAATTTTAATTATATTTTAAGATTTTTGTTAAACTATAATGTACATCGTTCTGTACATAAATTTAGAGATATGTTTATATTTCTGATGACAAATTATCTCTAAAAATGTCTGTCTTTTTACACATAATATGTATATATATATATATATATATATATATATATATATATATATATATATATATATATATATATATATATATATTTCTGAAGACAGACTCCCTTTAAAACTCTTATGCTATTCTTTTTGACTTTTTCATTTCAAAGACATACCATCTATTTTCCCAAAAGTTTCCTAGAATAAAATAACAAATATTTCAATAGAATGTAGTTTATTACTTTCAAGGGAATTTTAGATATACACATGATATTTTAGTAACATTTACAATATATTACTTGAAATAATTCTGTTCAAACTCTTAAATATTTTTGTGTAGTGGTGGGTAGAGAGGAAGTTAGTTCATACTGGTTAGGAATTTGCAATCCTTCAAAAATCTATTCCATAATTTGTTATAAGCACATTTGTTATAAGCACAGTCAATTTTCCTGTTATGGTTTAGTTTTTTTTGATTCTTTATTTGTTCAAAATTCTAATATGGATGCATGCACATTTGTAACATTAAAATTATTAATCAATATACAAATAATTGCAAAATCATACATACATATCAGACTTTCCATAGTTACCACTTATGATGCTAACAATAATTTTGGTGAAGATGATGACCACAGTGTACCCTGCTAATGACAATATTGTGATTGAAAAGGAAAAAGTTTTACGTTTTTGAAGCTAGATTTCCCACATTGAATACATAGTAATATACAGCATTGGATTACATACAATAAGAATAACAAGAGCAGAGTTTCAATATGAAGAAATACAATCACATAAATAAGTAGAGACTGTAAAAACGCTAATGTTATTTCTGCAGTCTCCCTAATGTATACTCACTTTTCTTGGTTTTATTATTTTCTTATAAATAAAATTGTTTATTTCCAGATTTGATGGACTAAGATGTAGTTTTCAAGTTAGTGTGGTTAGTTCAAATAACATTCTCCTATAGATACTATTCAATCACCAATGTTTTCCAATGATATATTAAAAGTATGTTCTTCACTACAGCTGTAAAAGCATGACACAATTTACGTAAAACCACTTACATATCTGTAGTTACCTTAGAAGGACATAGGCTTTAAAGCCAGGAGGTAAAATTTATTTTTATTTCTGCATGAAACAATTTGTGATTTTATACCAACAAACTGAATTTGACTCTTTCCTTATTTGAAAGCTAAGGTCGAAAATGTAAGGACACTTCAATTTTCATTTTTTCTTTCTCTACACGTCAAAAAATATATTCTTCATTATTTCTTGTATATTACATTCATTTACAGATGAGAAATGTAAGGCCAACAGTCAATGTAGAGAGGAAATAATGATACTAGAATTTTTGTCTGAGCTCTTCACTCTGTGTGCTTACAAGGAGAGTAATTTGGTGATGGAGAGGACCAATATGAAAAGACTATGGGGAAAATGCCATTTTGGAAATGGTTGTTTTAGGACTAGGTGACAGTGATGAGTGAATGAAACAGGCTGGTGCCAGGGGCATAAAAAGGAGTACATACAAATAATATTAGTGACAGAAACTGAGAAAAACTTGATCATTCATCTTATCTAATGTGAAGGAGTAGAAGGATAAGAAGAAATCTAAAATGCTTCCATATGTTTGGCTGGGAACTGTGTTAGTGTTATTCTTAGTGATAAGGAACACAGGTGGAAATGATGGATTTAGGGGAAAAAATTCTGATAGTTCTAAAGTTTATATTAAACAAATGGAAAGATAGGTCTGTTTAGACATCATCAAAATATCCATGGCCAGAAATCTGAAAAAGAATAATAAAATTAGGGGCATTATTGAAGGGAAGAGGAAAAGTAAATTTCAGACACAAGTGTGAGCAATGTGAGCAGCAGTGTGGACATGATGGAAGAGATAAATAAGGAAACAAAAAAGTAATAAACACAAATTTATGGAAATAAAGGAAGGAAAGAATTTGCAGGAAGATATTCAAGGAAATATGCTACTTGGATTTGAAAATTAAAAGGACATAGACAAATTCAATTCAGTGTTTTGGTGAAAATTATATTGATAAAATTTTTAGATATGAATGTGAAGCCATAAAATTCTGTATCCATGAATTCAACAGATCCTGTTGATTTTAAATGTTGGGAACAAATGCTTTTATCCTGACCTTAGAAGAGTTATACAAATATAACTGTTCTGAACTTTACTTAGAGGAATTCTGTGAATATTTTTGAAGCCTTTGTTTAGCCAGGAGATTATGGATTGAACTACAGCACAGACAACCCTAATTTGTCCTACATTTCCAATGAGTGGCCCATGTATCCACATCAGTTTAGGATTTTATAGAAATATCTTTGGATATGTTTGGATATCTTATCTTATCAGCCTATTAATAATAAATGTAGGACGAGTAACACCAAGTATTAGTTTAAACATATAGCTTTACTGATGTGACTAAAGACTCCTCGAAGTGATTCTTTAGAATAGAAAATGCCTCAATAGTCATTGAAACATCATAACTGCCATATACTATATTGAAATCTAATTTTTGTTAGGGATATCTCCATGCTGAAATAACCCTGTTAATCAACCTGCCACAAATTTTTATATGTAGCAAGTGCTCTTATAAACGTCAAGCTTTTATTGAATTGAAGAGTTCAGACAGGACATTCACCACTACGATTAAATGCCTAAAAAGACAATTTGCTTTAATGCCTTTCTTTCATTTTCGCATATTCATTTGCTTGTAGGGAAGGATTCTGATGTAACAATAATACAATGCTGACTGTAAGTAGAGGGTTTAATTGACAAATTAAATCACCTTTCATTACCCAAGGAAAACATATTTGAATAATTGTCAGATTGGGGAAGTATACTCAAATGGATACTTAAAAGTCCCAGGTGTAATTGGTATGCACATGATTAGGTAACAAACATCAGAAAGAGGTAAAGATGCTACATTCAAAGATAAAGGAAAAAACAACAACTCAGATTCTGAATTTCTGGAAAACAGAACAGGAATAAATGCCTTTTCCACTAGAATCATTTGAAAAATATGTTAGCGCTGTAGGTGGCTCGATTTTAATCTAGTGAGATTTCCTTTAGATTTCTGTCCTTTAGAACTATAAAATGATAAACAGGCATTATTCAAGCCAATTAACTTGTAGAATTTTTTACAGCAGATTTGGATTAGTAAACTAATTCAAAACTACAGCCTTTTCCTGATGCAACTACAGAGACATCACATACCCTAGATTCTGAGAATAAGAAAATTTGGCCACCGGATTTGTACACATGTATGATGTACATACTACTAAGGGCCTTACATAAAGCAAGTCTTGAAATTCTAAATAATATTTAAATAAGAAGCTCCCTTCCTTTATTTTCACATTTGGGGATCACTAAGGACCAAAGTTATGTAGAAGCCTAGGGTAAGAATATGGAAATGTAGACTGTCTCCTAATATTATAAAGATAATTCCTGTCATTTTGTGTTACAGTTTCTAAAGTAATAAAAAAATAAGGTAAAACAGAAACAGAAAGTCTATTTTCTATCCCTCCTAAATTTCCAACAGAAATTAGAGAATCCAGTAAAGATACAGCCATACCAGGATGGTATAGGATATTATAGGATCACTAGATGGTGAAAAAGAAGATAACAAAAATGGGTCCCCTGGAACAATGGGAAACAAAATCTACATCTACAGTTTGTGATATAGGTAGAAAATAGTTTCCACTATGCTAAGTCTTGGATATTTTAGGTTTGTTTACACAGCAACTTTCCTCTCTTAGGAAATGACCCTTTATTAATACTCAAGGGTTTGCAGCTTATAACCCAGATAGCTGATAAATAAGAATGATTTTGTGGAATAGTCAAACAATCTTGAAGTTTTTATACCTTTCCTCTTCTCCAACACGAGAAGTCCTAGCCAAGATATGATAAAGATTAATAAAGTATTTTCATATTTTTTATTGTTCACACCAAAGCAAATACACTTCCCTCTTTGCAAGCCTGACTTTGAAAGAGTCAGACCCACACAATTATTTTATACACAAAAGATTACTGGTTTGGCTTAGGTGTTTTCCTGTCTTTGGGTATTGTTCTCTATTATTTTGGCAATTACCTAGAAAAAAAAGATAAATACATTATGCTTATGTTGAATTGTTCAAAGTCAAGCTGTCTTCAAACAAAGTTTTCTGTTCCCTTCGTCACTACTAATTAAAGTTTAATTATTGTTCTTTTAATGCAACAAAAACGTGATACTTTAATGTATATTCTCATTGAACCCGGTGAAAATAGGAGTGTCTGTGATTGCTTTTTTAAATGTTTTCAAGTATTTTCCTTTTCTATTTTCACTATTGCCCTTTTTTGGTTTTCTAATCAGGAACACAAGGTTACACAAAAAGATCTTCCTAAGATATTAGGCAGAAAAAAATAGATGTATAATTAAAGATTTTCATCTCTTAAGAGACTGAAAAGCTCATAAGACTTTTTGCTATTACTGGAATTACTAGCTTTGTTACGATAACTTGAACGTTTTGGTTCTTTTTATGGGGGGGGGTTCCGGTTATGGGACCTGAACTCTGGGCCTGGGCGCTGTCCCTCTGCTCTTCAGTCCAAAGCTAGTGCTCTACCAATTGAGCCACAGAACCTCTTCTGGCTTTTTTCTTTTTGCTTATGTGGTGCTGAGGAATCAAACCCAGGGCCTCAGGCATGCAAGGCAAGCATTCTACCACTGAGCCACCTTCCCAGCCCCCTGTTTTTATTCTTAAACTAAAAGTGAAATATATGTAAAATGTTATAGTTGTTCCAAACAAAGATTATGGCTTAAACTTTTCTGCTCCAATGAGATGAAACTTCTGATAAGTTTGGAGGGCATATCGATTTTAAGGTAGAAAGGTTAATGTTAGAAAGCCAAGGGAGATTCCTAAAACAGCACTGTTTATCACTTATCAGTTAATTATATTTAAGGTTTTAAAGTATATAAACATACAAATATGAATTGAGTAAGAAACGTGTGATTTACAAAGTTGATTCAATGACAACTAAATCCAGAAAACACTTCTCTATATTTATATAAACTAGTATATCTAGTAAGTATTTAAAATTTTTTACAATATATATTTTAACATTTATGTCAAAGTATTTGTTAATTTATAAATGTTTATTTTTAATTTTTGTCAGTCGTGGGGCTTGAAATCTGGGCCAGGACAATATTCCTCAGCTTTTCAGTTCAAGACTAGTGCACTTGAGCCACTGCCATTTTTCTGGTGGTGCATTGGAGATAATAGTCTCACAGACTTTCCTGCCTAGGCTGGCTTTGAACCATGATTCTCAGCTCTCAGACTCCTTAGTAGCTAGAGTTATAAGCATGAGCCACTGGCACCTAGCTACATAATTATTTTTTACACATTTATGAAGTATGGAGTGGTAATCCCATTCATTTATATGTTGTGTAATGATCAAGCTACACTGTATCCATTAATTACTGCATGTTAAATTTCTTTATAGTGAGGATGCTCGAAAACTTTTCTTCTGACTGTGATGAAATATCTATTCTTAACTATAATCACTTTGTATCTTGTGGTATAAAATTAATAGATTTACTTTTAGTCAAAGAAGTCTGATAATTAAAGTTATATAAAACATGATTTGTTAAGTGAAAGAAATTCATGGTTCCATTGCTTGTTTTAAGAAAACCATTATGCCTTTTCTTTTCAATTATATTTCTGTGGGAATGTGTAATATTCATTGATTTAACTCTTAAAATTGTTAATAGTTACATTATATCAAGTTGATTCAAACTTGTATTTGAAAATTGCACACTAAACACAAATATACTTCCACTTTCTTCTACCACATAATTAACTGTAAAGCAAAGATTGGTGCTAGTTATTCATGTGTACAATCTTAGAACTCAGGAGGATAAACCTGAATAATTTAGTTCAATGTCAGTCTAAACAGACATAAATGTGAAGAAGCAGAAGGTGAGAATGTGGCTGAAGGATAGAGTGTTATCTGCCATGAGCAAAAAATAAAAGGGAGAAACATTGAGTTTAAACCCTAAAGATGACATATAAACAAAATACAACAACAAAAAAGTATTATAAACCTCAATAATGAAGACAAGATAATGGAAAAAATCACGAGAAATGTGTAAACAACTTGAAGACAGAAATCATTTGACAGAATTTTTATTCAATGGAGGAAAAAATCAGTCTCATTTGTACAATCTCATTGTATTCATTTGTATTGAAACCTGGCTATTGGGTAACATGAAAGAGTAGATTGGATTACCTGACATAGGAGATATTGCCTTTGACTATGCACCATCCCACTCTGCAAAAATATTAAATGGTGCTTGTTATTTTAAATAAAACCTCATAGTAGAGACAGTTGGGTTGACACAGACTGGGGTCCTTATTTTGAGGCTTCAGAGCAGTCCTTTTGTTTTTTAACCATTCCTGTTTTATCCCCCTTCCCTGGTGCAGATATACCTTACTTAGTTTGTACCAAGCCAAGGGTTTGAACTAAACCCTCCTTCCTTAATCCTTCCCTTTCTCCAGCTACAACTTATTTCAAATACTATCTCTGTCTTAGCATTAGTTGTTTTCTGACTAATCCCCACCAGAAAACTCTTACATTCATGTAAACCCAATATAAATAACCTAGTTAGAAAAGGGAGAATGTACAAGTAGTTATGTCAAAAAACAAACTTTACAACTTTTGTGGGGGAGAAGAGGTGAGAGGATGTGAGGGTGTATAGGAATGTAGGGGAAGGGGAAACAAAGAGGATGCAACAATGCTTGATAAGAAATGTACTCGTTATCTTTCCCATGTAATTGTAACTCCTCTGTATTTATTTCCACAATGAAAAAAAATGAAAAAAAAAAAGGAAGAAAGGGTTAAGCATTGGCTGAGACTCTCATCTGTAGGTTTGCTCCCTAATAATTGTGTACTACACTGTCATTTTTTTCATGGCTTTTGAGTCTGACAAATGATTAATTTGTTTTGATGTAATCTCATTTATCCAGACTTACTTTGTAAGTTTTGACCTGTGCCAAGCAGACCTCATGTGTCCCCTAAGTCTTCCTATAACATTCTCAAGGTATCTGGACTTACATTGAGGTTTTCTATCCATTTGGAATCAATTCTGGTGCAGGGGGATATATAAGGATCTAACTTAAGTTTTCTGTTTACAGCCAATTCTACCAGTACAATTTTTTGAAGAGGCTGTTTTTCTTCCATCCTGTGTTTCTGGCTTTCTTATCAAAGATTATGTGCCTATAGGAGTGTATTCATTTCTGGATCTTCAATTCTGTTTATTGATGGAATTCTGTGCTTCCATTGGAAAGAATGGTATTACCCATTCCTGAAGAAATGGAAAGACTACGAAAAAATGATATTAAGTGAAATAAGCTTGATCCCATTAAATATATGCTACATGGTTTTCCTCATTTCTAATAACTAGATATGTCCATAAATCTACAAGTTAATCCAATAGATAATAAAAGACAAATAATTGCACTTGGATATGATTAACTAACAGCACTCTAAACATTCACATGGCAAGAACAAGGGAAGCTATTCTTAGGAGAGGATCACAATGGCTCAATACGTATGTGCATATGACCATATAAATGTTGCTTATTGCAAGCAACTCTAAGAATCAATCATACATATGAAATACATATATATGTTTACAATTTTAAAAGATGTCATAAAATAACCAACCTCTCTGGAAACTCAAAAGTGAAATTCTAAGTTTAGAAGATAAAATTGAGGAAAGTTTTCAACACATAAACTAAAATACATAGGGGAAAAGATGGGAGAGAAAACATAAGCTGAAAATTAGAATAGCTAACTATTTAAGAATTCATAATCAATTTCCAAAACTATACAAGAGAGCTGGGGTACAGCTCAGTTGTAGAACTAGACTAATATATACAAAGCCATGGGTTCAATCTCCAAGAAGGTCTAATAATAAGTTAATAAATAGTAGTAATACAATAATAATTTGAAATTAATGCTTTCATATTTGAGAGGCCTGAATCCTCAAACAGTAAACCAAATACTTTCATTTTTTGTAGCCAATTACTTAAAACTACAAGAACGAGAGGAAATAGTTCCTTTTCTATCCTTTTGTTTCCTTTTCTATTTTCTTCTTTTCTTTTTTCCTTTGTCACTACTGGTGCTTGAAGTTACTAAGGTTCTAAATACTTTAGATTATTTTTCAAGCCAAGCCTCCCTTGAGCAATCATCTCTGACCTATGTCTTCCACAAATGTGGAAATAACAGGAATATTATATTATATCTAGCTTTCTTTGTTTTTGTAGTTTCTCGCGCTTTTTTTTTTTTTTTGTCAGAATTGGCCCTGATATCAGTCTTCTAAATCTCTGCCTTTTAATTAGCAAGGTATATTTCATCTCAACCTTGGACCCAGACTAGTTTTCAATGTAAACATTAAATATTCACTTCTGTTTTCTAGATATCATTGAATTCTACTGAGGTTATTATGGATCTTTATGATGCTGGAAGATCACAGATAAATGCCTTGAATACTTTTTCCAATTTATTTAAATATTTCTAGTATACATCACAAATAGGACATTAATATTTCACAAGTACTTTATGCAGACTTCAGTTACTTTATTTTGTGCACATATTAAGTCCAATATAATTTTATCAACTCTATGTGAATATAACATATTTAAAGATATCTTCCTTCAACAAAAAATAAGTCTGTCTCATACTTCCCTTTTATATTAAACCCACTACTTCTCTTTGTGCCATCCCAAGCCTGTTTTGTCCTGGAAACCAACACATTTTTTTTTCTCCAACTTCTACATCATGCAATAAATAAGCTTTTTGGATTGCCTTCAAATCTATGGTAGATTTTTCCCAGTTTTTGTATGACTTAATATTGTATTGTGCTCACTCTAATTGCCTTTTGGTTCTGTCATTAGAGAATGTAGCACAATTCCTTTGCCATTCAACTGAAGAAAGCCTGAATTGATTTCCATTTCTTTGAGTAGAGGAAATAATGCTGGTATAATCCTCTGTGTTTTGGCCTTTGGGTGAATGTTACATTTTATTTCTATAACACAAAGCCTGAAGAGCACAATTCTTGTGCTATACTGTGGGTGGCTGCATATTTCATATTCTAGGAAACTGTCAAAATGTTTTCAGAAGTGGCTTTCCCATTTGACATTCCTGCCAGCATCCAGTTTCTCTGTTTCTTGATAGCATTTAGTGTGGTCATGGAGGGAACTTCAACATAAATTCCTCAGGTTCCTGTAAAGGACCTCAAAAAGATAGTACATATCTCCAAAACATGCCAGCCCTTCCTAAAAGTACCCCCATTACAACCACTAGGGTTAAATCCCAGGGGCCTCAAACCCAACATCCTCTGGCAAACTGATGTTACTCATTTCCCAGCCTTTGGTAAGCTTAAATATATTTTTGGTTCTATAGATTCTATATATTCTATATTCAAGAGCATCTTGGGGCACAGCACATACAGAAGATAAAACTAAACATTCACGCCGGGCGCTGGTGGCTCACGCCTGTAATCCTAGCTACTCAGGAGGCTGAGATCTGAGGATCATGGTTCAAAGCCAGCCCGGGCAGGAGAGACCATGAGACTCCTATCTCCAATAAACCACCGGAAAACCGGAAGTGGCGCTGTAGCTCAAGTGGTAGAGCGCTCGCCTTGAGCTGAAGAGCTGAGGGACAGCGCCCAGGCCCAGAGTTCAAGCCCCACGACCGACCAAAAAAAAAAAAAAACTAAACATTCACAAGCACACTTTCTTTAATGCTTTGTCACCTTGGGTCTACCAGCACAAGTTAAAATCGATACTGGACCCTGTTTTGCTAGTAAAGCTATGTCAGACTTTTTTGACAGATGTCATATTAATCATACTACAGGAATTCCCTATAATCACCAAGGCCATGCAAATATAGAAAGAAATCACCAATGTCTTAAGGAACATTAATTAAAACAAAAAGGGAGAGTTAACCCCCACATACATTTACAGATAGCTTTATTCACCATTAACATTTCAAATTTTTCAAAAGGGGCATCTGAATCCAGATTTCAGAAGCACTGGGGACAATTAAACCCTAAGCCCCAAGTGAAAGTCAGGTGGAAGGACCCTCTGACACAACATTGGTGAAGACCTGACCCCCTAATTACCATGTGAAGGGGATTTGGATGTGTTTTTCCCATTGGAGAGACAGCCCTGATTTTGATCATGGTCAGGAATTAAATTTTTACCCATTTCCTCTATACAAGAGGATGCCCAAGGATAAACTTACCAAGAAGGATGAAAATGGCTATGGTGGTCACAGCTTGTGTTTTAAAGAGGAAAAGCTAAAAAGATAACTACTAATCATCCCCAAGGACAGAAAGCGCTTGAGAAGCTCTCATGTTCCCTAACAATTGCAGATGTTGATACTCCAACTGTTGACTGTCCTGACCCTCCCAGTCCTGGCAATGGCCCTACGGAATCTACATGAACCTCAATGGGTAACCTGGGGAGTGATCAGTGCTGGCAAAGGAGAAATCATCAATAGCACCAGGAGAGAAGCTGTCCCTTCGACTTGATGGCATGACCTTCATTTTGTCCTCTGTGACCTGGCCAGAGGATACTGGGATGTTGGAGATTGGACTCCCCTTCACCAAGGATGGCCTGAGTGTGGTGGCCCACGAGGATGCACTGTGCCCCATATATGGGACCCCAATACCCAGGCTGCTCCCATGTTTTAAAGAGGTTAACCTTACGAGATACTGACCTTTATATATGCCCCGGAAGTAATCAAACTGCTTCGGACATTTCTAACTGGGAGGGGCGGCTGACGTTTATTACTTTGCTAGATGGGGATGTGAGGTAACTGGGACAGTTTCTTGAATCATGCACAAAGGCCCTAACCTTGTATGGTGAATTTCGCTGTCCAGACTGGCTTCGAACCCCCTGCATAGCCGATGCTCTTCTTACCAATGTAATCCTGTTAAAATAACCTTTATAGAGGAGGGAAAAAGGATAACTAACTAGGAGTTGGGCAGCAAAAATGGCGCTGAGACGAAGTTGAGTGGGCAGAGCCCGAGTTGTTTATGTTAAAATATGACTGGATACCACAATCACGCAAAGTGACATCAGCGAGTAAACAGCTCGTGGACAGCAGGGAAAGTATAGAAACTTAGGCGCATGATAGGGTGACTTCTACAGGGAGTGGTTGGTTCCTTTTCCTCTTCTTTAATGGTGCATGGGGTTTTATTTTGCTATAAAAAGTACTTGCTTTGGGCTAATAAATGAGTTCCTGTTTGACTTGACTCCCCGCTGCATTTGACTGTCTCCAAGGCTAAAGGAGGCTGGGGAATGGGTGAGCAGTGCACTTACCTTTCCTTGCACCTTGTCCGTCTTCCACAGGACAGTCGAAGACCCAACACTTCTGTTTCTCTTGGAGGAGACCAACTTAAATGCTACCTTTGAAATTCTGTTTCCATATGCAGTCACTGTCTAAGACAATGGGATTTTTATCTTTAGTATGATTTCAGTGGGACAGTATCCAACACATAACATAATACTTAATGGATAGAAGAAAATCTCTAATAGGAAATTATTTGTTTTGGGCATGGAAGTTATGGTTATACTTTAAAAATAGCAAAATAGGTAAAGATTCTATTAGAGCTTGTAAAATGAATATGAAGTCTTGACCTTAGACATGCCAATTTTCTTACCGTGGCACATAATTAAATTCCTAGCTATACTGGAGTATTGAACCCAAAACCCTATACTTGTGAAACAGCATCTCTACTACTACCATACCTGCAGATTATAATAAGATTGTTTATTTTTACGTAGTATAACTATGCCTCGGCCTGCTTGGACTGGGGTCCTCCTAACACAAGCACAAAAACATTGCATCCAGCAAATGGTTAGTTTCTGAAACTTCTTTTTGTGTCTGGGCTTGCCTGGAACTGGAATTCTCTAATCTCTGTTTTCGAATTAGATAATATTATAGGTTTGAGTCACTTTATTCAGTAAAAGGAAACAATTCTAAAATATCTTGATATTGTCTATATTTGTGTTTAACATATACAGCTAACCTTAATTTTCTCCCTCTTTTGTTTAGTACTGAGTTGAAAACATTGGCTTTTTTGATATACATGGTTTTGTTTTGGATGGAATCCCATCACAATCAAAAAAATCTACCAAAAGTTTATGTCAAAAATCATGGAAGGAGGGGGGACCAAGATGGCAACAAGGCAGCAGAGAAAAGTCACAGCTCTCCTCAACCAAAAATAGAGTTCAAGTTCCAAGATACTGACAATGACAAAAAGATGAACACCCAGAGAAAAACAGGAGGTGGAAAATAACAAAAAAGAACAGAGAAGAGCAAAGACCCCTCCTCCAACCTTTACTGGCCATGCGGCAGAGCGCCAAGAAGTGGACAGCCAGCCCCATGGGGGCTACTGGAGTCCCAGAGTCATGGGGCTGCCTGAAGATCACCTGCACAGAAGCTGCCTGAGGTACCGTTCTGCTGACCAGCTGATCACCATGAACAGAGAAACCTACCAGCCGGGAGTCTGCACAAAGATCCCTTCCCCACCCCTCACTCTCCATCTGCACAGAGAGGCCCATCCCGCCAAAGCTGCTCGACCCCAGTACGGGAACCCCAGTGCTACACACCCAATCTTTACTGGCCATGTGGTAGCACACCAAGCCCCCACCAGCTGGCCCAGCAGGGGCTGCGAGAATCCCAGAGACACAGGGACCTGTCTGCAGATAACCTGCACAGAAGCCACCTGAGGTACCGGCGTCAGACTCTCCGATTACCACGAATGGAGAAACGACCGAGCCTGGAACTAGGCCCCATGATGGGAACACCAGTGTTACACGGAACGCCCACAGAACACCAGAGCAGAAGACCTTCAAGGAACTGGTGCTGATCCGGAGAGTGCAAACAGAGACAAACCCCAGAGCTCAGAACCTGTATGTAGGCCCACCCCCACCCCTCAGGCAAAGGCAAGAGGCCCATCCCATGGCATGGACCCAACAGCATAGACAAAGGCAGAGACAGAAGAGAATCACAAAGAGCCACCACTGCCCAGCCCAGCCCAGCCCACAACCACCCCATCTGAATTCTGATTGCAACAGCAACTGATGTCCTATATCACACAAATACAACTAGCTCCAGGGTGAGTACCCCACAGGGGACAGTGTATCCCTCAAGGGAGACCAGAGCTGGTGGGAATCCCCAGACTCCGACCCAGACTCCCTACCCCAACACCTGGAGCACAGGACCCACTAAAACTGGGAACTGTGTGAGAGCTCCACCAGCCTGTGGAGCATACTCCACTGGCAAGGCTAGAGCAAGAGAGCCCATAGAGGGGAGATTAAATACCCAAGCTAGGAACAGCGCCCCTGGGTCAAGACACCCAACAGTAGAAGAAATTTGAACTGTGTACCCCAGGCTGCATAACCTAGGTGGCATACACAGCAGCACAGGCCCAACTAGGGTTGCGCCCCCCAGGTGGGGGGCTGGGACCAAACCTGGGGATCTGGTGCCTGAGCAACACAACCAACTCCTCCCAACTGAAATCAAAAACTGAGCATAAACTTCAGCAGGGGGAGACAAACAGGGAACTGCACCCCCTGGGAAGCATGCCTGTGACAACAAAAGACCTGGAAGCTCAGGACAAGAGAAGCCCAAACTCCACCGGAACCCGACCCATATATTCTAGGATGAGAATTGGACAACAGAGGCCACCAGCACCTGATAATAGGCAGGAGCTCAGGCTGGTTAGGTGGCTCAGCTGTAGAGTGCTAGTCTTGGTTGCATGAGGACCTGGATCTGATTCCTCAGCACCATATAAGCAGAAAGGGCTTTGACTCAAATGGTAGGGTGCCTGCCTTGAGCTGAAGATCTGAGGAACAGCATCTAAACCCAGAGTTCCAGCCCACAACCGGCCAAAAAAAAACATTCGGGGCCCATAGCAGACTCCAGCATCTGGGAGCGTGCATCCAGAACATCCGATCTTGCCAAGAGCACCCGTAGGAGCAAACAGGAGCAGTCTAGGCTGCTCAAACCTTCCAAATATGGGAATTGCCAGTGATCTACACAGCAGAGAGCCAAGAATCCTATATAGGACAGACCAGCAGCTGCAGGTAGGGAACAGAACCCAATCAGTTACAGACTCTCTCTACAAATACATAAACAGCAACCAAGCAAAGACAGACACACCAAAAGAACATTTCAGATTAGTCTCCAATAATCCCTGAACCCCCATGTGAAAATCACAGAGAAAAATTACAAGGTTTATCAATACCCAGGATAGCAAGCTATAACCAATAGCCAGCAGCCATGCAGGGGAGAGCCCCAGTCGGAGCAAAGCAGGAATGGAAGACAAAAGCTACATCCAAGGGATGCTGGAGTCAATGACTCAAGAAATAAAGCGAGAAATAGACCAGAAATTGAAAGAGCACAGGGATGAACTATCAAAAGAGATGCAGGATATCAAATAAGAAATGCATGCAAAAATAGAGGCAGGATATACCTCACTAAGAAGTGAGATAAATGCCAAAATAGAGGGAGTACGTACCTCATTAAGAGGTGAGATCAGTACTTTGAGAACCAACATCGAATCCATAAAGGAGTCCATTTCCTCCATGCAAACGACAATGGAAGCCACAGTTAACAGTGTGAACGAACTGGAATATAGAGTGTCAGATACAAAAGACAGAATACACCAACTGAACCAAAAAATGACAGATATGGAAAAATCACTCAAATTATGCCAAAGGGAAGTTCAAGAGAAAGCACATAGTGCCAAGAAATTTAACCTTCATATAATTGTGGACGAAGGTGAGGAATATCAGAGCAAGAGAATGCGACATCTATTCAACAAGATAATCGGTGAAATTTTTCCCCATCGCAAAAAAGAACGTCTTACCTACATAACAGAAGCATATAGAACACCTAACAAGCAAGATCCCAGGAGAAACACTTCTAGACACATCATAGTAAAAATGATAGCTCTGAATAATAAGGAAACAATCTTGCATGCAGCAAACATGAAGAAGGAGCTATACTACAATGGGAAAAAATTAGAATCACTGCAGATCTCTCCACACAAACACTGAATGCTAGAATGGCCTGGGAAAGTACCATACGAGCACTGAGAGCCAATAACTGCCAACCCAGACTGATATACCCAGCAAAGCTAGCATTCACATTCGATGGAGAGCTGAAAAATTTTAATAGCAAGAAAAACTAAATGAATACATAAACATTAAGCCAGCATTACAAAGAATACTAAGAGGGGGGACACAACCTGAAGAAAGCATCCAGGAACTGGGACCTGCACCCAGACAGGCATTAATTGAAGTCTAACTGAGCAAGCACAGAAGGAAAGGAAAGAAGAAAAAGTGAGGAAAACAGGAAATGACAGGGACTTAATATTAATGGGCTTAATTTGCCAATCAAAAGAAAAAGAACTGCAGATTGGATCGAAAACATGACCCATCCATCTGTTGCCTTCAGGAGACCCACCTCTCAGCCAAGCATACAAACAAATTCAGAGTAAAGGATGGAAAAGGATCTACCAATCAAATGCCCCCAGTAAGAAAGCAGGTGTAGCTACCCTGATATCTGACAAAATAAACTTTTCATTAAAATCAATACAGAAAGACAAGGACGGACACTACATATTAATACAGGGAACAATCCAAGAGGAGGATATACCATGAGCAACTTATATTCCCCCAACATTGGTGCACCCAGATATGTTAAGCAAATACTTTCAAACTTACAGAATATCCCAATACAATAATACTAGGAGACTTTAACACCTCACTCTCACCAAAGGACAGGTCTACCAACCAGAGGATTGGCAAAGAAGCTACCGAATTAAGTGAGGCCATACTTCAAGCGGAATTATCTGACATCTACTGAGTATGTCACCCTAAAACAACACAGTACACATTCTTCTCAGCAGCTCATGGAACTTTCTCCAAAATAGACTATATCATAGTTCATGCAAGGAACTTAAGCAAATACAAAGGGGTCAACATTATCCCCTGTATCCTATCTGACAACAGTGGAATCAAGCTAGTTCTCAATAACAAAGCATATCACAGAAATTTCTCTAATACATGGAAATTGAACAGCACACTTGTTAGCAATGCCTGGGTAATGGAAGAGATCAAAGATGAAATAAAAAAATTTCCAACAACTCAATGAAAATGAAAACACCTCGTAAAGTAATTTGTGAGACACAGCAAAAGCAGTCCTGAGTAGCAATTGTATTGCCCTCAGTGCCCATATCAAGAAAATAGAGACAGACCAAGTAAAGAATTAAAACAGTTGGAAAAACATGACAAAATGGAACCTAAAGTTACTAGATGGAGCCAGATAACCAAATTAAGAGCAGAGTTTAATCAATTAGCAAATCAGAAAACTATAGCCAAAATTAACCAAACCAAAAGCTGGTTCTTTGAAAAACATAAACAAAATTGATGGTCCATTGGCAAGATTAATTAAAAAAAGAAGAGAGGAAACCCATATGAACAGGATTAGGGATGCCACGGGAAACATCATAACATGTACCCAAGATATTCATACATTCTTAATGGACTACTTTCAAAAGTTATACTCTCTAAAAGAAGAAAACTTGGCAGAAATGGATGCATACTTAGAGAAATATAAGTTGCCCAAACTGAGCAACGAAGAAGTAAACCAATTAAATAAGCCAATATCCTACAATCAGATACAGGAAGCTATCAAAAGTCTTCTAACAATAAAAAAGACCAGGACCAGATGGATTCACAGCAGAATTTTATAAGACCTTTAAAGAAGAACTAATACCCATACTCCTCAAGATCTTCAGAGAAACAGAGAAGGAGGGAGCTATCCCAAACTACGAAGCCAATATCACACGTATCGCCAAACAGGCAAAGATCGAACCAATAAAAGAGAATTGCAGGCCAATTTCCTTGATGAACACGGATGCAAAGATCCTTAACAAGATTCTAGCTAATAGAATCCAGAAACACATGAAAAAAATCATACAATATGACCAGGTAGGCTTCATCCCAGTGATGCAGGGATGGTTTAACATACATAAGTAAATAAATGTAATCCAACACATCAACAGAGCCAAGGTCAAGAATCACATGATTATCACCACAGATGCAGAAAAGGCCTTTGATAAAATTCAACATTCATTCATGCTAAAAGCTCTGGAGAAAATAGGAATAGAAGGAACATTTCTTAAAACAATAATCCATTTATGACAGACCAATAGCCAATATTATACTTAATGGGGAAAACTACAACCAATTCTCCTAAAATCAAGAACAAGGCAAGGATGCCCACTGTCTCCACTCCTCTTCAGTATAGTCCTGGAACCCTTAGCCAGGGCAATAAGGCAAGAAAAATACATTAGAGGGATCCGCATAGGGAAAGAAGAAGTTAAACTATCCCTTTTTGCAGATGACATGATACTATACCTTCACGATCCTCAAAACTCCATCCCCAAACTGTTAGAAATCATAAATCACTTCCGCAAAGTAGCAGTATACAAAATCAACCAACAAAAATCAGTTGACTTCCTGTACACTGACAATATACAAGAGAGGGAAATAAAAGGAACAACCCCATTCACAATAACCTCCCAAAAAATAAAATATTAGGAATTAACCTAAACAAAGATGTAAAAGAACTATTTAATGAAAACTATAAAAAGTTATAGAAAGAAATTGCAGAAGACAGTAGGAAGTGGAAAGACCTTCCATGCTCTTGGATAGGCAGACTTAATATAGTGAAAATGGTAATAATGCCAAAATTAATATACAAATTCAATGCAATTCCTATTAAAATCCCAGTGACAAACATCACTGAAATACAGAAAATAGTCCAAAAATTTCATATGGAACAACAAAAGACCTAGAATAGCCAAAACAATTCTAGGGAATAAAGACAACATGGGAGGGATATCCATGCCGAACTTCAAACTCAACTATAGTGCTATAACAAAGACAGCATGGTACTGGCACAAAAACAGACCTGAAGACCACTGGTGCTGGGAAAACTGGGAGGCCACATGCAGAAAACTAAAAGTGGGCCCTAGCCTATCACCATGCACCAACATCATCTCAAAACGGATTAATGACCTTAACATTAAACCTGAATCTCTGAAACTACTGCAGGACAGAGTAGGAGAGACACTTGAACTTATAGGCACAGGAAGGAACTTCCTGAACAGAGTCCCAGGGTTACAACAAATTGGAGAGAGACTCGACAAATGGGACTACTTTAAAATAAAAAAGCATCTGCACAGCTAAATCTATCACAACCAAGCTGGAAAGACAACCAACTAATTGGGAAAAAACATTTACCAGCAATATATCAGACAAGGGGATAACATCCACTATATACAGGGAACTCAAGAAAATAATCCCTCCCAAACCTAACAAACCAATTACTAAATCGGCAAGGGAACGAAAGAGGGACTTCTCAGTTGAAGAAATACAAATGGCAAAGAAACACATGAGGAAATGTTCACCATCCCTGGTTGTGAAGGAAATGCAAATAAAGACAACCCTGAGATACCACCTTACCCCAGTCAGAATGCCCCACATCCACAAGTCAGCCAACGACAAATGCTGGAGGGGATGCGGAGAAAGAGGAAGCCTACTACACTGCTGGTGGGAATGTACACTTATACAACCACTTTGGAAAGCAGTCTGGAGGGTCCTCAGAAAGCTGAAGATTGACCTCCGTTATGACCCAGTCATACCACTTCTTGGCATCTACCCTGAACAACAGGAACCAACATACAAAGACACATGCACCTCCATGTTTATTGCAGCACTGTTCACAATAGCTAGGATATGGAAACAACCCAGATGCCCCACCACAGAGGAATGGATCCAAAAATTGTGGTATCTATACACAATGGAATATTATGCAGTCATTAGAATTGACAAAATAATGACATTTTCAGGGAAATGGATGGAGCTAGAAGAAATCATGCTGAGTGAGGTAAGCCAAGAGCAAAGAGACAAACGGTACATAGTCTCCCTGATAAGTGGATGTTAAATCCAAAATATTAGGTGATACGACAAAATTAACAGGACTTAAGAAACAAAGAACTTCCACTCATCTGGTCGAAGCACTACTAAATAACCTCATGGTGCTGATCATATGTATGTTGTGTATGTGTACACCGTTATATGTTATAGACCATGATAGACAATTTGCTCCAGGAAAGTTACAATGAGTTTGTGACTTTAAATCAGCATCATTATCCCACAATATTGTGAAATTTGGGAAATTATGTAATCATTTAATCACAATTAAAAAAAACACCAGAAAACTAGAAGTGGCGCTATGGCTCAAGTGGTAGAGCATGAGCCTTGAGCTGAATTGTTCAGGGACAGCTCCCAGGCCTAGAGCTCAAGCCCTACGACTGACAAAAAAAAGAGAGAGAGAGATCTTTAATACGATTGTTTCCAACATATTTATAAGATTATATTGTTGTTGTCTTGGATGTCCCTCACCCAGGGTATAACCCCTGCTTTCACTATATATGATGTTGGTATATGTGGAGGGGAAGGGAAAAAACAAATTGTTAAAACAGGGATACAGGAGGACCCATTGCAACAATAAGATGTACAAGTCATTATGACCAAAAATGAACTTTACAATTTTGGTGTGGGGAACGGGGGGCGGGGGTGGGAGGATACGAAGGGATGGGAAGGGGAAACAAAGGAGGAGGCTACAATGCTTGATAAGAAATGTGCTCATTATTTTATCCATGTAATTGTAACTCCTCTGTACAGTATTTTCACAATTAAAAAATCATAGAAAAGAAGGGTTCAGATTGGAAAACAAACACTGATCCTTAAGATATAAATGCAGTATATTTATACAGTTAATCAATGATTTCTTAAGTATAATTAGGAAGGCAGAAATGTGAAAGGTGTCAGGTCTCTGTAGAAATTCTGTAGTTGTCACATGTTATCTTCCTTTCTTAAAGCTTCCTTTATTAAACTCCCCTGGGTGAATATTGGTTTGATTGATTGGTATTCTTCTCCAGGAAATGAAGCTGATTTTAGAAGGCTGATGGTGTGGTAAATAAAGGAATGATGAGAATGAGCACAGATATTGTCACATAATGAACCAACCAGGTTAAAAACAAAACAAAGCAAATTTTCAAGTCTGGTGATCCACATTGGAACATATATAGATAGGTACATATACATATGTATATTAATATACATATACATGAATATACATACATGAAAAATTAAATCTCCAGGAGAATATAGAGAAACTTGGAATGACAAGTATTAAAGTCTATCAAACTGGTTGCAGGAAAGGTACAGTAAAATATCAAGAATTTAGCATAGATTTTGCATATATTTTGTAAAGGATGAAAATTCTTCCTTCATTATATACTTTAAAAATATCCTTATTATGTTTTAAGTTTTTTTGTGAAAATACCATACAGAGGGGTTACAATTACAGGGACAATGTAATGAGTACATTTCTTATCAAGCATTGTTACCTCCTCTGTTCTATCCCTTTATCATCCCTTTCCATCCCCCTTTCCCGATCCTCTCTCTCATCTTGAGCCAAAGTTGTAAATTTCATTTTTCTACATAATATCTTGTACATCTCACTGTTGCACTGGGCCCACTTGTATCCCTATTTAAACAACTTGGTTTTTCCCTTCCCCTCCACAAATTATACCAACATCAAATACAGTGAAAACAAGATTAAGTTTTTTGATATTGCAGTAAGAGAATCTGCACAATGCTGTAAAAGGGAATTACACAAAATATGCAACATTGCTAGGCACTGGTGGTTCAAGGATATAATCTTCTCTAGTTAAAAGGCTGAGATCTGCTTATCACAGTTCAAAGTCAGCCTGAGTAGGAAAGTTCATTAGATTCTTATCTCCAATTAACCAATAGGGCAAATGGAGTTTCAGTTCAGAATGTCTGTGTTGACTGGCCTAGAACACAAAAACACCATCCAGGCCCTGACTTTATACCCTGGCACCAACAGAAAGTAAAACAGAAAATAAAACATGTAGTTAGATATTTTAGAATGTAGCCCAATTTAATATACTTTACATTTTTAGAAAGACTAGACTTCTGTGTTAGCTTTATAACCTACCATAATAAGTGAAACTGTCCATTTATTAAACAGAAAGGCTTCCTCAGATTTACAAGTTTGAAGGTTTCAGTATATGTTCAGTTGGTTTTGTTGCTTTGGGGGCTGTTAAAAGACAATGTCAAGGTGGGAAGTATGTCAAAGATAAATGGTTTTGACCTAGAATGATTAAAAGAGAAAAGAAGAAATTAGATGAGAGTGTATATTCTCATAAATTTCACACTGAGGTACTTAATCTCCAGAATATTCAGGTATTCTCCACAGTATGGGAGGAAATAGAAAGTCATTTTTCTTTAACACATAGATCTTTCTGGGGCATACAAAATTCAAATGGCAATAACTTCACCAATCATAATGACTTCAGGGGCGGAAGAAACTAGATATTTCTGTAAATTCTAATTAGATCTCAGAAGACTAAATATTTTATGGAACTCCTATCAAAATATTTTCTTGCAGACAGAGTGGGTCTTTATACTACAAATGTGAATATCTGTGTGTTTGTATGTGTGTATGTGTGTGTTTGAATAAACTAATATAACAATGTAGCAGATAAAAGTATTAGTAGCAGATAAAAGTATTAGTATGGCCTTTCTTTTTTTTCATACCATGAAATTTTGCCACAATTCCCAATCAAATCCTATCCAACATTCAAACATTAATGCTGTCCCAAAAGTTTTGCATGCCAACCCAAGTACATCTATCTGGTTTAAGATGACCATGGTATAGGAAATTTTTACGTCTTCCAACTACGTTGTCACCAAGGAAACAACATACAATATTTCTTTTAAAAGTACCTAGATTGTAGAACACTTTTGCCAGAAAATTGAAGGAATACATTTTATGGGATTTAAAAATTTAGTCATTTAAATGGATATTCTATATCCACAATTCAGAGCCATATTAAACTACATAATTGCAAAACTAGTCTATTACCATATTCCGTGAAGACAGGCCTTGCTGAAAACAAACCAGATGTGGTAAAAAAAAAAAAAATTAACATGTATGCCATTTACAAATGTTTCTCTTCTAAAGCATGGAAGTGACAGAGCAATTAATGCTTATGAGCAGGTGTTTCTATGGAGTATGGAAAGTGATTACTTTTCCCCATAAGTGGGAAAATCCACAAATGTTTCAGGTTGTGCTTCATTGTTGGCAGTTGTGAGATATATTTTGGAAAGCACAATGAAAGAAAGCATGCTGTTTTGTAAAACTTTGCTGGCTGACACTCCAGGGAAGGAAAACTTATTGAAATGTTTCAAATGAGAAGACAGACAATAGGGTGGGTACGATGTGGTATGAAGCTTTAAACACAGACTGAATCAAACCAAAGAATGGGAAAAAAAATTTCCTTAACAAATGTTTTCTGGGTATATTGTGCTATACATTATAATGATGAAATGATCATTTCTTTGGAAAAGTAAGGAAAAAACACTGTCACCTGTTGAATTTCTTTTTAAAGTGATTCTTAAATGACAAGAATGAAGAAATTTAAATAGGTTCATATTATCCAGTATTACTTCAATTTTTCATTAAAAGTTAAAACAAACTGACAGACTATTAGTCCATCTAGATTTACAGAGTAAGTTTCTGGCATACATTTTTTTCTTCCTCTTTTTTGGAGGGTGATATTAATATTTTTTCAAAAGGGCAACTTGGTCTTAACTATTACCCACAAAATTTATGCTGTCATAGAATCAGATAGGTTTTGTGATTAATTTAAGACAATAGTAGGCTCATTTTCACGGAACAACCACTCATAAAAATCATGAAATAATAAAGTAAATCTCCATGTCAATTTATTTTTGTTGGTCGTGGTTCTTAAACTCTGGGTCCAGGCACTGTCCCTCAGCTCTTCAGCTCAAGGATACCAATGAACCACTTGAGCCACATTGCTGTTTCTGGTTTATAGGTGGATAAGCTAAGATAAGGGTCTTACAGACTTTTCTGCCCAGGCTGGTTTTCAACCAATATCCTCAGATCTCAGACTCCTGATTAGCGAAGATTACAGGCATGAGCCACCAAACCCAGATCCAAGTCAATTTTAAAAATGCAATCTTATTGAAATTTCTGGCTTTTTCCAATATACAATCTTATTTTTTCAGCACTAGTTTATAACTCTGAGTTATTTTTAGATGTAACTGGGATTTTTTAATAGATTCAAATATAATTTTACTATTATTCATTATCTCACTAAAATCCACTATCATTGATTTTGCACAAAGTCAATTATTACACACTATCTTACACACTATTATTATTCCATTCTATATTTCATATAGTGTGAAATGAAAATAGTTTGAGCCATTTCATATAAATTTTTTACTAGATGCTATTTTAGCATTAAAATTCACATCTGTGATTTAAAACTAAGCAAAAAATATTTTAGAGTTAAAATCAAATATAAATATGTAGTATGTCCCAATTAAACCAAAAATTCTGAGTTCATACAGACAAAATTATTTTCTTTTCACTAAAGACTTTGAAGTAATACTATTGGCCATAGTGAGGCAAAAGGAGGCAGAATTCAACTCACACCAAACAATATCTCTGTAATTTTGCTACCCCCTCCACCAAGACCTGCCCCTTCCCAGTTGTCATAAAAATTCAAGTGTCTCTCTTAGAATTCTAGTTGTAAAAGTTCTAAATCACTGATTCTTTGTACTTTTTGTTATATGAAACAAAATACAGACACAAAACAATCGAAATAAAATGCACACATATGTTGATGTCACCACAGCTGGAAAAACATCCATCAAAGTGTAACTTCCCCAGGAACAAAAACATGTTGTGCCCAGTTTTTTTTCTGTACAAAAACCTCAAATACAGGTTAATTAGAGTACAGCTATAAGGATAACTGTCTCAGAAACAAGATTGTGTTAATTTGTAATTGAATTTATCCAGATTACCCTAATAGAGCAAATCTCTTGAATGGATCAAATTGTTTAAAACATTTTTACTGTATATGAATTAATATCTGCACATATTTAAAAGAAAAAAATGCTATGAATTAAATCACAAAAATCATGACATAGCTAAGAAATTCTGAAATCCAATGAATAAGTACAATAGTATCCATATTGAGAACTAAATACCACTTATTTAACAAGAACCAAATATGCAAATAATAGAATCTGAGCAGTGTACATGACTGTACATAACTTAAAACTACTCTAAATCACACTGTTTGTAGAAGACTGAATATGGGTTATCGAAAGGAAAACATCAGCACATTATATAAATGAAATTTAAAATCTCATGAAAAGAGAGAATAGTAGTTTCTGGAAAATACTATTTTAATAATTGGTGGTCAAAATCTTTCTAGTACTGACAAAATTGCATAGCAATTTAGCTAGTTCCAAAAAAGACCCATGTTACTCGAGCTGATTTGAAACTTTGGCAAAGTAGTAGGATACATCTCTAACTAATTATTATGGATGTTGACTCTGGCATGGAATTCATTTCCTCTTTGATCTGAAAAAATGAATATATGAAAGAACATAACTTCAACTAAATATCAAGACATAAATAAACATAAAAACAGAAAAATCATCATACAATCCCTATTGCAAACTGGCGTAAAAGAAAGCCAATCACACTGATTCTGCATTTATTTAACTGATTTTTTTCATAAATTATTTCCTTTAGCTTGCATTTTAAAAACATTCTGTTAAATGATGTATATCTTGGTAACTAATTTTGGATGCCTCCTTAAATTTTTTCTGAGTATAATGTCTCACTTCAGTTCCTAACTCATGAAATGATGTTGATTATAAAACACAGCTAATAACCACTGTTTATAATACACAAAATCTCATAAGCATGATTTCAGTACACATAGGTTAACATTTCGATATCATAGTCTCATGACTGATAAGGCCTATCTATAGTTGTAACTAGATTCCTCAGCCTAAATTAAGCCACTGTTAAAAAATGTTTATATCTTTATCTGTCACCCATCAGAGATTAAACTGAGTATAAAGCTTAAGGAAAACGATAAAGTAAGAATTTAGCTTTTCTGGATATAAAGTAAACAAAATGCAGCATAGAGTAACTCATTGGTTTAAAGTCAAGCTATTTCTCCAAAATATTCTAAGCATTTCCTTACACTGTGTATTATTCTCGAGAAGGGAATGGGGATTGTGAGAAGAGGACTAACTAAGCATTGTCTTCAAATATACATAATTTGCATTTATCTCTTCATTTCACTATAAGTATTTTTGATAAAACAAAAAACTGTTTGAATAATTGATTTTCAGATCAGTTATAATATATCCTAGTTTCATATACCAAACTATATTCAGAAAATGGTATATTTCAATTAAGTAAAGAAAACATATTCAATAAATAGCAAAAAGTATATACCTGTAGAGATAATATTTTGATGAAAGCATTGGAAATATTCTAATATAATAATTAAGTTAATTGAGCAATTTCAATTGACCGTAATTAACTAGAATATTTTAATGCTAATTGGACAAGATTGTCCTTCTGAATGAACCAAATCTATTTCTCCTTTTAATTTGTCCGGGAAATAACTGAAAATAAAGGAAATTAATATATGAATCTATAACAACTGGAATGAGTTTTTGTCTTTTTAGTAGCAAATATTAATTTCAAAAAGTAATTTTATTGGGTAAAACACATATGTCTACGTAATGCAGCTTGTTATATTTTATTCCTTTATTAATTTCATTATTCTATTTTTTTTTTTTTTTTTTTGTCGGTCGTGGGGCTTGAACTCTGGGCCTGGGCGCTGTCCCTCAGCTCTTCAGCTCAAGGCGAGCACTCTACCACTTGAGCTACAGCGCCACTTCCGGTTTTCTGGTGGTTTATTGGAGATAGGAGTCTCACGGTCTTTCTTGCCCGGGCTGGCTTTGAACCACGATCCTCAGATCTCTGCCTCCTGAGTAGCTAGGATTACAGGCGTGAGCCACCAGAGCCCGGCTCATTATTCTATTTTTATTCTTAAATTTTATTATGTGATCATACTAACTTATAAAGTATTTGAACATATTACTCCACACTATTTCTCTGCATCTACTCATTCACTTTTTTCCAAACTTAATCAGTTCCATCTTTTACACTTGGGTCATTCAGAGTCTGCATATGAGAAATCTAGTATTGATTTTTCACAGTATGGCTTATTGGTTTAATATGAAGGTTTCCAGTCCTATCTATTTTCCTGAAGATGAAGTGATTTCATTATTATGTGTGGTTACATAATATATCATTGTGTATATATGCATATACGTATATATTACAATTTCTTTATTCAATCGGCAGTTAAGGAACAGGTACATGAATTCTGTATTCATTTTTTTAATGGGAGAAGGAAGGATGGAAATAATGATGTTTGGATTGAGAAACGTGATCTTTAAGTTCGCACTCTAATATTTGAAACATCCTCCCACCTGCTCTTTCATCAGTATTTCAACAATGAATTATATTTAAAAAAAGAAATTTAATTACATTTGCGAAGGTGTTCTTTTCCAGTATCTATGTTATTTTTATTACAGTGTTACATTTAGTATGTCATGTGAGTATGGGGATGTATGTGAACATGAATATGCATGCATGTTTGTAAGGAAGCTGAATGAGATACAGGATTCAAATAAAAGTTGAGATATGAAAGAGACTTTGAAAGAATCTTTGACCTTGAAAAATGTCCTGGGTATGAATTTTTGGAGAAATATTACCATTCAACTAGGAAGAATACATTTTTTTTATATTGTGCTGGTACTGGGGTTTGAACTCCTCTTCTTGAGCACTATCTGGGCTTTAATTCTCAATATTTGCTCTATACCACCTGAGCCACACCTGCACTTCTTCCTTTTACCACAACTTGAGAAAAGAATGACTTAAGTTTATTCAGTTAGAATACCTTCGAATTGCAATGGTCAAATTTGAACCTACCTAGTAGATAGGTGTAAGCCACTGGTGCTCTGCTAGAACTAACTTCTTAAAAAAAATCACAAAGAAGAGAAAAAAATATTTGTTCAATTATTTATGTTGTCTGATAAACCAAATCACTTGCTACTGGAACACAGAAAGAGAGAAGCTAGAGATAAATATGAAGGATAGAGACCCAAAGAAAGAAGAAGGAAAGGGAGGGTAAATGAGGGGAGGGAAAGGGAGCATAGAAGAGGAGGGGCAAGCTGAGGAGAATTGTCTATAAAGTATTATTGACCAATCAGTGCCTTTTCATTTATGTAGCCAAAGGTTTATATTTTTGGTAGTAGTAAGTTGAGATAAACAATACTAATTTACAGGTAATAACCTGTTAGTGTGTTTCCTTCTGCACCAAGGGTGCCACAGTGAGGTTACTGTTTCAGAGAAGTCTAGAGTAAGCAGTTTAAGTGATTCTGAGAAACAATAATTGACATGCAAGCAATGCTCCCTTGTATGGTGAAGTCAAGCATCACTCTTGTTCCCTGATCTACTCTTCCTCTCAGCAGGAATAGCACAAACAGAAGAGGAAGGAGATACCTGAATAATGATTATCTCTCTGTTTACTCTTATACCTTGGCCTCTCAAACAATAAAGACAAAGTAGACTTAACCTGAACTAGTGGGGAAAATGGGAGGCAAAAGTTCAGTCTAGCTTAATGTGAAAGTTTTACAATATTTGGGGCAGCGTTTCAAATACTGAAATAAAACGTTGGTGATTATTAATAAAAAAGTAACTCTAAATTTATTGAAAATTTAGAAGACTAAAGGGCTCACTCCATAGTGGAATCTGAATAATTAAACTGGCTCCTGCTTCTATCATCAGAAATTGAAGACCGTTCCTAAACTTCCAATACTAGGTAAATTACTCTCAATATTCACTTAAAGTGTGTGAATATGATGCAGAAAACATTACTCATGTAACTGTAACCCCACTGTATGCGATTTTTACAATAAAAATGGATAAAAATTAAAAAATTAGATTGCTGAAGTGATAAGTGATGGAAATTCATGATGGATAGTGTCATGCTAAGGGCATGAAAATTATTTTCCTTCCATCTTCAGTGTGTAGAGAAGAAAAATGCTTCATTGGATGGCTCTGAAGGTCCAATTCTGAATTTAGGACAGAAGGTGAATAGTAAAGGAGACCTATCTCAGCCATTCAGAGATTAGAAATGTGGAGAAATAGCCTCATTTATGTAGGTCAAACATGGTTGAGAGAATGTGGAAAGCCCTAAGCCAAATGTCAAAGGCAGGGAAATTTAACAAAATACCATGAAGTTGAAACGAGTCTTCACAGGGAGAGCTGGGCTTAAGGGGAGTAGGGCAGAAGAATGGAGAGGGAAATGGATGAATACAGTCAAAACATTCAATGTACATATGTGAGAATATAAGTAAGAAAAGTTGGGGTAAGGGAAAGAAGAAAAGTGGAAGATTGACAATGATCCAGATGTAATGTACATTGAAATGTACATACACTCTATTCATCACTGACATGATGAAGTGAAACCACTTAGCACAACTTCCTAAAGATTTAAAATTTTTTGAAGTTTTAATATTAAGAGACCAGAAGCATAAACCTTTAGAGATAAAAAAGAGGATGGCATTGACATATTGTTGAGGCTTGTGCTCCTATCAATATACAAAAATTAATGTGTCAAGTCTGCTGCAAATGTAAATTTTATTTTGCCAATTCTTTTTGCAAATTGCTTAAAATATAGAGAACCAAATTCCACTATCACTTCACTTGCTGTAAAATTTTTTTTATAAACCTTTAGCTTTCTCAGTTGTTTCTAAATATTTTAATATAATGCATTGGAATCAATTTCATTCTATATTTAAGTTTAAATTTTAAATCCCTTAATTCTTTTAAAATCCTCTTAGGCACAGGTATGGAGAGATAGCTGTTGTGGGCAAAATCAGAATTATTCAGAAGGCTGTAAATAGATGCTTACCTAAGTTTCTCTCTTCTGGATCATACAATACAGACTGTCCTTGTTAGGAAAATGGAGGAGAATGGAAAAGGAATAGGCTGGACTCTATCATCAACAGGCGAGGACTGTTTATTGCCGAACAGTGAGGGGCACAGTCCTGCCAGCAGGTTTGGAGGTTGTGTGAGGGATCTGGGACAGGATCTGGGTTTTTATAGGAGGTCTGAGCAAGGTGGTAGAGGTTAATGAATAGCCCCTAAGTCACAGCTGGGATTAGGTGGATTGTCCTGCCTGCACTTCAAAGGAGTTCACACATACCTGGGATTTTGCTTGGAGTCTGTATGGGCCTGGGAAGTAGGGTGGGGGTGAATCCTTCATATTCTCTCGTTAGATACATAAAATGATAGGGCCAAGAGGGGAGAGGCAAGATCTTCATATAGGATCTTTGGTTACAGAAAAAGAATTGGGCTGAGAGAGGAATATCATGGAGTTATGAGAACAAAGAAGATTCCCATCATTTTGAACCCTGGAGTATAAAAGGTGGAGGGGCATCGTAGTCTTTTCTGGCTACTTCCAGCTGGCATGGGGGTGTGGAGGAGTCACTGGGGCTGGGATCTTCAGGTCCAGGTCTGTGCTCGGTCCAGAGCAGTGTAAGGAAAGACTCTGGTTGCCAGCAGTAATAGGATGGCCTTGATTTAGTCCCAAGTCTTGAGTGAGGGCTGTTATCCTGTTAGAGAGAAACTTGAAAATGCTGAGACCAAGGAAAAGGCTGACAAGGTGGCAGGACTAGTTGATATGAGTGACATAGGAAAACACACCCTGAGAAAATATTAGAAAAGTTCCATTTGGATCATCAGCCCATAACCAGTCAGAAACTACTATTGGAGTATTTAAGGGCCTGATAAAATATCTTGATAATTTCCTATAAATAGCAGTAACAAAGGCAAGAATGTAAATTCCTGTCCAGTTAGAAGTTTTTTAGATATGGACATTAGATGGACAAGCTTCTCATCTTGTTTCTAATGACTTCTTGGCTCTGGTTAATTTTGAAAGGGCAGGCACAAAGTGGCTGATGTGACATCATCTCCTCTTATTCTTTTCCACATTGTCCTGGGATCTAGGTGCTTGTGGCTGGGACATGGTCTTTGAACTCAAAGCCTGAGACTTTCACTGAGCACTTCTGCTCAAGGCGAGCATACTCCCATTTTGAGTCAAAAGGCCACATTTAGCTGGTTAATTTTTGAGGCAGCATCAAGCTTGGCATTTTGCTGATTAGTTGGGAGAGTCTGAAGGGATTTTTCTGCCTGGGATGGCTTTGAACTGCAGTCTTTGCCACACAAAAATCCTTTATTACTTCCAATTAAAGCAAAACAGAGATCAGTGGGAACAAGTAGAACTTATGTGCACCCTGTCAAGAATTGATCAACAAATACTTGCCAGAACTCTGCAATGACAAAACTCAGTAGATGGGATGAGAGTTTGAGCATAGTTTGGCTGCCTGGAAAACCAGATAACCAAATTGTATAAGAGGCTCTCCTGGCCTGTACATGTTTCAATAGCATAACAACATAGCTAGCTTTTTCAGGTCAGGCTGGGTAAGGTTTAAAGAGAGTGTCCCACACGAGCTTTAGATCTTGTAAATCTAAACCAGTCTTTTACCAAGATTCAGCTGTGTGTGATGTAGTCAAGCAGGAGTGCAGTATACTATGGTGGAGGTAGGATGGTTCAGGCAGGATCTGGGCTAGACTGCATCCCTCAGATGAAGTGTCAAATCTCCTGGTTAGTTGCTTACAAAATTATACATAGACTGGTTAAAGACACTTGACTTTAGATGGACATACAGAATGACATGCTAGTTTTAATGTTAAATCACAGCCAACAATTACATACCAACTTTACTCATAAGCTGTATTTTAAGGCATACTCATACCTTCTCCTACATACT
Organism: Dipodomys spectabilis; assembly: GCF_019054845.1. Lineage (NCBI taxonomy): Eukaryota > Metazoa > Chordata > Mammalia > Rodentia > Heteromyidae > Dipodomys > Dipodomys spectabilis. The sequence continues at coordinate 1,168,354 of NW_024871204.1, read as the reverse complement.
CGAACTTTCTGAGGACGGGAACAGATATGTGGAAAAAAATATTTCAAAACAATTCTTACCTCATTACTGGTGTTTTTAATCACAGCTGGCTAGGAGCTGAGCTGGGACTCATTCCTTTTACTACTACCCTTGATAAAATTGTTTTCTTTTAACAAACAGCACATTTGATAAGAAATATAACGGTTTTTATGTATTATGATGAGATTATATTGAGCATGTTCACAAACTTACACTTAAACCAAAGTTTTAAGATGCACTTAGCTTTTTATTTATTTATATATTTATTTTATTGTGAAAATACCATACAGAGGGGTTACAATTACATGAGCAAGATAATAAGTATATTTCTTATCAAGCATTGTTGGCTCCTCATTTTTTTCCCCTTCCCATCCCTTCCCATCTACCCCCCGTCACTCTGACCCCCCTCCTTCGGCAAAAGTTACAAAGTTCGTTTTTTGAAATAATGACTTTTATATCTCATTGTTACAATGGGTCAACCTTTATCCCTTCTTAAACAAATTCATTTTTCCTTCCCTCCAAAAATTATACCAACATCAAATACAGTGAAAGCAGGGGTTATACAGTAGGGGAGAGACAAACAAAGCAACACAGAAATAATATAAATACGTTAGAAACAATCGCATGAAAGCAAAAACATTTGAATACTTATCTTGGGGTTCATTTCACATAACATCAACTTATCTGAACTTTTCTGCTTGTCTCAGACATATACAAGTGGCAAATAAGGGAAAACATGGGACCTCTATTTATTTGGGCCTGGCTTTCAACATTTAACTTAATTTTTTCCAATTCTTTCCATTTCCTAACAAATGGGGCAATGCCATTCTTTCTGATGGAGACATAGAATTCCATTGTGTATATATATACATATATATATTCTTGATCCATTCATCCACTGAGGGGCATCTGGGTTGGTTCCACATCTTAGGTATGGTAAATGGTGCTACAATAAACATAGCTGTGTTGGTAGCTTTAGGATGGTCATGTTTGTGATCATTTGGGTAATTGCCCAAAAAAGGGATGGCTGGGTCATAGTGGAGCTCTATGTGGAGTCTTTTGAGGAACCTTCATAATGCTTTCCAAAGTGGTTGAACAAGTTCACACCCCCTTCAAAAATGCAGTAAGTTTCCCTTCTGTCCACATCCCCTCCAGCATCTGTTGTTATTAGAGTTCTTGATTATAGCCATTCTTACTGGGGTGAGGTTGTATCTCAAAGTTGTTTGATTTCCATTTCTTTTATGGCTTTAGAGGTTAAACATTTCTTAATGAGTGTATTGGCCATCCTTCTTTGCTCTTCAGAGGAGTTTCTCTGTAATTCTAGCAAACTTATTTATACGGCAGTTGTTTCTTTAAGTATTTGATGTTGGGGGATTTAATTTTTTGAGTTCCAGGTATATTTTAGATATGAGACCCGTGTCTTGTGAAGACTTCTCCCAATCCGTGGGCTTTCTATTGAGCTTGTTAGCAATGTCTTTTGTCATGCAGAAGCTCTGCAACTTCATGCAATCCCATTTGTCCAGCCTTTCTTTGATGTGTTATATTTCTGGTTCTCTAGTAAGTAAATTTCAGCCTGTGCCAGGGAGACTTAGGGTTTATCCTATTCCATCCTGTGATGTTTTCAGAGTGTGTGCTTTGTCTCCCAGGTTTTGATTCATTTGGAGTTGATTCTGGTGCAAGGTGATATACAAGGATCTAAACTTAGTTTTCTACAAGTAGTTAGCCAATTTTGCCAACACGATTTACCGAAGAGGCTGTCTTTCTTCCATTCTATTTTTTATCTCTTTTATTGATTATTAGATGGCTATAGGTCTGTAGGTTCATTTCTGGGTTTTCAATTCTATTTGATTGGTCCTGAGGTCTGTTCTTATGCCAGTACCAAGCTGTTTTGATTACTAAGGCTTTGTAGTAGAGTTTGAAATTTAGTATTGATATTCCTACAGCACTGTTCATTCTATTAAGCTTCACATTTGCTATTCGGGGACTTCTCTTGTTCCATATGAAATTTTGGATTGCCTCTTCTATTTCCTTGATGAATGAGGTTGGAATATTTATAGGTATCCCATAGACTTTGTAGATAGCCTTGGGAAGAATTGCTATTTTCAGGATGTTGATCCTTCCAATCCAGGAGCATGGGAGGTTTTTCCACTTTCTAAGTTCTGTTTTGATTTCCTTTTTCAGGTTTTAAAGTTTTCGTCATAGAGGTCCTTCACTTATTTGGTTTATTTAATTCCTAGGTATTTTTTAAATGTTAATTTTTATTTTTTGTGAACATACTGTACAGAGGGGTTACAATTACATGGTCAAAATAATGAGTACATTTCTTATCAAGCATTGCAGCTTCCTCTTTGTTTACCCTTCACATCCCTTCCCAGACAGGTATTTTATTTTTTGTGCAACTATTACGAATGGAGTTGCTTTCCTAATTTCAGCCATGCATTTCTCATTGTTGGCATACAGAAAAGCCATTGAATTTTGAGGGTGAATTTTATATCCAGCTACTTTGCCAAAGCTTTTATTCATGTTGAGTAATTTGGGAGTGGAGTCCGAGGGATTCTTTTTATACAAGATCATGTCATCTGCAAAGAGGGAGAGTTTTACTTCATCTTTCCCTATTTGGATTGCCTTTACGTTTGCAATTTGTCTTATTGCTGTAGCTAGGCTTTCTAATACTAGATTGAAGAGAAGTGGAGAGAGTGGACATCCTTGTCTCGTTCCTGAGTTAAGAGGAAATGGCTTTACTTTTTCACCATTAAATATAATACTGGCTGTAATTTTGTCATATACAGCCTTTATTGTATTGATGAATGTCCGGATTCCTAATTTTTCCAGAGCCTTCATCATATATGGGTGTTGGATCTTGTCAAATGATTTATCTGTATCTGTTGAGATAACCATGTGATTCGCGTCCTTACTCTTGTTGATATGATGAATTATATGAATTGATTTGCTTATATTGAACCTTTTTTGAATCCCTGAAATGAATCCTGTTTGACCGTGGTATATGATTTTTTGGATGAATTGTTGAAGCCGATTGGCCAAAATTTTGTTTAGAAGCTTTGCATCAATATTCTTCACAGCAAATGGGTTTATCTATAGTTCTCTTTCTTTGATGAGTCCCTGCCTGGTTTGGGAAGAGGGTTATCATGACTTCATAGATTGAGTTCGGTAGTGAACTTTCTCTTTCAATTTCATTGAAGAGTTGAAAGAGTATTGGTGGGTGCTGTGCTTTGAAAGCCTTGTAGAATTTGTCTGTAAATCCATCTGGTCCTGGGCTTTTCTTAGATGGAACTTTTCTTATTGCTGTTTCTATTTCAATGCTTGATATGGGCCTGTTAAGATTGTTTAACTCATCTTGGTTTAGTTTCGGCGTGTCGATATTTGCTAGGAAAAGGTCCATTTCTGCCAAGTTCTCAAACTGATTAGCATAAAGGTTTGAGAAGTGTTCCCTTATAATATTCTGAATCTTGGTTTGTTAGTTTTTTTCCCCCCTCTCTGTGGTGGTTTCCATTCTCATCTCTGAGTTTATTTATTTTGGTCTGTTATCTTCTTTCTTGATAAATTTGCTAAGGGTCTGTCAATTTTGTTAATTTTTTTGGGGGTCCTGTCATCGGGCCTGAACTCTGGGCCTGGGCGCTGTCCCTCAGCTCTTCCGCTCAAGGCTAGTGCTCTACCACTTAAGCCACAGCGCCACTTCTGGCTTTTTTCTTTTTGCTTATTTGGTGCTGAGGAATCGAACCCAGGGCCTCAGGCATGCAAGCAAGCACTCTACCACTGAACCACCTACCTAGCCCAATTTTGTTAATTTTTTTTGAAGAACGAACTCTTTTTTTTTGTTGATTCTTTCTACTTTTTTTTTTATCGGTTCGATTTCAGTTAATTCTGATGTCATTTTTATGATTTCTTTCCGTATATTGGATTGGGGCTTATCTTGCTGCTCTTTTTCAAGGTGGTTCAGGTGTCTCATTAAATTGTTGGTTGCAAATCTCTCCAAATTTGTTGATGTAAGAACTCAGAGCTATAAACTTGCCTTTGAGTATTGCCTTTGCTGTGTCCCAAAGGAGCTGATGGTTTTTGTGTTCATTTTTGCTGTATATCATGAACATTTGAATTTCCTTTCTAATCTCTTCCATGACCCACTGGTCATTCAATTCTGTGTTGTTCAGCCTCCATGTGTTACAGGGCTTTCTTTGGTGGCTTTTGGTATTGAGTTCTAATTTTATTCCCTGTGGTCTGAGAGAATGCAAGGTATAACTTCAATGCTTCTAAATTTGGACAAGTTTGCTTTGTGACCTAAAATGTAGTCTATTTTGGAAAATGTTTTATGTGCTGCTGAGAAAAACTTGTATTCTGATGCTGCTAGGTGAAATATTCAGTAGATATATTTTATGTCTAGTTGATATCTGCAGTTGTTTAGATCTGCAGTTTGTCTTTTGAGTCTTTGTTCACTTGATATATCTAGTGGGGATAGTGGCATGTTAAAGTCCACAACAATTAGTGTCATTGGATCAATGTGAGATTTGAATTAGTGTAGTGTTTCTTGGATGAATTTGTGTGCTCCGTTGTTTGGTGAATAGATCTTTGGAATTATGATATCCTCCTGAAGGAGAGATCCCTTAATTAGTATGTAGCAACTTTCTTTAGTTCTTCTCACTATTTTTAATTTGAAGTCCAATTTATCTGATATTTAGATTGAAACTCCTGCCTGTTTATTGGGGCTGTTTGCTTGGTAGATTTTGTTTCAGTCTTTCACTTTCAAAATTTTTATTTTATGGTGAAGGTGTGACTCCTGAAGGCAGCAGATAGAAGGATCTTCCTTTTTAATCCAACTAGAGAGTCTATGTTGCTTAATTAGAGAATAAAGTCTGTTAATGTTGAGAGTTAGGACTAGGAGGTGTTTGGGAGTTCCTGCCTTGCTATCCACCTTCTTGGGGGCTGCGGCAACTGGGTTCTTCCTATGGTTCTTGGATTAGCAGTTTAGGTTCGTTTTCTTCGCCTTTATTGGTGTCTTTTTGGTTTTCTATGTGTAGGACATCCTTAACTTTCTTTTAGGGCTGGTTTGGTGGAGATAAATTGTTTCAGTTTTTCTTTGCTATGAAAGGCTTTTATTTGACCTTTGTTTATGAAGGAGAGTTTAGCTGAGTACAATATTCTTGATTAATAGTTGTTTGTCTTTAGGTCATGGCCTACATCATTCCAAGCTCTTCTTGCTTTAAGTGTCTCTACTAAGAAATCTGAGGTGACTCTAATTCGTTTCCCTTTATAATTGATTGATCTTTTCTCCTTGAAAACTTTAAGGATCTTTTCCTTTATCTGAATTGATCCTGTTAAGATTATAAAGTGACACAGGGATGTCCTATTCTCCTTTGGTCTATTTGGGATTCTAAAAGCTTCTTGTATCTGAATAGGCCTATCTTATTGCATGTTAGGATCCTGTTAAATAAATTTCCTAGACCATTAACTTCTGTCTCTATGTGCTCCTCTACACCCATTATCCTCAGATTAAGCCTTCTGATAATGTCTTCCAAATGTTGGATAGATCTATCATATTCTTGGATTTGTCTTGGATAGTTGTAAGTTCTTTTTCTGTAAAATTTAGGCTGTCTTCAATCCCAGAGAATTGAGCTTCTGCTGGTCTAACCTACTGTCAAGACTTTCTAATTTGTTTTTATTTCTTTTCCTTCTAATTCGTCAGCTTTGATGGCTTCAAATTCTTTGATGGACCTTTGTTTTAGATCTTGTATGAAGTTATTTAGTTCCTTAATTTGGTGTTCAGTGTTTATTCTCAAATCACTTAGTTGAATGGTTATGGTTTCCTTGGACTCCCATTCCTTCTGTCCGGTTCTATTCAGCATTCCATTGGTAGTCTCCCTGAATTCTTTCTGCTGTCTGTTTATGGATTCCATGTATTCCTCATCCTGCTCTTGCAGTTTCTTTATTACTTTTATTAGCTTCTTCATGTTCATGCAATTCCAGTAGTTCTCTTTGACTGTTCTCAGCTTGCTCACTTAGTACCTGTCTTTCCCTCTGACTGTTCTCAGCCTGCTCACGCAAGTCTTGTATCAATTTTTGAGTAGCTTCCTCATGCTCAGAGGATATCTGTACTAACCTTTGGTTTGCCACCATTCTCTACCTATCTCGCAAACACCAGTCCTTTGCAAGTGTTCAATCATTTCTTTTTTTTTTTTATCATGTTTACCAGTAGTATTTGTAGAGCTTTTTGGGAACTCTTCTCTGTATCATTCATTAATTGTTCTATTACCGGATTGTTGTGTCTGGGAGTTTAGAGACCTGGACTTGCTATTTTTCTTGTGTTTTTCCAGCTTTTTCTGTGCATTTGGTATGAAAGAAACACCAATTTTGTGCTAGAACACAATTTTAAGGCAAGCATCGACCAAATTTCTGTAGTTACACAGTCAAAAGGCTATAGATACAATGTAGTTCAATAGATATAATCTATTCTGCACCAAACAACTATGGATTAATGGGCTAAAAACAGCAAAGAAGAATTTGGAAAACCAGAAATTATTCGTTTTAGGTAGAAATATGGGGAAAATAGGCTTAGAGGGATGTGAAGAAGTAAAAGGAAAGTGAATTTAACCAAGTCCTAATCTCCGAGAGTGAAAATGATTGGACAGAATGATAGGAGAGAGATTAAAACAAACCAACAACAAAAAAAGAAAAAAAATGGAAAAACTAAAATTTAAATTTAAAACGTGAAACACTTAAAAACCATGTAAGCTTAAATAAGTGATATTTATAGGAGAAAACGATAGGATGAGATGAGGGAAGGGATAGAAAGGAGACATGAAAAACTAAAAAATAAAAATACTTAAAATTAGTTACTTGAAAATTACATAGGGATAAAGATTTAATACTGCTCTTAAAGAAGTTAAGCCTAAGTGGTTGTGATTTGAATAATAAATTTCTGGATTAAGTATGTACATAATGGGGGATAAGATCTAATAATCAATGACAGGTATTTCTCTGGAGATGAGTAGAAAAGCAATTAAGTCATGCAAAAAAGAAAAAAAAACACAAAAGCTTGAAAAGAATTTTTTAAAAGGACCAAAAGGTCAAAAAATATTTTAAAAAAATCACACACACACACACACACACACACACACACACACACACACACACACACAATAAAAATTATGAGAGAAAAAAAGATTAATAGAAAAAATTAAAATTAAAATTAAAAAAGGTACACAAAAAGAGGTCTTTGAATTTTTTTTTTTGGGGGGGGTGCAAAAATGGGAAGATCCTGTATCTCCCCTGTGTCTGTAACCAGTTTCTTGGTGGAGTCTTTAGTCTATTTGTGGTGTTTGGTTTTCCAAATATTTACAAACAAGGCCACACTAAAGCTACCAGCACAACTATGTTTATTGCAGCATTATTTACCAACCCAGATGCCCCTCAGTAGATGAATGGATCAAGAAAATGTGGTATATATACACAATGGAATTCTATGCCTCCATCAGAAAGAATGACATTGCCCCATTTGTTAGGAAATGGAAAGGCTTGGAAAAAATTACATTAAGTGAAATTAGCCAAGCCCAAAGAAACATAGGTCCCCTGGTTTCCCTTATTTGCAATATCTAGTATATGTATGAGTCAAGCAGGAAAGTTCAGATAATGTGATGTTAGGAAAATGAACCCTAAGATATGTATTTAAATATTTTTTTCTTTCATGCATTTGTTTCTAACTCATTTATAAGATTATTTCTTTGTAGCTTTGTATGTCGCTCCCCCACAGTATAATCCCTGCTTTCACTATATTTGATGTTGGTATAATTTGTGGAGGAGATGAGGAATAACAAGTCGTTTAAGGATACAGGTGGACCCGATGCAACTATGAGAAATAGAAGTTGTCATGTCAAAAACGAACTTTACAACTTTGGTGCGGGGGGGGGGGGGGTTTGGGGGGGAGCGGGGGAGGCTGGGAAGGGATGTGAAGGGTAAACAAAGGAGGAGGCTGCAATGCTTGATAAGAAATATACTCATTATCTTGACCATGTAATTGTAACCCCTCTGTACAGTATGTTCACAAAAAATTAAAATTAAAAAATTATGAGAGAAAAAAAGCTTAATAGAAAAAAATTAAAATTAAAAAAGGTACAAAAAAAGAGGTCTTTGAATTTTTTTTGGGGGGGTGCAAAAATGGGAAGATCCTGTATCTCTCCTGTGTCTGTAACCAGTTTCGTGGTTTGTGGTGTTCGGTTTTCCTGTGGGTTGATTGGTTTCTTAAGTCAGTTTGTTTGAGCAGGCAGAAAAATGCTCTGCATTACTCAGGATTTTGTGATCCTTCTCCCAGTCTAGTTCAGTGGGAGGGACATCTGCCTTGAGTATCACAAAATAGGAGATGGCTGTTTTCTCTAGCTTGGAGATGCTGTGATGAGGCTAGGTTTTGGGTATGGTTGAGGCCTTTCAGCAAACAGTAGCTTTTCCCTGAGGGGCTAGCTGGTGAGAGACTCACAGAGTCCAGCCTAGAGCCATTTTCAGGGTTTATGTTAACTGAATTTCAATTGTTTGTCTAGGCTGCTATAGGGAGAGGCAGCTTCTGGCTCTGTTTACCCAGTGAAGGAAGTCACTCCTCCAGGGGCAGAGGAACCCCTGCCTGAGCTGGATGACTTTCCCCTGGGTGGAGCTGAACTTGGCAGGTCAGATCAGGTACTTCTATCCTGCTAAATGACTCTTTTTTTTTTTCTTCCAAGGCCTGAGTTGGAGCTAGTTGCTCAGCCGGGACTTTGTCAGAATCAAAGATGGAGATCTCTGGTGATGGTGGGGCCGTGGGGGGGAAGGGGGCGACCTTTCCTCCTATGTTCCCGGAGAAGGAGTGAAGATGTCACGGTTCTACTCACGCCAGAGTCTTGGTTCCTGCTTGCCAGAATCTTGGTTTCTGCATAGTCTCAGGTATGCGATCTGTAGATCTGTAGGATGAACATATCTAATCCTTGTCAGTTCTTGCTGGTGTTGAGTAGAATCCACCCACCCACTGCATCTGGTGCCTTTGTCCCAGATTCTCTCTGGTATCGTGGCTAAGCAGCTGCTGCTGCCACCGCCCCTGGCCAGAGCTGCAACTAAGGTCAGGTGCTCAGATCTGTCTCCTTCCTGGATTTTCCCTCTCTTGCCAAACTCTCTGTACTGTGATGGCACACTTGTGATTCTCTAGTCTAGGATTATTCACTGGAACACTAAAGCTGCTTTCTATGCCAGAGCTTGTTTAGCCTGCAGCTTCTCCTCCGCCATCTTCCTCTGACTGTTCTTTCAGAATATTTGTCTGCATTTTGTGGGTGGAATTGGGAGAGCAATTTTGGAAAGCACAAATTTCATCACCAACACCGGTCTGCAAAATATAACAAGGAGCTAATACAGCATCATTGAGTAGTATGGAACTCCAAGGAGAAGTACTTGAATTGAGACATTATTAGAAAGAGTAACCATGCAAGGACTTTTTAGAAATGAGGTTGCTAGATTTCTCATGGAGCGATTTCATAACACTTTATGAAGCACAATTCACAACCTCACTGAAGTGTAGAGGGTTTTCCCTAACCTTTCTGTAATGTTCAGTCATTATCAATAACATATAGCTAATCTTGAATAATCCTCTAACAACAAAATGTTGATAGAGTGTTTATATGAAGAAAACCTAGGAAGGCTAACTTTTTCCAATTAGGGCAGTCTGTATTCTATGATCTAGCAGAGAGAAAACTAGGTGAGGATCCATTTACAGCCTTCTGAATAATTCTGATTCTGCCCACGTCAGTTATCTATCCATACCTGTGCCCGAGTAAGAGGATTTTAAAAGAATTTAGTGATTTCAAATTTAGAATTAAATGAGAATGAAATTATTTCCAATGCATTGCATTAAGATATTTAGAAACAACTGAGAAAACTAAAGGTCTATAAGATTTTTTTTATTGGAAGTGAAGTAATATGGGAATTTGGTTCTCTATATTTTAAGCAATTTGAAAAAGGAATTGGTAAAATAAAATGTACATTTGCCCAGACAACACTTATTAAATTTTGCATATTGAAAGGAGCACAAGCCTCAACAATATGTCAATGCTATCATCTTGTTTATCTCTAAGGGTTTAGGCTTCTGGTCGCTCAATATTAAAACTTCAAAAACTTTTTAATATTTAGCTAGTTGTGCAAATGGATTTCGCTTCATCATGTCAGTGTTGAATAGAGTGTATATGCATTTCAATGTGCAATACATCTGGATCTTTGTCAAACTTTCCATTTTTCTTCCTTCCCTTACCCCAACCCCCCCATCCCTTCAAGTTTACTACTTATATCCTTACACATGTACATCGAATACTATGAATGTATTAGTCCACCATTTCCCTCTCCACTCTTCTACCCTACTCTCTTTAAACCCAGATTCTCTATTGAGACTGGTTTTAACTTCATGCCTTTGGCATTTGGCTTTGGACTTGCCACATCTTCTATTCCATGTTTGACCTACAAAAATGAGGAAATTCCTCCACATTTCTAATCTCTGAATGGCTGAAATAGGTCTCCTTTACTATTCACCTTCTGTCCTAAATTTAGAATTGGAACTTCAGGGCCATCCAAGAGACCTTTTTTCTTCTCTACACACAGAAAACGAAAGAAAAATAATTTCCATGCTCTCAGCATTATGCTATTCATAATGAATTTCCATTACCTATCACTTCACCGGTTTAAATTTAAAGTCATGTTTTCTGCATTATATTCACAAAGTTTAAGTGAATATCAAGGGTAATTTGCCTAGTATTGGAATATTAGGGAAGATCTTCAATTTCTGATGATAGAAGCAAGAGTCAGTATTAATAATGCAGATTCCACTATGTAGTGAGCCCTGTATTCTTCTAAATGTTCAATAAATTTCAAGTTACTTTTTTATTAATAATTATAAAAGGTTTATTTCAGTATTTGAAATGCCACCCCTATTACTTGACAACTTTCTCTTTGTTAGAATGAACTTTCCCCCCTATTTCTCCCACAAGCTCAGGTTAAGTCTCCTTTGGCTTTATTGTTTGAGTGGTCAAGAGATGAGGGAAAATAGAGAGATGATCATTACTCAGATATTTCCTTCCTCTTCTGTTTTTGCTGTTCTTTTTGAGAGGAAGTCTGGAGCAGGGAATAAGAGTGATGCTTGATTTCACCATACAAGGGAGCATTCCTTGCATGTCAATTATTGTTTCTCAGAATCACTTAAACTGATTACTCTTGCCTTCTCTCTAACAGTAACCTTACTATGGCTTCCTTGGTGCAGGAGGAAGCACACTAACAGGTTATTACCTGTAAATTGGTATTTTATGTCTCAGTTTACAACTACCAAAAATAGAAAGCTTTGGCTACATAAATGCAAAAGCACTGATTGTCCAACAATACCTTAGTGATGAGTAGAAAATTCTACTCAGCTCCCCCTCCTCGCGTATCTTCCCTTCCCTTCTCCTCCCCTCATTTATCATCCCTTCCCTTCTTTCTTGGGGTCTTGCTCCTCCATATTCATCTCTATCATCTCTATTTTTCTCTTTCAGTAGCAAATGATTTGGTTTTTTAGACAACACATAAATAATTGAACAAATATTTTTCTCTGATTTTTGTGATTATTTATTCTTTAGAAGTGAGTTGTAGCAGAACACCAGTGGCTTACATCTTGCTACTTGGTAGGTTCAAATTTGACAATTGCAATTCGAAGTTATTCCAAGTAGATAAACCTAAGAGATTCGTTTCTCCAGTTGTGGTGAAAGGAAGAAGTACAAGTGTGGCTTAAGTGGTATAGAGCAAACATTGAGAATTAAAGCCTCGATAGAGCTCAAGGCCAGCAGTTCAAACCCCAGTACCAGCACAATATAAAAAATAATTGAGGGGCTGGGAAGATGGCTCAGTGGTAGAGTGCTTGCCTTGCATGCCTAAGGTCCTGGGTTCGATTCCTCAGCACCACATAAGCAAAAAGAAAAAATCCGGAAGTGGCGCTGTTGCTCAAGTGGTAGAGCGCTAGCCTTGAGCTGAAAAGCTGAGGGACAGCACCCAGGCCCAGAGTTCAGGCCGCACGACCGGACCCCCCCAAAAAAAACAAACAAAAATAAGAATAATAATAAATGAGTCCTCTATTTTGAAAAGAGATATTTCTCCAAAAATTATACTCAGGATAATTTTCAAGGTCTAAGACTCTTTGAAATGACCTTTCCTATCATAAACTGATTCCTCTGCTTGATTCACATTATGGAACATAGGAGTCACACTTCACAATAAAAAGTATGTACATTGCTAAACAGTTCTTACCATTTTTAATGAAAGGAAGCATGGGAGATGAATTAACCTCACTTGGGTGAGTTAGGTTTGACTCACTGACAGACTTTTGCAAGTAAGTGAGGATCTGTTTTACATGTAAAGACGTCTATATAGATAGTTTTAAGGGAAGGAGAACAAGCTAGCTGATGTCCAAGTTTGAATCAGAGTAAGTTCATTTCAGTGGTAAAGAGAAGTTCATCTCATAGAACTCTGTGCAGACAGTAATTTCAAAAGGATTTAAAACGCATGTCTATGTTGTGAACAGCCAAGTTTTCACAAATAAAAACAATTTCCTGAGCCAAGAAAATATAAGTTAGAGCAAAAGAACTATGTTAAATACAGTTACTGTCTGAGTGACAGGTGTAAAACAGTTCTGTAATCACAACTAACATATAAATTTTTCATCATGTCCCTAACAAGAATCTCCATGATAGTCCTTGCTAAATCTGTCATAGAGGAGTGGGTATTTGTCAGTGGGCAATTGTCAGTGTTGTTTAGGGTCCAATACCTTCTATAGTCGCTTCGGTTGAAAACCAAGTACACAACATGAAGTGTCTCAGAAAAAGAGTTGTCGAACTAGGCACCTAAGGGATTTTTGTGCCACTGTGAATATTTATCGTTTTTCTTCTTGTAACTACACCTGTCAATGTGAAGTCCTTTCATGTTAAGAATAATAGTTTCTGTACCTTTTGTTCCACTGACAAATTTCAGATATAAATATAGCCGGGCACTGGTGGCTCATAACTGTAATCCTAGCTACTCAGGAGGCTGAGATCTGAGGATCATGGTTCAGTGCCAGCCCAGGCAGGAAATTCCATGAGAGTCTTATCTCTAATAAACCTCCAGAAAACAGGAAGTGGCGCTATGTCTCAAGCAGTAGAGCTCTCGCCTTGAGCTGAAGAGCATAGGGACAGCACCAACGCCAAGAGTTCAAGCCCCACGACTGACCAAAAAAATATATGTATATATATATATATATATATATATATATATATGTACATATGATAATATGAATTACATTTAAATATAAATAAATATTTATGATACATTTAAAATATAACAAATACATGATATATTTATATTATATGCACATATTTACATAAATAGAATCATATTATATGTGTATGTTTATAAATATATTTATAAATATATAAAATTGTAACTTCTATTCACAGAGTGCATCTGAAGATTTTGGGGAAAATTCAGTGTTTCTAAAGGCTCACTACTGACCCATCTTACTTTCAATCATTTTTTCCACTAATTACAATGTCTGGAGTACTAAGACTAAATGATTATGAAAGAGAGTAGTTGTTTTATTCCTTATGATTTTGGATGAGAAACATCTACTTAATTGGTATGAAACCTACAAAATATGATCTTGAAATCACACTCCACAAACTGGACATATTCAGTTTAGCATCTTAGCAGGTCTGAAACTTTTATTTGAATCCTGTATCTCACATACATTCAGTTTCCTTAGAGTCAGCTATATATACAAACATGCATGCATTTTCACTCACATGACATACTAAATATAACACTGTAATAAAAAGTTATATGGATACTGAAAGAGAACACCTTTGCAAATGTAATTAAATTTTATTTTTAAAATATAATGCAGTATTGAAATACTGATGAAAGAGCAGCTGATGTTTCAAATACTAGAGTGCCATACTAAAGAGCATGTTTCTCAGTCTAAACATCATTATTTCCATCCTTACTTCTCCCACATAAAAAGCATAAATAACTACAAAATTAACCTATATGTTCCTTAATCACTCATTGACTAAACAAGTTATAATAAATATACACAATGATATATTATTTAGCCACACATAATAATGAAATCATATCATCTTCAAAAAATGGATAGAACTGGAAACCTTCTTATTAATGCAATCTGCCATACTGTGAAAAACACATACTAGATTTCTTATATGCAGACTCTAGAACCAGAAAATACAATGAATGACCCAGGTTTAAAATATGGAACTGATTAAATTTGGAAAAAATTAAGAGAGGACATGAAGAGAAATATTGTGGATAAATATATTCAAATATTTTATAAGTAAGTATGATGGTATAATAAAACTAATAAAAGGAATAAAATGTAGATGGCTACATTATATGGACATATGTGTATAACACAATAAAACACTTTTTGAAATTAATATTTGCTAATAAAAAGACAAAAATTAATTCCAGTTGTTATATATTCATATGTTAATTTCCATTTTTTCCTCTGTTGTTTCCTTGATAAAGAAAGGGAGAAATTGGTTTTGCTCATTTAGAAAGACAATCTTGTCCAATTAACGTTAAAGTATTCCAGTTAATTACTGTTAATGTGAAATTTTCCCATCAAATAAATAATTATATTAGAATATTTAAAATGCACTCTTAAAAATATTATTCCTATAGGTATATACTTTATGACATTTATTGAATATGTTTACTTAATCACTATATACCATTTTCTGAATGAAGTTTGGTATATGAAACTAGGATATATTATACCCGACCAGGAAATCAATTATTCAAACAGTTTTCTCAAAAATGCCTATAACGAAAAAAGAGGTAAATCCAAATTATGTATATTTGAAGACAATACTTGGTTAGTCCAATTCTCATATTCTCCATTCCCTTCTTGAGAATAATACACATTGTAAGGAAATGCTTAGAATGTTTTGGAGAAATAGGTTGACTTTAAACCAATGAGTTACTCTATGCTGCATTTTGTTTACTTAAATCCAGAAAAGTTAAATTCTTACCTTATCATTTTCCTTAGGTTTCATACTCAGGTTTAATCTCTGATGGGTGTCAGATAAAGATGTACACATTTTTTTAACTGTGGCTAAATTTAGGCTGAGGGCACGGTCCTTGTGCCTGTTTTTGGTCAAGACTACTATCTACCACTTGAACCTCAGTGCCACTTTTGTCTGGCTTTTCCTGAGCAGTTCATTGGAGATAAGAATCTAAGAAACCTTCCTGCCTGGGTGTGCTTTGAACCATAATATTCAGATCTTAGCCTCCTGAATATCTATTATAGGAAAAAAGATAAGTAAAAAGAATATTTGCAAATTTTCTGATCTCAAGAATATCACTTGGGGAAAAATGATGCAGCAAAGTTTAGTGCAGTGTTCTTAGAACAATAGAAAGGGCATTACATTAGTAGAAGTGTATATTTTTTTCACAATAGTGTTAAGCTAGTCATGCTGTGAAATTTAGGGAATTTTAAGGTGCACCTTACAAGTTGGAAATTGTTCGGCTAGAATGACTTCACTGCATAAAATGTTGGGATTGATTTTCATAGAAATAATAGCTTACTCTGATGAACAAATGTTTACTCCAGAGGAATTAATTATTATAGATACTTCATAGTTTTATCTTCAACCAGAATGTGGCTGCATCTATTGCAGAATTAAATAAAATGCAAACAGGCACTGTTTTAAATGTCTCTGGTATGGCATGTTCAGAATTTGAAAATGAGTAGTTAGTAGTCATAGGAATTTTGAAGAACACATATATTCCCTCCTCTTAACAAAAATTCAGTTTTAAATGTTAGGAGTTTCCAGAGAATTGAACTATTTTCTATTTAGTATGAGACAATACTAAAATAATGTTTTTTTTTTTTTTTCAAAATAATGGCAAGTATATTCTGAAAATTTTGTATAGTTTGATAACATTCCAGTTGCTGACCCTCTGATAAAGAAAGGGGCAATTAATTCAAATTAGAAGCCAAATATTGTTCATTTTATAAAGGTAATACACATAGAATAATATTTACTATAATAATACAGTGAAATTCTATTTTATGTAGCTTATTTTTAAATTTAATTTTATTGTCAATTTAATATATAGAAGGGGTTTCAGTAATTGTAATGTAGTGAATACATAATATGTCGAACTTTTTACCCGCTCCCTCATTTTTCTCACACTTTTCCTTTTCCCCAATACCCCTCACAAGATGTAGTGAAAATTTCCAACATGTTGTCTTGTGAGTATTGCTATGGCATTGGTTTGCTCTTTGTCCTCTCTGTCACCATTGTGTTGTTCCTCTTCCCTTGCCAAATTAAGATAAATATGTATACAATACACAGGATACTGAAATCATATGCAGCAGGAGATAAACCACAGGAGAAAACACAAAAGAATAAAGAAATCACATAGTACATTAAAAAAAAAAACAACCACAAAGGAAAACCTTTGTTTCAATGTCTAGGAGTTCATTTTGCTCAGCATCCACTTATATGGTCATATATACATAGTTCTTGAGCCATTCTGCTCATCTGCTACGACCATCCTAGACATTTCCTACTTATTACACATGAGGGAAACCATGGAATCTGTTTCTTTGTGTCTTGCTTAATTTACTTAGTAGGATTTTTCCAAGTCTTTCCATTTCCTTATGAATTGGAAGCATAGAAATCCACCGTGTGTGTGTGTGTGTGTGTGTGTGTGTGTGTGTGTGTGTGTGTGTGTGTGCGTGTGTGTGTGTGTATTAATGATTTCATCGATTTTATCGATTCGTTCATCTTCTCAGTGGCATATTGGTTTAAAACATGATTTCATGTAAGTATCACTTAAGGTCATTCAAAAATGACAGATGCCACCTCCCCAGATATACTGAAATCATGGTTTCTAAGTAAGATAATATTTTATGTTGGTACAAGTGTTGAGATATCTGGATGATGTATATTTTGCACTGTATTAGGCAGGAAGATATCATATAGGATAAAAATGGTAGTGACAAAATATTCCCTTGAGAAAGATTTAGGAGGCTGCCAGAAGTATGAAGAAATTCAGATAATTTTGAAGAATTTAGAAATGCAAGCTCAAGTATGTCTCTTTAAATAAAGATTATGTAAGCGGATGGTCAAAAGAAGGGGAAGAGTAGAAATAACTGAGAGCAGATCAGTGTCCCAAATCAGAGTATAAAAAGATATAATCTATAACTTCCAAGTTAAAATAGAGAACAATATAATACATCCAGCTTAATTTAGGAACATGCAATATATTTACTTGGCTTTTCCCTACTTTAATGCTCCAGCAATAAATGAAGATTTATCAGAAAAATTAAGTGATTTCCATTACTTTAACCTGAACACTAACTGCGATGAGCCCTTTTTTTTCTCACTTTGCACTTGGAAAATAGTCCCTAATTTGATGATGTTGTGGCTGATTACAGTCAGAGTTAGGGGCTTCTACTTGTACAATTATCACAGAATAATTTAAAGCAGTTTTTTCCCCCAAGATATTCAACTATATTCTCTGAAGCAGTACTTTGAACACATCCTCACTCCTGAGCACATAATTTGAAATTTTACTCCACATTTCCTTGGCACATTCTACTTTGTGCTTTTGTCTTCTTTGCACATTCCTTTTGAGATTATGGTTGCTCTATTTCCATTTCATCTTTACAAACTGCTAAGAACATTGTTCCACTACCAGTTTTTGTTTGCATACGCCCCGTCTATTTATCACGGTACTTTGACCATGTTAAACAATAGGGTAGTACTCACTCTCTGAGGAGAAAAGTTCCACAGTATAACCCTATACCTACATTCGAGGATATAGAATTTAAAGCATTATGAGACATTATCTCATTAACAGTGATATTGGAATTGAAAGGCTCCTTAGGGGCATTTTCTTGGAACTCATTTGTTTTCCCAGGAGAAATATAAATATCCACAAAATTTGGAACTAATTAGTAAGTATATGAATTAACACTAGATCCTAGATGTTTTGTTAGTACAAGTCAAAATTGTGTTATTGTTACATCAGAATCCTTTCCCACTTGCCAATGTGTATGAAAAAATAAAAGAAAAGCATTAACACAAAATGTCTAATCTTTCTGGGCATTTAATCTTAGTGGTGAGGGTAATGTCTGAACTCTTCCATTCAGTAAAAACTTGAAGGTTATAAGAGCACTTTCTACATATAAGAATTTGTAGCAGGTTGATTGACAGGGTTATTACAGCATGGAGATATTCCTAACAAAAATTAGATTTAAATGGAGTATATGGCAGTTATGACGTGTCAATGGCTACTCAGGCATTTTTTATTCTACAGAAGAATCAATTCGAGGAGGCTTCAGTCACATCAGTAAAGCTGTATGTTCAACCTAATACTTGGTGCTACTTGTCCTACATTTATAATGATTAGGCTGATAAGATATACGAACATATCTAAAGACATTTCAATAAAATCCCAAAATGGTGTGGATACATGGGTCACTCCTTGGAACTGTAGCACAAATTAGGTTTGCCTGTGCTGTAGTTCAATCTTTATTCACCTGGCTAAACAAAGTCTTCAAAAATATTCACAGAATACCTCTAAGTAGTTAATGAGAGTTATATCTGTATAATTCTTCTAAGGTCAGGATAAAAGCATTTGTTCCTTGAATTTAAAATCAACAGGATCTGTTGAATGCATGGATTCAGAATTTCATGACTTCACATTCATATCTCAAAATTTTATCAATATGACTTTCACCAAAACACTGTTCTTTTTGAACTTGTCTATGTCCTTTACTTTCCAAATCCAAATAGCATATTTCCTTCAATATATTCCTGCAAATTCGTTCTTTCCTTTACTTCTGTAAATCTGTGTTTATTACGTTTTTGTTTCCTTATTTATCTCTTTCTTCTAATCTTGTCCACACTGTTGCTTGCATTGCTCACACATGTGTCAGAATTTTCCTTTTCTTCTTCCCTTTAATAATACCACTGATTTTTATCATTTTTTCATATTCATGGTCGTGGATATTTTGATGATATCTAAACAGGCCTATCTTTGCATCTGTTTAACATAAACTTTAGAATTTTCTGAGAGTTTTTTCCTCTAAATCCATCATTTCCACCTGTAGTCTTTATCACGAATAATATAACTAACACAAATGCTAGCCAGAGATGTGAAGGCACTTTAGATTTCTTCTTTCCCTTCTACTCCCTGCCATTAGATAAGATGAATGATGAAGATTTTCTCAGTTTCTTTCACTAATACAATTTCTATGTACTCCCTTTTATGCGCCTGACACCAGCCTGTTTCAATTATTCATCACTGATCCCCTATTCCTAAAACAACCGTTTACAAAGTATGATTTTTCCACATAGTCTTTTCATATTGTTCCTCTCCATCACCAAGTTACTCTCCTTGTAAGCACACAGAGTGAAGAGCTCAGATACAAATTCCAGTATCATTATTTACTCACTACATTGACTGTTGGTCTTACATTTCTCATCTGTAAATGGAGGTAATCTACCAGAAATATTGAAGAATATATTTGTTGACTTCTGGAGCAAGAAAAAAGATAGCTGCAGCGTCCTTATATTTTCCACCTTAGCTTATAAATAAAGAGTCAAATTCAATTTGTTGGTATGAATTCACAAATAGTTTCATGCAGAAATAAAAATAAATTTTAAGTACTGGCTCTACAGTCTGTGTCCTTTTATGGTAACTACAGATATGTAAGTGGTATTATGTAAATTGGGTCATGTGTTTACAGCTTTACTGAAGAACATACTCTTAATATATCATTGGAAACATTAATTTGAATACTATCTATATGAGAATGTTATTTGAACTAATAACACTTAGTTGAAAACTATAGCTTAGTCCATCAAAATGTTTGAAATAAACGATTTTATTTATTAGAAAAAAATACCACCAAGAAAATGAGTACACATTAGAGAAACAGCAGGAATAAGGTTAGGGTTTTTTAGTGTCTGAACCTGTTTATGTGATTTTATTTATTGATATTGAAACTCTCCTCTCCTTATTCTTATTGTATGTAATCCAACACTGTTTATAACTATGTATTCAATGTGGGAAATCTACCTTCAATGATGTCTAAAGTTCTTTTTTACCTTTTCAATCACAACATTGTCATTATCAGGCTACACTGTGGTCATCATCATCATCTTCATCAAAATTATTATTAGCATCATAGTGTGATATGTGTGCATGATTTTGCTATTATTTTTCTTTTGATTAATAATTTTAATGTTACCACTGTGCATACATCCATATTAAAATTTTGAACAAATAAAGAAACACGAAAACTAAACCACATCAGGTAGGTTGATATGTGCTCATAACAAATTATGGAATAGATTTTTGATGCATTGCAAATTCCTAACCAGTATAAATTAACTTCCTCTTTCCCCCTCACTACACAAAAATATTTAAGGGGTTAGACAGAACTTTTTCAAGTGATATACTGTAAATGTTACTACAATATCAAGTGTATATCTAAAATTCCCTTGAAAGTAATAAACTCCACTTTCTATTGAAATATTAATTATTTTATGCTAGGAAACATTTTGAAAATAGACTGCATATCTTTGAAATGAAAAAAGTCAAAAACAGTAGAAAAATTTTAGAGGGAGTCTGTCTTCAGATATATATATATATATATATATATATATATATATATATATACACACATATATATACATATATATATATATTTAAATGTTACGTTTCGAATGACATACATTTTTAGAGATTATTTGTCATCAGAAATATATACATATGTCTAAATTTATTTGTAGAGAGATATACACTATGGTGAAACAAAAATCTTAAAACATAATTAAAATTAACAAATACGTCTAAAGAAGTGGCAGTGACTCACTCTTATAATTCAACTTATTCTGTGTAATGAGATCTTAAAATTCTGTTTGAAACCAGCCCAGACAGAAAACTACTTCTTAGATTCTGAAAAATATAAATTAGTTCTGGGCCTCAAGTTCTAGAGTGCTGTCCTTGAGAATAAAAAGGCTTAGGGACAATGCTTATGCCTTGCATACAACAACAACAACTCAACTCCAACAAAATTTATCACATTAATTTCACAAAAGCATCTTTTAACTGCTGTGAACATTTCTTAGAAACATGAATACAGGCCCCTGGAAAATGTTAAGTAAAAAGTAAAGAATATTTACATCTATGTTAAAGACATGAATATTTAGTTTGTTTAAGATATTTAGGTAATGATTAGGAATTAAGTATAATGATACATAGGTACTATATTGGGATTGGACTTTTATTGTATTTTGCCATAGTTATAAGATGATATTTGTAATGATTATATAAAATTACTCTTGCTTCGTATTTGAATTATAATAAATGATAAACTTATTTAAATGTTTCCAAAGCAAAGGAGTGTCAATTCTTATGTAATTTCAAAACAATTAAGAAAGTTATTCCAAGGCTGGTTTGCTCTAAGACTATATTTGTTTTCTTATTCTAATTGTCACAGGTTTGTAGAAATTAAAATTCCAAAAATTCAATGGATGTTGTCATTCAGGAACATCTTCTTAGTTACTAATATTGGAGTCCTTTAAGTAGAATTGTTTTATTTCATTTGTTATTTTCACAAATAAATCAAGATGATTGTGTATTTTGTTTCTTTTCACTGCTATTGTCTCTTATCTTGAGAATATTTTTTCCCTAGCAAAGTAGAGAAAAACAATTGGATTGAGTAAGTAACATATGGCTTTCATAAAATGCAGATGCATAGATTCTGTGTTCTGTGATTTACCAAATTTTCTTCCAGAAAAGGTTATCAATTATTTATAAGTGATGCATAATTCCTAGATATTCCAGTTATCATACACTTTTTGATTGAGTTATCTCTGTATAAACTCAAAATAAACAGACAAAAACCTCAACATAGACAGACATTATATCTTTGTTTAAAAAGCTGTAGTTTACAAAGTTTTTAAGCCAACACCAAAAACATCTTTTTAGGTATTCTGCATTTTGTGTGCAGTAATTTTAAAAATAGTTTCTCTTTTTTTGTTGACATGTAATTCACTCGCAATATATTATCTCCATGTATTGTATACATTTTAGTGCTTTGGAAGTGAATTGTACAGTCATACGTTTTCCAAGCCTAATTTTCACAAACTTGCATTTCTTCAAATAGAAATACTGTAAATTTTAGAACAGACATTAAAATAGATATGAAATTCAGTTACAGGAATTTGTCCAGCATACCTCCTCTATAGTGTGTCTTTTCAAAACTTGTTTTGGGGGATCATTTCCAGGGTCTCACACATACTACTCAAGTGCAATGTCAGTAAACTACATTCCCTGTCCAAATAAGTTTTTTACTTCTCTTTAATACATACATAGAAGTGTAATAAATAGATCCTATAAATTCTCTTTGAACTTTTGAAAACTTGCTTGATATAATGATTGTAGTATTGTTACAAATTGATTTGCTATGTGGAGTATATCAATTTCTCCACAATTGCACTACTATATTTTGTATAATCTTTTTATATTATGGTCATACTAGTGAGTTTTCTTTTGATTTATTCTTAGATATTAAAAAAGAACTCATTTCATTTGCTCCTCCTATTGACTATCAATTTACATATGTTCTTTAAAGAAATACCCAATTTGGGAAAAATTTATATAGATTTAGAAGATATAAAAATACTTAGACTCAAAATGATTGTAGCGTTAACATTGTAGTATTAACAAATATGTCTCCTATATCTGTTGGATATGTTTTCATTTCTGTTATATAGTCCTGTGAATTATGAAAAGTTATCAGTTGATATTATCCAGTTTATTCTTGCTTTTCTTTAACCGCTAATGCTTTCCTTGTCATTTTTTGAAACCTTTACTGATCCAATGTCATGAATTTTTACATTTATATTTTGTAGGTTTTTACATCTCACATTTAGTTTTGTAATCGTTTTTTATTTTTGCATAAGAATTGAGGTAGTAGTCTAAGAATTTTTTTTTAAATCTGGGTGGCAATAGTGACAATACACCCATTAAAGATTCTATTTTTATTTCATAAAGTCATGGCATTCTTTTCAAAATATACCGACCATAAAACTGAAAATTTTTGTATTGTGAAAATACCGGACAGAGGGGTTACAATTACATAATAGTATTAACCAAAGCATGCTATTTGCAGAGGAGTATTTAAACGGTGTAATTTCTTATAAAATTGAACTTTAAATTCAAGGAAATGAATACCAGGAAACTGTCACTTGGAAGATGTGAGAGAAAGTCAAAGGGAAGGAATAAAGAGCTATGGAGGAAGAGAGGGAAGGTATAATATTCAATGCTGATAGTATGAAACTAGAAAAAATGAAAGTGGGGTGAGGTTTGGAAGGGTAATTTATGTGAAGATCCATTGTATTTATAAACTGATTTGTGGAATAGAAATTCTTTTGACCAGCTATTTAATAAAAATATAATTAAAATCAATGGAGACATCTGATCTTAAACTGCGTTCTCTTAAACCATGAGTTAATATAATAGTCTCCTACTCAGAAATATTATTTGCAGGTATTTTCCTCATAATGAAAGAAAAGTGACCAATGCAATGAATATCAATACATCACATTGTGTATTCTAAATAGACACAATAAAAAAATCACAGTAAAATGTTAGAATTCATTTCATGATAAAATAATAGGTAGAAAGTATCAAATGCTGATTGTTTTTCCAAGTACTTTACCTATGGTATCTAATTTAATCCTCACAATATTCCCATAAAGTGGATCTGCTTCTATTTTTAATTCTCAGATGATGATACTGAAGTCTTCAGAGTTGGAATTACTAGTACAACATGTACGCATGGTAAGAGTTAGCCTGTGGCCCCTCTCCCACTGTATCAAATAACCTCATTTTATTTTATGACTAAAATACCAGAACTTAGTCTACTAATTCTAGGAAAATTTCCCAAAATTATTGTGAACACTCTAATAATATTTCACTTTATCTTTGTTAGAAAATAGGTAGCTTTAATATGAAAGCTCCAAGTTCATAGTCAATTTACACCTCCTTGGTGAAAGGAACTGCTAAAGTGTAACATTCTTGATTTCTAGATATGCTTGGCGACCCCATCTCTGTTTAACACAGTCTTACAGATAGAATGACCTGCCCAATTCTGAATGGAAACAGACTGCAGGTATGATGGACCAATCATTTCCACATTGTAGCTCACCTAAGTTGTTTACCATGAGAAGTATTTGATAGCTTTTGATGTGCAACATTTTGAGAGAAATGTACTTCTTTAAAATGTTATTAAAGCAAGACTGATATAAAAATCACCTTTGACCCCACATAAATATTTTACCTCTCATATACCCAAAAACGCACTCTGACCTATCATTAATGCTAGGAACGAGAAGTTAAAAATCATAGACACCAAGACCTAAGCATGAATTAAAGAGTCTCCAACTTGTGAATACAATTGGTTTAAAAAGTCATCAATACTAAATTTTTAAAAATTTCTTATGATACTGAAGATTCAATTATAAATATTAACACTTGAAAATAACTCATTTTCTTGGGAGTAGTACACAAAACACAAGATTAATCCTAATCATTTTAAAAGACCTTTATTTATACCAAAAATCCACTCCTTTAAATACAAAGATCCTAAAAATAACCAAAGTACAGACACACATCATCTACACACATCATCTACATTCAGAGGACTGTGTTAATAGAAAACAAAGTTATACTAATAATAAATTAGCTTACAAAATTCACTTACATTCTTCTATTCTATTCCATTTAGTTTCATAAAAACTAGATTTTCATAAAATGATGCATAAAAGCCTTTATATGCACTTACATTTTCAGATCTTAACAATATTTATTTCAGAAATGTCTTTGGCTTTTTAGTCAATGAACTGAAATAATTCTAAAATATTTAAAGGCTTTTCAGAAGTTGCAAGATTCACTCTGGGATGTTATTTATATTTCGTTATATATATACGAAAAGCCTTATTTGTTAAGTTGCGATAGTTACTCCCACAAAAGAGCCATTAGTGAAGATCCCTTTGCATGTACAACTTCAAATACATCCATTATCTGGAGATGACACATGCTTTTTGTTTGTTTGTTTTTGAAAGGAATATCTAGCAAGCTTATCAACAATACCGATTTTCAGTCAATATCATGGGACATTCAAACGTAAAAATTTGGAGTTGATTATCTCTTAGTGAGAATAGATATGATCTTATAAAGAAAGTTATTTTCAACAGAAAGCCAGAATTTATCCACCTTGTGTTTCACGGGAATAACCAGAGAGTAATACCGGTTTGGTCAAGTCGGTCAAACTCACTCCATGAGCATATTTTAAAATTATAACCAATTTAAGAGGTCAAATACATATTTTGAACTGACAGTCATCTTACAGCAATAACTTACTACCTAATTATGTCTGTATCTTCTTTCCTAGCATATAATAAGAGCTAAAGCTGTCTCTTTTATCTAACTTAATGTAAATGATTTGATTCTGATGATGTTATTATTTGACAAATAAAGTGTACAGAAGGGGGGTCGAACTGAAATAACATGACAAAACAATGATAAATAAAAATATTGCAACACAGTTAGCTCTTTTCAGTCCCACCTTGTCCATATTGGCAAGCAACATTGCAACAGCACATGCACACATTTACACACACATATACATACATGCTAAATTCAGGGTTTACTGCACAAAAAAGTTCAAATAAAATATTAATGATTAGTATAAATGATAATTTGCCTTACTAAAAAGTAATACACTATCCAGTCACCACGGGTTTTATGTTTTACTTGTCTATCCACATGTGACCACTTAATTTATTTTTAATTAATTAACTAATTCATTCATTCATTTGTTTGGTGCTAATAATAGGGCTTGAATTTAGGGCCTGGCTCTGTCCCAGAAATTGATACTTTTTTTGTTTTAGTTTTCTCAAGGCTATCATTTCACTGCTTGTACCACAGCCCCATTTCTAGCTTTTGTTGGTTTCTTTCAAATCAGAATCTAATGGCCTTTTTTTTTGGTTTGGTCTGGTTTCAAACCACAAACCTCAGACTTCATCTTTCTGATTAGCTAGGATTAATGACATGAGCTACCAGTGTGGCTTCTACTTTTTCCTCTATACTTATCTATTTCACATACTTAGATCGTAATCTAAAATTGAGTATAGAAGCAAGATGTACAGTGATGAAATTGTCCTGTCAAAACATCAAGTTAGTAATTTAAATTTCTTCTTCAGACCATACACAAAAAATACCATGATTTAGTATAAGAGAACTCATTATTGGACATATGAGCTTGAAGAGCTTTCTAATAGATTCATTATTTATTGTTATCCAACATTAGAAAAAATGTATAATGCAGTAATAAAATAGAAATCCTTTGCATGACTATTAAAGACACTTGTTTTCATCTATAAAAGTAGGCCTGTCTATTGTCTTTAAGTGGTTTCTATGATTGAAGGTGTTTAATAAGAAGTCAAAATGCATTAGTAGTCCTTTGCTATCAATTAAATCTCACTTTTTCTTCTTGGAGAATATAATGATCAAAGCAATAGTTGAGAATCTGCAAGGAATATTTCAGAATCATGCTTCCAGTGCAAGTGGATCACCAGTAAGTAATCCTCGATACCATTTTCCACAAAGATTTGTCACAGATATAATTGGCTTGCCTTCTCTTGCTGAATGGACCTATTCCTTCATTCTACAGGAAAAGTGTGATTCAACTGATTTCATTCAGATCTCTTCCTACAATTTTCAAGGATTTAGATTCTTGTCTACAATTTGGTCAAAGCTACGTCTCTTTATGTAGACTGCTATAAATGTATTTACTAATTTCAAATAAATACATAAATTCTATTTCCATCTTTTTTCAAAACATAAAATTCTGTGTGCTCTATAAATTGATCAGAGGCATGCATTTTTCTCATTCCTAGAATAAACTGCACATGAACACACCACTGGTCCATATTTTCAGTCTGAATCTTTGAATACGGAGGGCCATCTTTCCTCTGCTCTCCATCAATTCCCTAATCTACAGTTAGAATAATTTCAAATAGTAAAAATGGAAAAAGAGAAAATAAATCATAGTGAAAAAACAGATGCAGAAAATTCACCGGATTTTGCTGAACAGTTCAACTAACATGAACTATTAGGGAAATACATGTACACATCATTCCCAATGGCACTCAAAGTCTCTGGTTAGGCAATTGTCATGAAGATGAGGAACACGATGAAAAAGTGAGGAATGGTATCAATTGCAAGAAAAAAATGGAGAAGGATCCAAGCAAATTTCTTCTTTGGGCTGCTGAAAATAATCTGTTTACTACTACAGTAGTGCAGGGACTACTTTCCAAAAAGGCCACTCATGTGAATACTAGGTATGAAGATGAGTATAACCATCTTCATCAGGAAACCTGTAGGGTATACTTAGACATTTGCCATGAGTTGGTGGCTCAATCGGCAGATATTCTTGCAATAACTGTAGATGGCTGGACACCCCTGCACAGTGCTTTTACGTGGAATAATACCAGAGTGGCTGTTTAATTACTTCATCATGATCCAAATACCAATTCCCAAAATAAAGGCCTCTTGACCCCCTTGCATATTGCTGCTGGGAACAGAGATAGCAAAAACACGTTGGATCTTCATCTGTTGAGCCATTATGTCAAATCAGGTCTGAAGAATAAGTTGGAAGAAACTGCATTTGATATTGCCAAACGGATAAGTATATATCACTATCTCTTTGAAGTTTTGGAAGGCTGTACAAATTGCTCTTCTAAGTCACCATGGTTTGGTTAAGTTTTTTAAATTTCATAAATTCCATTCCATTGTTTGTGTCCATGCAAAATATTTTCACAATCCAAATAACAACAATACCTTACTGTAACAATTCATGGATTCCATGGAATTCTTCCAAGTGAATTGCCTGACTTTGATGTCAAAATGTATTCAAAAGAGATTTGTATACATCTATAATGGTTTCTGGAGAGTTTGTGCTTTTTTTAATCAGAAAGAATTTTAACTTATCTGTTGAAATGAGTAGTATAGAAACTGAACGTATTTCTGGTGTTTGTCTGAAAAATTATATTTTAAAGTATTCTATATTCTATGTTTGTATAATATCCATAATCTATTTTATTCTGTCCTAGATATAATACTTTGAATTCTACATTGTTTTATAATATATAGGCTCATTAATAAATGTGTCCTTTCAGATTGCATTCCATATAGAAACAGTGTAAGATTCCTTTTTTCCTAGGTCCTTATAGTATATTTCTTTGGGATAAAATGACAATGTTGTCTAATTTCAAAAGTTTTTTTAAAGATTATGCTATGTAAAGACTTCACTAATTTGAAGATTTAATACAGTGATGTGAAAATAACTTTTAATTATATGAATTACATATATTATTACACTTGTAATTTTGTAATCAACTTTTTAAAAACTGTTTTTCATTTCTTGCATCTGAAGAATGAAAAATATGGAATATTTCACAAATTTTCATATCATCCTGTGCAATTGCCATGTTAATCTCTGTATTGTTGCAATTGGGGTATACGTGCTGCTGAAGCATATAGTGTCCCCTAAATTGAAGTATGCATTTAATGATGCAATCTTTATACAGGCTTATATCCTTGGGTGCCTATTTGTAACAAGGAAACCTTAATGTTCCTAACAATGATACTGATCTTATTTCCCTAAAATTCTGTGCATAATGGAAAAAATTATATTGTTCAGACGATTGCTCACATTTTCAATTATTTTGTCAATGACTATTTTAAGTCTTTTTCATTTTGAAGCATTCATAGCTAGGTCCAAAGGGAATGGCTTTTTGAAGTACTTATTTATCCAACTGAGTTAGCTTTGTAGAACTAATGGATTCAAAGTAGGCCTTGCTTACGAGCTACTTCTAAACTTCTGCAGTTGAAATTTTCCCAAATGAGGTCTACCTTAACCTTTATCCTTCTTCCATGTAGGAACAGAACAACCAGAATATCTTATCCTAACAGCATGGATTGTCTTACTGGAACAAAACTAATCTTAGTTACAAGGGATCATATACAGATGAGCATTTCAGACAAAAGTGTTCAGTCTAGAAGGTATGTTATCAAAATATAATTGTTTATTATACCTATCATTTCAAAAGGAGCTAAAGCCAAGAAGGTGAAAAATTGTTCATATGCATGATTACCTAATTTCCTGGCCTATCTACCTTCCAACCAGGCAGGAACTTAAACCAAATATTTCTATAGATCCAGAAGTCCATATGTTTCTCTTTGTTATTAGGCCTTAAATTGGTAATGTCTCATCTTGCCTCCAGGTTGTAAATCTACAAATGGTAAAGCTTTAGGTCTAACTCTACCAAACACTGAGGTAGAGATAATGGAATAATACTTTAGAGCAGAGCTGCCTTTTATGCCCAATCCACAACAGAGCAATGCAAAATATGTGCCATTTTATTATATTATATATAGTTATATATTTTATATTTATGTGCTGATTTCATGTTTCACGCAATGAAACTTACTATAATTAATTGATAATTTGACAAATAAATTGATATTTATTCCAATAAGTAGAATTGGAATATAAATAATTAAGTTTAGAATATATATTAGAATATAAAAAGTGTCAATGCAAATGTCTTCGGTATAAACTTGTGATACCTTCTAAGTGTTCGTGGTCTTCTAAATTCACATGGTAAAGAAACAATGTTGTTTTCCTCTAATCTATAGGAGGTGTTACTCTGCTGCTCTGTTTATTGTTTTAACTCGCTCACCCCAAACGGTTTTACTCCATATTTCTGAAGCATTCCTAAAGATTATATCCAAATTTAGATGATATAGTGTCTAAAAAATATTATTCTTCTTCAGGACCCATGGGTCCTAGGATCCAATGTCCCAGTTACATGTTATCATCAGATAACAGGGGCAAGACTTCTCAGCTAGGCCTATGCAACATGCCAGCAGAAAGTAATTGAAGATCCATCTCAATTTCTCTTTTCTTATATTTCAGGGCCCCAATTCCTTGAGATTCAAGAATTAGCAGCAAGTAATTGTGAAATGCAAGGTAACTTAAAATGAAGGATGAGTTCACAAAATCTGAGAGAAATTATTGTAATTCAAACTCAATTTACAAATGACGAGCCCATATGAGTGAACAAGATCACAAAGTGTCAGAAGATTATTTTTAATACCCCTCCCCTAATGATGAATCTAAGATTTCAGTCCAGCATAAATGGGCCCAAAAATAGTTCCTGGAAGGATAGATCCATAAATGGTCTACTAAGGCCAGGAAAACTTGACTTAGAGGTCAAATGTAATGCAGAAAAACATTAATTGAGAAGATCCTTAGTGCTTCAAAGCACTGGTACTTTAGTACAACTTGATTCTGTGGTATAAAAATGTTATCATTCTCAAACCAATCATAACCTACATTTAATCTCCTGAAAGTGTATTCCTTTTCAAATAAACTTTTTAAAATCACATTTGCCAAAATAACATTTGATAAGTAGATAATATTTAGTGACATTACAAGTTTTTCAAGTGTAGGGAGCAAGTTACAATAGAGTTGATTTATTTACCCAGCATTAATGCCAAACAGGTTCAATCATTCATTAAAGTGTAGAAATAGTAGCCCCCACCATTTGTGTTGTTCAGTAGGTGCATTCCAGAAATGTGTTAAATAGATCAGCCTGCCATGTTTCAAACCCCAAATCTCAGCTTATAAAGTAAATTTCATCACTTAATAAGAAACATTTTAAAAAGTCATGAATAGTTGCCTTATCATACATTGTTTTATGTTTTTCCTGTCTAACATAGAAAGAAATATGACTTTAATCTTGAATATGAGTGCTCAGCAGAGATGTGACAAACAAAATCTGTCTTCTATTTCTATCATATTCTTCTATAGTAGTAAATCTTAGTTTTTTTCTTTTTCCAAAACTTATAGGTAGTAGAAAGTATTATCCCATGTAAAATAAAATAATAATATACCATTGTACAAAGTCAATTATAAAAATTGGTAATTAGGAATATATTCCAAGCCATTTTTAAACTTTTTTGTTGAATAAAGATTAATCTTCCAAATGGATGAGAATATAATCATGTTTAGGTGCTTCAAGTCTGCAGTCTTGCAAATTGTTATTTCAAATGAATGAATTATGGAAATGTAAGCTGACATCAGTTCAAGTATATGCAGGATTGAAACTCCATGGAATGTATATAAATCTTTCAAAGTATTAACAGACAGATTAACAGAATGACTATCAGTAAGTTGAAACCAGAGGGGAATAATAGTAAAGACATAGAAAGAATAAAATATGGAACAAGGGGCAAGTACAATATACACATGTGATAAAGGAAGTGGTAAATCGGAAGTAAATCTTGGAGAAGTGGTTGGTTGAGAATGACATGAGTCACTGTGATCCAGGAGCATTGGATAATTAGAGTGATATATTTAATTGTACCACAACCTTTTGAAATTCAGTTAAAAAACACAACAACAAATAAAAACACAAAAATCACAACCAAATAGGCATCTCTAGAGAGTATGAATATGACCTGTCTAAAATTTTAAGCAGTTAATGAAAGGCAGTCTTGGGAAAAACAAACAAAGCTGTTCAAAGAGAGCAGTTTGGGGTAGGGGAGGATTCTGAACAGATTTAAATAGATGGTCTAAGGTTATAACTCACCGACATCTGCTGCAAATATTATCTGTCTTCTGCGAGTTCTCTTTGTTGGAACTGGATACTTCAGTCCTGAGCCACAATTGATAGCTTGTGAAGATAGAATGGAAGAAAAAAGATCAAGAACTCATTACTCCATTGGAGAGAAAACAATCCTCTATCTTTGCTTTCATCTCTCTTCGCTACTTTTTCTTCATACTTTTAAGTAAATTCAGTTTGAATTATATTTTCCTTCTTTGTTCTGGCAACATAATTGGTCAAAGTAATTCACTACATATTATTTCCCATTTTTCCTATCATACTATTATTGGCCAAGTGAATCCATTAAACTTTCCTCTTGCATTTGGTGGCCATGAAACAACATCTATTTTAATTAGGACAAATCTAATGTATATTGTCTCCAGAAAACCAGTCCAAGAAGCTGTGATCACAAATATATGGCTATACTTTTTTCTTTTTTCTTTTATGTTGAAAGCCTACTTGTGTCTAAAGTGAGGAGAAAAATAAGTACTCCATTACTTTTTGGTTCATCCAATTCTATCCTCAAAGATAGATTTTGATAAAAAGTTGCTAAGAGGAAACCAAAAATACACCGCTATTATCTTCTCTCTTAAGACTCTCCTTAGATGCCATATCAGGAACTGTGAAGTTATTCTTTGCAGAATTATTTCAATAGATTATTTTTTTCTTGGTGTTGCATTTGCTCAGCAAGATGTATGGAGAAGAATAGATTTAAATCAGCCATACCTTGAAAGACAGTGTCTGTTTCAAAAGGACTATGCTTCTGTGTCTTACTTCTATGTCTTCCTCTTAGCTCTTGCCTTATTTCCAATTAATCACAGCTTCTTGGCTTCAAGTCTGGTGAAGCTGAAGGACTATACAGCCCAGCCACTGCAACATCTTCATAGTTTCTCTTTTAAAAATCTTTTAAGTTGCATAATTTAGATGTGGAATTTATTTTCATGTTTCATTCAATAAGTTCTGCATTGTAGTGAGGTAAATCAGCTCTGAAAAATCACTTTAGGGAGCAAAAACATAAACACAATCTATATAAAAAGTTTTGGCCTCCCTCCACTGCTGAAGCCAATACGCTTAGCTAGGGTTTCTAAGAACACTATTTTCTAACTTTTTCCATTTGCTCAATTCTTTTCTGAACCCATAACTTTTTGGGTTATGTAATAACAGAAGTCTTCACTCTCTCATGTTAATAAGGATATTATGTTTTGTGAGCCACTTAGAAATGTGAAATCATTGGTTTGAAGTACCGAATCAGATTTCTATGTTTCACTGCTTCACGTGCAAAGACATTGTGGAAAGTATTACAAACAGAAAAGTGTGAAGCCAATACCTTCTTTCATTGTGGAGGGCACTTTCTTCCGAAATATTTTGACCCAAATTATCTTTTTTAGATAATTACTGTTTGATAGTTTGATAATTAAGGTTAGTTCAAAAATTTTGATGTCTTTTTTTTTAAAGAACTTTGAATTTAAATTCCACTACAACCTTGTTTCACACAGTGAGAGTATATTTCCTGGGTAAGGACAATTGTCAAGGAACCTACAGGATTTACAGCAAGTTTTCTGAGGTTTGTTTGTTTAGTGTTAAAAAGAGCCATCTTCATCCACATTGCTTCCTCTCTACTAAGTCTCCATAGATTTCGTTGCATGAAAGCCTACTTTCCTAGGCCATTTAAATTTTCTTAATGAGTTAAGTTTTTAAAAAGTTTAAACACCAATAGACACATGAAGAAATGTTCAACATCCCTAGCCATAAAAGAAATGCAAATCAAAACAACATTGAGATATCACCTCACTCCAGTTAGAACGGCAAAAATCAAGAACTCTAACAACAACAGATGCTGGAGGGGATGTGGACAGAAAGGAACCTTACTTCATTGTTGGTGGGAATGTAAACTTGTTCAACCACTTTGGAAAGCAGTATGGAGGTTCCTCAAAAGACTCCACATAGAGCTCCCCAACGACCCAGCAATCCCACTTTTGGGCATTTACCCAAATGATCACAAACAAGGCCACACTAAAGCTACCAGCACAACTATGTTTATTGCAGCATTATTTACCATAGCTAAGACATGGAACCAACCCAGATGCCCCTCAGTAGATGAATGGATCAAGAAGATGTGGTATATATACACAATGGAATTCTATGCCTCCATCAGAAAGAATGACATTGCCCCATTTGTTAGGAAATGGAAAGGCTTGGAAAAAATTATATTAAGTGAAGTAAGCCAGGCCCAAAGAAACATAGGTCCCATGGTTTCCCTTATTTGCAATATCTAGTATAGGTATGAGTCAAGCGGAAAAAGTCAGATAATGTGATGTTAGGAAAACGAAACCTCAAGTATGTATTTTAATGTTTTTGTTTCTTTCATGCATGTGTTTCTAACGCATTTATAAGATTATTTCTTTGTTGCTTTGTATGTCCCTCCCCCACAGTGTAACCCCCGCTTTCACTATATTTGATGTCAGTATAACATGTGGAGGAGATGGGGACAAACAAGTCGTTTAAGGATTCAGGTGGACCTGTTGCAACAATGAGAAGTACAAAATGTCATGTCAAAACCAGCTTTACAATGTCGGTGGGGGGGGAGGGGGGGTATGATTGGTTGGGAGGGAGGGGGGAGGCTGGGAAGGGAGGTGAAGGGTAAACAAAGGAGGAGGCTGCAATGCTTGGTAAGAAATGTATGCATTATCCTGCCCATGTAATTGTAACCCCTCTGTACAGTATGTTCTCAAATAAAATAAAATAAAATTAAAAAAAAAAAAAAGTTTAAACAATTAAAATTTACCTGTCATAACTTTAAAACTCTTTGAAATTCCTATATCAGAATCGCGAATTCGCCAATACTAATTCCACTTTTACCATCAAAAATTTAACATGTTTTCATGAAATAGTGTCCATGCAACTATTATTTTCCATTGGCTCTGTTATGTTATATATGACCATATACGCTGATGCTGAGCAAAATGAACTCGAAGATACGGAAATATATTTTTTTATTTGTGGTGGTACTTTTAGATGTACTATGTGATTTCTATTTTCTTTGGGTTTTCCCCCTATGGTTTATATCTGCTGTATTTGACTTTTGTACCCTGTGTATTGTGTATACTTTTACCTTAATTAGGGAAGGGAAGAGGAACAACAAAATGGTGAGACAAAGGACAAAGGGCAAAACCAATGTAATAGCAATACTCACAATACAACATATTGGAAATGTACATTACAACTTCTGAGGGGTGAAGGGATGAAGGTAAACTATAAGAACAAGGAGGGAGAGGTATCAAGTTTGGAAAGTTATATATTCACTACCTTACAATTACTGTAACCACACTGTACATCAATTTGATAATAAAATTTTAAAAATAAGCTGCATAAAATATAATTTAACTGTATTGGTATAGTAAATATTATTCTTTATGTAGTAACTTTTTAAAAATTACACTATTTGGCATGTAATTTGAATTAATTATCCCTTCTTTATCAGAGGCTCAGCGACTTGAATGTTATCCAACTAGATAATATTTTCACAATACACTTGCCAAT
Organism: Dipodomys spectabilis; assembly: GCF_019054845.1. NCBI lineage: Eukaryota > Metazoa > Chordata > Mammalia > Rodentia > Heteromyidae > Dipodomys > Dipodomys spectabilis. Next base: position 1,133,000 of record NW_024871204.1, on the reverse strand, counting down.
ATTTTGAAAAAAGAATAAATTTAGTACTTTTTCTCATACTAAAATCGAAAACAGTTTAATTCTATGGAAATCCATAAATTTTAAAAGTAAATAAGTTGTTAAGAGGACAGAATATAGGTTATTCAAAATTCCTATGACTAATAACTACTGATTTTTAAATTCTCAACATTCCATACCTGAGATATTCAAAACAGTACCTGTTTGTATGTTATGAAATTCTGCAATAAATAAAGTGTCCAATGGGGTGTTACAGATTGAGAATTCAACAGAAAAATAGCCACATTCTATAGAGAATAATACTATGAAACATCTGTAATAATTAATTCTTAAAGAGTAAGCAATTATTTATCAGAGTAAGCTATTATTTCTATGACCATCAATCCCAAGATTTATGTCATAAAGTTATCCTGGACCAATAGTATCCAACTTGAAAAGTGCACCTTAAAATTCCTTAATTCACATCATGAATATCTTACCTCTATTGTGAAAAAAATACTACACCTCTCCTAATGTGATGCCCTCCTTGTTCTGGAAAGAACACCACAATAAACTGAGCTGCATCATTGTTCCCCCAGTGATATTCTTGTGTTCTCAACACATGCAAATATTATTTATATTTATACTTTTTAACTATCATAGATATGCAGGTTGCTAAGATCGGAAAATTTTGGTTCAAAACCCACCTAGGCAGGAAGGTTCCTTAGATTCTTATCTCCAATAAACTTTTCAGAAAAAGCCAGACAAAAGGGACACTGAGGTTGAAGTGGTAGTGTACAAGCCTTGAGCATAAACAGGTTCAGAGACAGTGTCCAGGCCCAGAGTTCAAGCTCTAAGACAAGCCAATAAAACAAAAACAAAAATGAAAACCAAACCCAAACCTAGCATTTTTCTCAATGTGTAAGGAGGAACGTAATTACTTACTTTTTCAAATTTTAGATGGAAATCGTGAGTCATTTTGAATCTAGGAATGTTCTGTAATGGAGAGAGCATTTAAAACACAACTGAGGATATATATGAGTTGCATTTCCATAGAAAACTTGACTTCTCTAAACATAGTGACAAAATTATCCCAAACTTAAACTGTGTATTCCTTTCTTGTTGTTTGGTTTGTTTTATTGAGACAAAAGTATACTACCTTGTCCAGGGAAGGTATCGCTATGTAATTCCACTCTCTAATCTCCTGTTTTAGTCTGAGTGCTAGAATTCCAAGCTTGTATCACATTGCCCTGCCATAGTTTGTTGGTTTATTTAATCTAGAAACAGACTAGCAATTCTAAACTTCTCTTATGATCTTATCCACTAGACTGACGGCACAGACTCTTTATGTACTACTTTCAGAGATGTTCTTACATTGACAAAGGATATGAACATTTTCAGATGTACCTGCCTGGGTCTCTGATTCATTCCTCCATGGATCTGATCCCATTAATAATGATTACTTGACTCTCTTACTATCTCTGGTCCCAACCTATGTAATATTCTCAACTTTTTTGAAGATAGTGCATTTGAGGGCTTTCTAATATTAAAAGTTATCACTTAATTCTAGTCTTACTCAGTACTTATTTTCTATTGTTTTCTAACTTTTCTACATATTGTGAGAATTGTTTCATTTTGTATTTTTGTGTGCACATATAAGTGCCTATGTGTGTCTGTGTATGTTTGTATGTATGTATGCAAAAGTCTCAAGCTCTTATTCAGCAATCTTGATCATGACTGATATGCCAGCTTTTGGCTGGTTAATTATAGGTAGTGTCTCAAAGCCTGTTCTGCCCAGGCTGGATGCAAACTGAACATCCCAGAATCCTTTACATCCTTAGGTTTTATTTTTCCAGGAGTATTAACTTTTAAACTACAAACATTTTTGTGAGTATAAAGTGTAAGCTGTAGCCCAGATTTCTAACTCAAGAATTCATATAAAGATAGATGAACATACACATTACATATGCTGAGTGTACACTGCTAGAAATGTGATCATAAGCCAAGTGGTGGTGAGATCTGAGGACAGGGGTTCAAAGCCATCCCGGGTAGGAAATTACTGGAGACACTTTTTTTTTTACAATAATTACCATAAAAGTGGAAGTGGCACTGTGGCTCAAGTGGTAGAGCACTAGCCTTGAGCTGAATAGCAGAGGGACAACGCCCAGTGCTAGAGTTCAAGTGCCATGTCCAAAAACAGCAAAAAAATATATATGAGAAAAAGAAAGAAAAATTAATGTGATCTTAGCCACCAGGTTCATTGCTAATATGATCCCTGTTCTCTCAAGATGGACTCTTTCTTTCCAGTTAAGTCCATGATCGTATATCTGACTTGCATTGGAAACAGAATCATTCTTCCATTCTTTTTACAAAATTTTGGGATTAGCAAACATAACTTAGAAAGGGAGTGGCCTCATTCTTCATGTTCCAGTTAGGAGTAATGCTTTCCCTATATCACTCCCATCACTCTACATGCTAGACTTGGCTTTAGTGTTTCAATGTTGTCATATTTGTAGTCTTCTATATTGTATTGAATTCTTACAGTTAAACACAGAAACTCTCTTTCTCCTATTATTGCTATTGTTTCTCTTATTCCTAACTCAGGTACACTTGGTAAATTAATGAACAGCACATACACTCACAATTAAAGATCTGAGAACCTTCTTCCCATTTAAAATTCACCATAATTTACAGAGTAATTAAGAAGTTTGAACAAAATATACTCAGGGATAACATATTTATTAGCCATTTAAATTTCACATTTTCTGTTTACTAAGTTGTCTCTGAAACATGTGTTACCAAGTGTCCAAAGGTGTCTTTTGCTATTTCAATGAAGCCAGAAAATATTCATTTTATCTGGAGCAGTACCATAGATTGTTTCTGGAAGTAAGTGGAAGTAACTGTTACTGGATGTGGAAACTGATCCCAGGAGAGGAATTGAACATAGAGGAATGACAAAGTTCAAGTTAACTTTTGCTTTCCTTTTTACTGTACATGAAAAGAATCCAAGGCTTGAAGGAAACTCTGTCCCTGACTTTTTTGAGTGTGTTCTTTACTCATATAGAACTTGTTTGTAAACTTCTGGTTGAGAGTATTAAAAAAGGAAACAGTATGGCATTTGAAGGCAAGCATAGAAATAACTTTATTTTAAATGTGTTATACTGGAGTTCCTGAAAGATGGCGGAGGAGAAGCTGGAGGCTAAACAAGCTCTCGCATTGAAAGCAGTTTTAGAGTTCCAGTGAACAGTGCTAACCCAGAGAATCACACCAAGTGTGCCTTCACAGGACAGAGAGTTAGGCCAGAGAGAGAAAATACAGGTAAGGAGACAGCCCAGAGCACTTGCCAGCAGCCGCCGCCACGGCGGCAGGGCAAGACCGCAGGCGCCATACCTGAATCACAGAGAGTCTGTGATGAAGGAGCCAGACAAGGCGGGAGAGCAGATTCCACTCAACACCAGCAAGAACCGACAAGGAGCAGACATCTTCATCCCGCAGTTCACAGACCAGAGACAACCCAGGAACCAAGACTTGGTGTGAGTAGAAGCCTGACATCCTCACTCCTTCTCAGGGAGCAGAGGAGGGAAGGCCACCCCTCCCCCCAAGTAGCGAAGATCTCCATCTTGGATACCAACAAAGCCCTGCAGAGCTGCTAGCTCCAACTCAGGCCCTGGAATAAATCCTGAGTCATCTAGCAAGTCACAAGAGCCTTACCTGACCTGCCAGACTCAGTCAGCTCCACCCAGGGAAAAGTCACCGAGCTGGGGCGCCAGCTCCAGTAGTGGCTTTCTTCACCGGGTAATCAGAGCCAGAGGCTGCCCCTCCCTTTAGCAGCCTCAACAATCAACTGAAATTCAGTAAACAGAAACCCTGGGAGTGGCTCCGGGCTGGGCTCTGTGAGTTTCTCCCAAACCAGCCCCCGAGAAAAGCTACTGTTTGCTGAAAGGCCTCAACTCTACGCAGATCCTAGCCTCATCACAGCATCTCCAAACTCAAGGAAAAAACCATCTCTTCCCATTGAACTAACCTGGGAGGAGGATCGCAGAGCATTTTTCTGCCTGTTCAAAGAAGCTGAGTTAAATAACCAACCAAGCCACAGGAAAACAAGCAGACCAGAGACTCCAATAAGAGGCTGGTTATGCACACAAGGGAGACACAAGATTTTTGCCAACCCTTCCAAAAAAAAATCAAAGAAATTTTTTTGTTGTTGTTCCTCAGTAGATGAATGGATCAAGAAGATGTGGTATATATACAAAATGGAATTCTATGCCTCCATCAGAAAGAATGACATTGCCCCATTTGTTAGGAAATGGAAAGGCTTGGAAAAAATTATATTAAGTGAAGTAAGCCAGGCCCAAAGAAACATAGGTCCCATGGTTTCCCTTATTTGCAATATCTAGTATAGGTATGAGTCAAGCGGAAAAAGTCAGAGAATGTGATGTTAGGAAAACGAACCCTCAAATATGTATTTTAATGTTTTTGTTTCTTTCATGCATGTGTTTCTAACGCATTTATAATATTATTTCTTTGTTGCTTTGTATGTCCCTCCCCCACAGTGTAACCCCCGCTTTCACTATATTTGATGTCAGTATAACATGTGGAGGAGACGGGGACAAACAAGTCGTTTAAGGATTCAGGTGGACCTGTTGCAACAATGAGAAGTACAAAATGTCATGTCAAAACCAGCTTTACAATGTCGTTGGGGGGGGAGGGGGGTATGATTGGGAGGGGGGGAGGGGGGAGGCTGGGAAGGGAGGTGAAGGGTAAACAAAGGAGGAGGCTGCAATGCTTGGTAAGAAATGTATGCATTTTCCTGCCCATGTAATTATAACCCCTCTGTACAGTATATTCTCAATTAAAATAAAAGAAAAAAAGAAAAAAAGAAAATTAATCTAAAAAAAAAAAAAGAAAAAAATTTTTTTTTCTAAAATTTTTTTTAAATCTTTAATTAATACCTTTCTTAAAAAAAAATTGTGTTCTAGTAATTTTTTTCCTCTTAGAATTTTAATTTAGAGGTATAAGTGTGTGTGCATTTTTCTCCCTTTTTTTGTTTTTGTTTTTTTTTTGTTTTGTTTTGTTTTTTGGATAGCTCTACTGAACTTCTGATCTTTTTTCTTTCTTTCTTATCCTTTTCACCATTTCTTCTCTTTCGTTCTTTATGTGACTTAATTACTGTTCTGCACATCCTCAGATAAACCCATAGTGGATTATTAGACCTTATCCTCTATTGTGTACATAATTAATCCACAAATTTATTACTCAATTCAAAACCTCTTAGACTTAAATTCCTTAATAGCACTACAACCTCTTTATACCTATATAATATTTTAAGTATTTTTATTTTTAAGTTTTTCACATATCCTTTATATCCCTCCCCTTCTCTCATCTCTTCCTAAACCTAATAATTTCTGGTTTACCAAATTCTTCTTTGCTGTTCGTAGCCCATTAATATACAGTTGTTTGATGTTGAATAGATGTATCTGTTGAACTAGATTGTATCTGCAGACTACTGACTGTGCAAATACAGACTTTGGTTGATGCTGCCTTAAGATAGTTTTCTAGCACAAAACTGTTGTTAATTTCATCCTAAATGGGCAGAGTAAGCCGGAAAATACAAGAAAAATTGCATGTCCAGGTATCTCAAGCCCCACTCATGATAACCAGGGGACAGAACAGAAAATGAATAATCAATAGGAGAGTTCCCAAATAGCACTACAAACACTGCTGGCAAACATGATAAATGAAAAGATTGAAAACATACAAAGGACTCTATGAGCGTGATAGGGAGAGAGAGGAGGCAATCCAAAAGTTTATACAGGAATATCATAAGTGTGAAGAAGATACTCAAAAACTGTTACAGGATTTGCGTGAGCAGCTTGAGAATACTCAAAGAGAAAGGCAGGAATGGCATGAGCAGGCAGAGAACACTCAAAGAGAACTACAGAAATCGCACGAAAGGGAGGAAGCTAATCAAAGAGTAGTACAAGAATTGAGAGAGCAGGATGAGGATACACAGAGACTACTAAAGGCATTCATGGAATCCATTAAAAAAGAGCTGAAGGAAATCAGGGAGACGACAAAGGGAATGCTGAATGGAACCCAACAGAAGGAATGGGAGTCCAAGGATACCATAACTAATCAACTAAGTGATTTGAGAATAAACACTGAACACCAAATTAAGGAAGTAAAGAAGTTCATTCAAGACTTCAACAAAGAATTTGAAGCCATCAAAGCTGACCAACTGGAAGGAAAAGAAATAAAAAACAAAGTAGAAAATCTCGACAGCAGATTAGACCATGCAGAAGATCGAATCTCGGAGAATGAAGACAGCCTAGACCTTATAGAGAAAGAACATACAACCATCCAAGACAAATCCAAGAAATATGATAGATCTATCCAACACTTGGAAGACACCATCAGAAGGACTAATCTAAGGATAATGGGTGTAGAGGAGCACCTAGAAACAGAAGTTAATGGTCTAGGAAATTTGGTTAACAGGATCCTAGCAGAGAACTTCCCAAACATGCAAAAATATAGGCCTATTCAAATACAAGAAGTTTTAGAACTCCAAATAGACCAGACCAGTACAGGACATCGCACTGTCACATTATAATCCACACAGGATCAACTGAGACCAAAGAAAACATCCTTAAAGCTGTCCAGGAGAAAAGATCAATCACCTATAAAGGGAAAAAAATTAGAATCACCTCAGATTTCTCAGCAGAGACAATCAAAGCAAGAAGAGCCTGGAATGATGTATGCCATGCCCTAAAATCAAACAACTATCAACCAAGAATACTGTACCCAGCTAAACTCTCCTTCATAACTGAAGGACAAATAAAAACCTTCCATAGCAAAGAAAAATCGAAACAATATAACTCCACCAAACTAGCCCTACAAAAGATTCTTAAAGACGTCCTACACATAGAAAACCAACAAGATCACAATAAAGGCCAAGAAACTGCACCCAAACTGAGAATCCAAGAACCATAGGAAGAACCCAGTTTTCGCAGGCCCCACGAAGGTGGATAACATGGCAGGAACTCCCAAATACCTCTCAGTCCTATCTCTTAACATTAATGGACTTAACTGTCCAGTTAAGCGACATAGACTGTCTAGTTGGATTAAAAAACAAGATCCTTCTCTCTGCTGCCTTCAGGAGTTACATCTTGCCCGTAAAAACAAACACATTTTCAATGTTAAAGGCTGGAAAAATATCTACCAAGCAAACGGCCCCCCAAAACAGGCGGGAGTTGCAATGCTAATATCATAAAATAGACTTCAAATTAAAATTTGTGAGAAGACATAAAGAAGGTCGCTACATACTAATAAAGGGATCTCTCTTCTAGGAGGATATCACAATTCTAAATATCTATTGGCCAAACAACAGAGCACCCAAATTTATCCAAGAAACACTACTTTCCCTCAAATCCCACATAGATACAAAGACATTAATTGTTGGGGATTTTAATACACCACTCTCCCCACTAGAAAGATCAACTCGGCAAAAACTCAACAGAGAAACCGCAGATCTAAACAACTGCATAGATCAACTAGATTTCACAGACATCTACAGAATATTTCACCCAAAGAATCAGAATACAGGTTTTTCTCAGCAGCACATGAAACATTTTCTAAAATACACCACATTTTAGGGCACAAAGCAAACTTGTCTAAATTCAGAAACATTGAAGGTATACCTTGCATTCTCTCTGATTACAAGGGAATAAATTAGAATTCAACACCATAAGTCACCGAAGAAAGTCCCTTAACACATGGTGGTTGAACAACACACTGCTGAAACACAAGTGGGTCATGGAAGAGATTAGAAAGGAAATTCAAATGTTCATGCTATTCAACAAAAATGAGCACACAAATTACCAGCTCTTCTGAGACACAGGAAAGGCAGTACTCAGAGGCAAGTTTATAGCTCAGAGTTCCTACGTCAACAAATTGGAGAGATCTGAAACCAACAATTTAAGGAGACATCTGAACCTCCTTGAAAAAGAGCAGCAAGATAAACCCCAATCCAGTAGACGGAAAGAAATAATTAAAATTAAATCAGAATTAAATGAATTAGAATCCAAAAACTATAGAAAGAATCAACAAAACAAAGAGTTGTTTCTTCGAAAAAATCAACAAAATTGACAGACCCTTAGCAAATCTTATCAGAAAAAGAAGAGAACACACCCAAATAAATAAACTCAGAGAGGAGAATGGAAACATCACCACGGAAACAACCAAGATTCAGAACATTTTAAGGGAATTCTTCTCAAAACTTTATGCTAATAAGTTTGAGAACATGGCAGAAACGGACCTTTTCTTAGCAAATATTGACATGCCAAACTAAATCAAGAGGAGTTAAACCATCTTTAACATGCGTATATCAAGCATTGAATTAGAAACAGCAATAAGAGTCCTCCCAGCTAAGAAAATTCCAGGACCAGATAGTTTTACAGCGGAATTCTACAAGGCCTTCATAGTAGAGCTCACATCAATACTCCTTCAATTCTTCAATGAAATTGAAATTGAAAGTGCACTACCGAACACATTCTATGAAGCCATCATAACCCTCATCCCAAAACCAGGCAGGGACTCATCAAAGAAAGAGAACTATAGACCCATTTCTTTGATGAACATTGATGCAAAACTTCTCAACAAAATTTTGGCCAATCGACTTCAACAATTCATCCAAAAAATCATACACCATGATCAAACATGATTCATTTCAGGGATGCAAATCTGGTTCAATATACACAAATCAATTACTATTATTCATCACACCAACAGGAGAAAAGATAAGAACCACATGGTTATCTCAATAGATGCAGAAAAAGCATTTGACAATATCCAACACCCTTTTATGATGAAGGTTTTGGAAAAATTAGGAATCCATGGAACATTCCTCAATGCAATAAAGGCTGTATATGACAAACTTACAGCCAGCATTATACTTAATGGTGAAAAATTAAGGCCATTTCCTCTTAACTCAGGAACAAGACAAGGATGTCCATTCTCTCCACTTCTCTTCAACCTAGTATTAGAATGCCTACTACAGCAATAAGACAAGATGCAGATATAAAGAGGATCCATATAGGGAAAGAAGAAATAAAACTCCCTCTTTGCAGATGACATGATCTTGTATTTACAGAATCCCATAGAATCCACTCCCAAATTACTCAAGCTGATTCAAAACTTTGGCAAAGTAGCAGGGTAGAAAATTAACCCTCAAAAATCAAAGTCTTTTCTGTATGCCAACTATGAGAAAAATGGGGCTGAAATTGGCATAACAACTCCATTTGTAATAGCCTCACCAAAAATCAAATACCTAGGAATTAACTTAACCAAAGAAGTGAAGGATCTCTATGATGAAAACTTTAAAAACTTGAAAAATGAAATCAAAACAGAACTTAGAAAATGGCAAAACCTCCCATGCTCCTGGATTGGAAAGATTAACATCGTGAAAATGGCAATACTTCCCAAGGCTATCTACAAATTCAATGCGATACCTATCAAAATTCCATCCTCATTCTTCAGGGAAATAGAAGAGGCAATCCAAAAATTCATATGGAACAATAAAAGACCCCGAATAGCAAAAACGCTCCTCAACGGAAAGAACGCTGCTGGAGGAATAACAATACCAAATTTCAAACTCTACTATAAAGCCATAGTAATCAAAAGAGCTTGGTACTAGCATAAGAACAGACCTCAGGACCAATGGAATAGAATTGACAACCCAGAAACGAACCTACAGACCTATAGCCATCTAATCTTTGATAAGGGAGCTAAAACAATAGAATGGAAGAAAGACAGCCTCTTCAGTAAATGGTGCTGGCAAAATTGGTTAACTACTTGTAGAAAAATAAAGCTAGACCCTTATATATCACCCTGCACCAGAATCAACTCCAAATGGATCAAAGACCTCGGAGTCACAGCAGACACTCTGAAAACATTATACGATGGAATAGGAGAAACCCAAGGTCTCCTTGGCACAGGCCAAAATTTTCTTAATAGAGACCCAGAAACACAAAAATCAAAGAAAGTTTGGACAAATGGAATTGCATGAAGTTGCAGAGCTTCTGCATGGCAAAGGACATAGCTAGCAAGATCAATAGAAAGCCCACTGATTGGGAGAAGATCTTCACTAACCATACAACGGACAAGGGTCTCATAGCTAAAATATACTTGGAACTCAAAAAATTAAATCTCCCAACAACAAATACTCAAGAAACAACTGCCCAATAAATAAGTGGGCTGAAGACATGAAGAGAAACTTCTCTGAAGAAGAAAGAAGAATGGCCAATAGACACATGAAGAAATGCTCAAACTCCCTAGCCATAAAAGAAATGCAAATCAAAACAACATTGAGATACCACCTCACCCCAGTTAGAATGGCAAAAATCAAGAACTCTAATAACAACAGATGCTGGAGGGGATGTGGACAGAAGGGAAACTTACTTCATTGTTGGTGGGAGTGTAAACTTGTTCAACCACTCGGAAAGTAGTATGGAGGTTCCTGAAAAGACTCCACATAGAGCTCCCCTATGACCCAGCAATCCCACTTTTGGGCATTTACCCAAATGTTTACAAACAAGACCACACTGAAGCTACCAGCACAACTATGTTTATTGCAGCATTATTTACCATAGCTAAGATATGGAACCAACCCAGATGCCCCTCAGTAGATGAATGGATCAAGAAAATGTGGTATATATACACAATGGAATTCTATGCCTCCATCAGAGAGAATGACATTGCCCCATTTTTTAGGAAATGGAAAGACTTTGAAAAAATTATATAAAGTGAAGTAAGCCAAGCCCAAAGAAACATAGGTCCCATGATTTCCCTTATTTGCAATATCTAATATATGTATGCGTCAAGCAGAAAAGGTCAGATATTGTGATGTTAGGAAAATGAACCCTAAGTTATATATTTTAAATGTTTCTTTTTCTTTCATGCATTTATTTCTTACGCAGTTATAAGATTATTACTTTGTTGCTTTGTATGTCACTCCCCCACAGTATAACCCCTGTTTCACTGTATTTGATGTCGGTATATTTTGTGGAAAAACAAGTCGTTTAAATAAGGATACAGGTGAACCTGTTGCAACAATGAGGAGTACAAGTTGTCATGTCAAAAACGAACATTACAACTTGGGGGGGGGATATTTGGGTGGGGAGGAAGGAAGGATGGGAAGGGATAGGAAGGTAAAAAAAGGATGAGGCTACAATGCTTGATAAGGAATGTACTCATTATCTTGCCCATGTAATTGTAACCACTCTGTACAGTATTTTCACAATAAAAAATAAATAAAAATTAAGAAAACTATTTATTAAATCAATCAATTTCCTGAAATTATTGCATTCCTGTAATAGTTTTATTTTAATGCTTCATAAATGTTAAATAAAATCAGTCTCCTGAAATGATGGGTCTAATTTTATAGGAGCATCATTCACGATCAACTAATTCAACTGTGACATTGATAACATTACCTTGTTATTCCCATGGTTAAGAATGAGTCTCTTCGTAGATCCTTCCATTGATTTGTGTCAGGACCGGGATTCCAAATCAGGGCCTACATTGCCACTTGGGCCTATGGCTTCCCCAATAGTCTGCCAACTTTCAGCAATGCAAGGTAAAGTACCCTTTGCAACAGTGTCATTCAGACCCAAGTGGGTCACCATGCAAAGGAACAAAACATAAAAAGGCCATCTCACCGCATTTTTCTGTATATTTTTGCCACACAAGGCCTGGGGGTCTAGGATCCCAGGATATGCTGCGCGTCCAGTGGCTGCACCCCAGCATAGTATTGTCGAAGCTGAGGCGGAGTTGCCACAACCTGAGTTCAAGCTCCTTGCTGAGCAAAAAAAAAATAAAAGAAATTAGCTCCTTGGCTTGCAATTCACCCCATTTATCTGCCAGGCTTTGGATTTGAACTCTGGGTCTGGGTAAATCTGCAGCACTGTGGAAGAAGGGGAAGCTGACTGTACTTGAAGATAAGAAAATCAGGCCTGTACTCTAAGCCAAAATTCAAGCTCCAGCCCTGGAAAACATACTATTTATATACATTGTAAAGACAGGATTTGTACTTACCTATGGATGCTCAGTCCAGACACGTTTGGTGTGGTTGTTCCTTGTACTTTTAGTTTTATTCATTTATTTACCATTGATTTTACAGTGATGACACCCATTGCCTTTATTACATTGATGACATCCTATTACATGGCATCTAAATTTGTAGATGTGTTCTTCATCATTCCTGAGACCCAGGACTCTCGGAGAAAAGGAAAAAAGTTTTCATACTTGGCTTCTTACTCCATGATCCAATTGCTGATAGTGCTAGGATCTGAACTCACAGCCTAGCAGGACCAATTGGCAAATAGTTCACGGTGAACACACCGGCCTGTGAGCAACAAAGGAGTTAGGCCATTCCCAGGATTTGACAGTGATTCCCAGGGTGGCCACGATAGTCATAAATTAATAATTTAAACATAGGATCTATATTTACATATAGGTGCGGACAGCAACTTGCATTTGGTGTACTTCTCCTTATTGTCTGTCTTATGGAAGTATTGTGTATTTTACTGAATATGGTGACAGATATAACAGTGCTTACATGAATGATAACTTATTGTCATGGCTATAGGGTTTCCTATGCATTCTCCATCCTAGCTGAGACCCAGGACTTTCACAGGACAGGAAAACAGGTGAATCCATGGGCTTCTCACATAAGGATTCATCTTTTGGCAGTGTTGGGATTTGAACTCAGAGCCTACAGGCCCAATTGGGGAAAGGGTCAAGGGTCACCAGCCTGTGAGCAACCAAGGGGATAGGCTGTTCCCACGACCTGACATCGAGTACCAGGGAGGGCCAAATAGTAATAAATTCATAATTTAAACATAGGATTTGAACTGAAGTCTGAGTAGCTCTGTTGCACTTTGGGGGAAGGGGAAGCTCACCATTCTTGAAGACTAGAATGTTAGGCCTGGTCCAGGGCCTGATTTGAAGCCCCAGCACTGGACAAAATAACAAGCCCACCTTTTTTAAACATAGGATCTCTCTTTACCTACAGGAGTGGTATGAATCTTGCATTCAGTGTAGTTATTCTTTTTATTTTGTTCTTATTCATGGATGTATTGTGTATTTTATTGAGTATGGTGATAGACATAACTGTGTTGACATGGATTACAACCTATTCCCATGGCTATAGAGTTGTCTATATAGAATTCTCCATCCTCACTGAGACCCATGACTTTCATGGGACAGGAAAACAGGTGGATCAATTGGCTTATCACATCAAGGTGAATCTTTTGGCAATGCTGGGATTTGAACTCAAGGCCTAGCAGGCCCAATTGGTGAATGGGTCATGGTGAACACACCAGCCTGTGAGGAACTAAGGAGCTAGGCCGTTCCCAAAACCTGACATGAAGCCCTGGTGGGAGCCAAAATAGTCATAAAGTCATCATTTAAACAGAGGATCTATATTTCCATACGTGGGTGGGCAGCATCTTGCATTTGGTGTAGTCATTCTCTTTATTTTGTGTCTTATTCATTGATATATTGTGTATTTTCTTGAGTATAGGTTGACAGATATAACTGTTGTGACCTAGATGACAACCTACGCCCATGAGTATAGAGTTGCCTATGCATTCTCTATCCTAGCTGAGACCCAGGACTTGCACAGCACAGGAAAATAGGTACAACGACTGGCTTCTCACATCAAGGTGAATCTTTTGGCAGTGCTGGGAATTGAACTCAAAGCCTAGCAAGCCCAATTGGTGAATGGGTCATGGTGAACACACCAGCCTGTGATCCACCGTGGAACAGGGCCTTTCCCAGGAACAGAGATCGAGCCCCAGGGAGGCCACAATGGTCCTGAATAGATCATTTAAACATGGGATATATATTCATATCTGTATGTGGACTGCATTGTGCATTTAGTGTAATTATTCTATTTTGTATGCTATTCATGGATGCATTGTGTATATTCTTGAGTATATGATGACAAGTATAACTGAGCTGACATGAATAACAACCTATTCACATGGCCACAGGGTGGCCCATGCATTCTCCATCCTAGCTGAGACCCAGGACTTGCACAGGAAAGGAAAACAGGTGCATCCATTGGCTTCTGACATCAGGGTGAATTTTGGCACTGCTGGGATCTGAACTCGGGGCCTAGCAGACCCAAGTGAAAAATGGGTCCATGTGAGCATACTAGCCTGTGAGGCACTAATGAGCAAGGCCTTTCACAGGACCTGAGATGGAGCCCTTAGGTAGAAGTGGTGGGGGGAAGGCACACAGCAATCATCCCTTCATAAGTTGAAGGTAGTTCTTATACCCAGGACACTCAGAGAAAAGGAAAAGAGGTGTCACACTAGGCTTCTTATTCCACAATCCAATTGTTGGCAGTGCTGGGACCTGAACTCAGGGTCTAGCACACCCAATTCATGAATGGGTGTGTCAGCACGGCAACTTCTAGCCCAGGAAGCTGCCAGGAGGTCCCAGACCCTGAGATTTAGCCACAAGGGTGGACAAAATAGTCATACATGGATAGGCAGGTGGTAGTATGCCAATAAATATATATATTTATATAGAGTTCCAGAGACATCTATCTATCAAGTACGTTCCTACCAACTCTTAGGTAGGTAGTTACCTTCAATGGAATTGAAGGAGTAGGATTCTTTTCATGTTTAATAAACTATTCATTAAGATCAATCAGCATCCTAGGATCATTGCGTCTAATTTTAGACTAGACTGATGCATGCAGAAACTTCTCATTCAATCATGAGTTTGCTCACATTCCATCAGTATTTTGATGCACAGGAACGAGTCTCTTGGGAATTCCCCCCATTAGTAGGTGTCAGGAGCAGGACTCGAACTCAGGGCCTACATTGCTGCATGGGCCTATGGCTTTCCCGATATCCCGCTAGCCTTCACCAATGCAAGGTGAAGAACCCTTTGTAGGCATGTCATTAAGACCCAGGATGGTCACCGTGGAAAGGAACAAAATGTAAAAAATCCACCCCACGGCTATTTTTCTGTGTGTGTGTGTGTGTGTGTGTGTGTGTGTTTTCCTGCAAGGCTTCAGGGCCTAGGTTCCCAGGATCGGCTATGGGCCAATGGCAGCCCGCCAACCTAAGATGATTGAAGCTGAAGCAGAGTTACCACAAACTTAGTTCAAATCCTTTCCTTGGTAATAATAATAATAATAATAAAGCACCCTGGCTCTGAACTTGCACCATTTTTCTGCCACAGCTGGGATTCTAACTCAAGTCTGGGTAAATCTATAGCACTGTGGGGGAAAGGGAAGCTCACCATCCTTGAAGACTACAATATCAGGCCAGGTTGCAGGGTCTGATGTGAAGCCCCAGCACTGGCAAAAATAATATACCCACTTAGTTTACACATAGGATCGCTATTTACATACATGTGTGGAATGCATCATGTGTTCAGTGTAATTATTCTTTTTATTGTGTGTCTTAGTCATGGATGCATTTTATTTATGTGTTTTATTGAGTATGATGCCAGACATAACTGTATCGACACAGATGACAACCTATTCCTATGGCTATAGAGTTGCCTATATAGAATTCTCCATCCTCTCGAGACCCAGTAATAACACAGGACAGGAAAACAGGTGGATCGATGGACTTCTCACATCAGATTTCATCTTTTGCCAGTATTGGGTTTTGAACTCAGTGCTTAGCAGGCCCAATTGGCCAAAGGATCTAGGTGAGGATACTGGCCTGTGAGCAACGAAGGAGTTAGGTCGTACCCAGGACCTGAGATCGAGCCCAGGTGGCCCAATATTCATCCATTCATAAGCTGAAGTTAGTATGCTAATAAATACCTATTTGTATAGAGTAAGAGATGTGGCGGGCTGTGTTGGAATCCTATCTAACATGTGAGTACTGATTCTTGGATCTTTCACATTGTCTCCAGTTCCTGAATGTCATTCTTATTGTCAGACTTCATGAACTCTTAATTAAAAATAATCGTTGTGCCATACGTCTTGCCTATCAATTCCTACGAGAATCATGCATTAATTAAACTCTACCCTAGGCCTGAATTCAAAACCTCATAAAACTTATAGACATATTAAATATATAATTTATACTTACATCTATATATTCAGTCTATATTGTGTTTGTTTGAGTGATTCACTATGTTTTATTATTGATGTATTTATTTAGCATTTATTTTATGAACTGTAAGTGCACCTAAAACATTTATTACATTTATTCAAATCTATTCCATAGCATGTAACTTTGCAGACATATTATGTACTTGCACAGAAAAGGAAAACAGGGGTCACACTTGAAATCTTACACCAGGAAGAAATTTTTGGCAATGATGGGACCTGATCTGAAGGCCTGAGAGGTCCAATTCATGAATGGGTGAGTGTCAGCACCACAGCCTCTAGCCCATTCAGCTGCCAAGTGGATCCCAGAACCTGGGATCAATCCCCACGTTTCCACAAAATAGCTGTAACTTTCTATGACGATGGTGGTATATAAATAAATATATATTTAGGTATTTAGGTACTGCCAGAGGTGTCTATTTAGTATTCAATGACATATACTACATTCCTACCGATTCTCATGTATTTAGTGAGGATTCCACTTAATCAATAGTATTCTGGTTTTGGTATTTTTTGTTTGTTTGTTTTTCCCTTTGGGTCTGCTCGTGGGGCCTGAACTCTGAGCCTGGGCGCTGTCCCTCAGCTCTTCAGCACAAGGCTAGCACTCTACCACTTGAGCACCACTTCTGACTTTTTCTTTTTGCTTATGTCATGCTGAGGAATCAAACCCAAGGCCTCAGGCATGCAAGGCAAGCACTCTACCACTGAGCCAACTTCCCAGCCCCCAATAGCATTCTTTTAATGCATAATAAACTATGAATTAAAATCAATCCGTGTCCTGGATTATTTGGTCTAATTTTATGCTAGACTCTTTGATGGACTACTCATCCAACCATGGCATTGATCACATTCCTCTGGTGTTCCTATGGACAAGCAACAGTTTCTTAGGCTCTCCAGCCCCTTTTAAGTGATATGATCAGGATTCGAACTCAGGGCCTAGTGTCCAGGTTGGCCTATGGCTTCGCTGACAGCCCGCCAGCCTTCAGCAATGCCAGGTGACCTACAGTTTGCAGCCATGTCATTCAGACCCAGGATGGCCACCGTGCAAGGAAGAAAAACAGAAACTTCTGACCTTCTGTGGTTTGCGGCGTTTTTGGGTGGTGTTTTCATTTTGTTTTCCTGTCAGACCCTGAGGCTTGGACCCAGGATGGCTGTGGGTCCAGAGGCTGCACCATCCCAGCCTAGGGTGATGGAAACTGAGGCAGAGTTGCCACCATCTGAGTTCAAGCCCCGTGCTTAGCAATAAATAAATTAATTAAGTATTTATCAGTACTACTGAAGCTCCCTGTCTTGGATTTCATGCTATTTTGTTGTCTGCCAGGCCAGGGATGTCACCTTGGGATCTGGGGAACTCTGATGCATTGCGTGGGGTGGGGGGGGGGGGAGAAAGGGAAGCTCTCTTCCCTTGAAGACAAGCAATTCAAACCTGTTAACTAGGCCTGAATTCAAGCCCCAGCCCTGGAGAACATAACATATATAGGCATGTTTATTATATGATTTATACTTCCATCCATATATTCAGTTTATATCGTGTTTGTTGGAATGATTCATGATATTTTATTATTTATTTATTTATTTACCATTTATTTACGGACCGACTGTGAGTGGTTTTATAACATTTATTACATTCATTAAAATCTATTCCATAGCATGTAGTTTTGCATACATATTATATACATCATACCTGACACCCAGCACTTGACTTGCACAGAAAAAGAAAACAGGTATCACACTTGGAATCTTACTCCAAGAAGACATTTTTGGCAATGCTGGGGCCTGAACTGAGGGCCTAGAAGGCCCAATTCATGAATGGGTGAGAGTCAGCACGACAGCCTCTAGCACATTCAGATGCCAGGTGGATCCCAGGACCTGGGATCGAGACACAAGTATGGCCAAAATATCAAAACCTTTCTATGCAGATGGTGGTATACAAATAAATTTATCTTTAGAAATTTAGATACTGCCAGTGATATCTATCTAGTATTCAATGACATATTCTACCTTCCTAGTGATTCACAGGTATGTAGTGAGAACTTTATTTAATCACTAGTAGTATTTTAGGGGCTGGGAAGGTGGCTCACTGGGAGAGTGCTTGTCTTGCATGCATGAGCCCAGGGTTCGATTCCCCAGCACAACATGATCAGAAAAAGCCGGGAATGGTTCTGTATCTCAAATGTTACAGCAGTAGCCCTGAGCTGAAAAGCTGAGAGAGAGTGTCCAGCCCAGAGTTCAGGCCCTACTACTGACAAAACACACACACACACACACACACACACACACACGTATTCTTTTAATGCATAATAAACTATAAATTGAAATCAATCCACATCTTGTGAATACTGGGTTTAATTTTATGTTAGACTGATTGACAAAATACTCATCCAACCATGACATTGATCACATTCCTCTGGTGGTCCTATGGACAGGAAATAGTTTCTTAGGCTCTCCAAACCTTTGTAAGTGGCATGACCAGGATTCAAACTCAGGGCCTAGGTGTCCAGATTAGCCTATGGCTTCGCTGCCAGCCTGCCAACCTTCAGCAATGCCCGGTGACCTATAGGTTGCAGCCGTGTCATTTGGACCCGAGATCATCACCATGCAAGGAAGGAAAACCGAGAAACCGTCGACCGTCTTCAATTCGCAGAAATTTTTTGGTGCCGTTTTCAATTTGTTTTACTGTCAGCCCCTGAGGCCTAGGATCCGAGGAATGGCTGTGGGCCCAGAAGCTGCACCATCCCAGCTTAGGATGATGGAGGCTGAGGCAGAGTTGTTACAATCTGAGTTCAAGCCCTGTGCTTGACAAAATAAATGAATAAATAAATAAAATAAAATTGTAATAAAATATATAAAAATAAAATAAATTTTAAAATTATAAAAATATTAAAAATACTAATAGAGCTCCCTGGCTTGGAATTAGTGCTCATTTTTTTTTCTTCCAGGCATGGGATTTGAACTTGGAGTCTGGGAAACTTTAATGCACTGTGGAGGATGGAGAAACTCACCCTCTTTGAATACAAGTAATTCAGGCCTGTTCCCTAGGCCTGAATTCAATCCCCAGCCCTGTTAAGTAATATTCATCCACATTTGAATAAATGATGAATATCTACATATTTATGTTTACTGCATATTTCTTTTAGTGTATTTATTTTTCTATTATTCATTCATTATATTTATTGACTATTACTACACTTATAACACGTATTAAATTCATTACATCTTATGAGAACTATACAGATTTGCATATGTATTATATATCTTACTTCAGACCCAGGACATTCACAGAAGTTCTATAGTAGATGATCCCATGCTTAGAAAAACAGAAAGAAAACACCAACCAAAGTCTAATTTATCCCTAGGCACCCCAATGGCTCACATCTCTAATCCTAGCTACACAGGAGGCTGAGAACTGGAAGATGAAATTTCATAGCCAATGAAGGCAGAAAAGCCTGAGAGAAATCACCTCCAATTAACTGGAAAGCCCGGCTGCAGGTATGATTGAAGTGGTAGAAAATCAGCTATGAACAACCAAGCCAAGAAAGAGCAAGCTGAGTTCAAGTGTAGGGAGGGGGGCGCAGAGGGATAAAAGGGAGAGAAATCTTCCCAAAACAGAGAACAAAACAGCAATATAAAAATCCCACCTAATTTATGGTACCAACCAAACTGGAAAAAAAATAATGAAGCTTGTGCAGTTGTATAACTTTACATGAACACATATGTTCTTAGGTACAATTCAAATATATGTTTTAAATAATATATATGTATATATATTAATAATGCATACATATATAATATAACTTTAAACTAAGAAACCAAACAATGAATTAATACTTCTGAATTAGTGCCTTAAACATGGCATTATAAGTTATTTATACTAAAATTGTATTCCAAGTTTCTTTTCTCAGAATAAATCTTTAAGAAGTTTGTTCACGTGCCTGTCACAGGTGCCTCATGCCTATAATCATAGCTACTCAGGAGGCTGAGATCTGAGGATGGCAGTTCAAAGCCAGCCTGGACAGGAAAGTTCGTGAGACCCTTATCTCCAATAAACGACTAGAAAACTGGAAGTAGCACTGTGACTCAAGCAGTAGATCGCTCGCATTGAGCTGAAGAGTACAGGGATAACCCCTGAGTTCAGGCCCATGACCAAAAAAATTTTTGTTCATACAGATTATAAAATTCTAACATTCTAAGCTTTAGAAAACTTATTGATTTTGTATTTATTTTTTATTTGATTCAGTCATTTATTGTTTATTTTATTTAGTATTATTATACACGTAATATTTATTACATTTTGCACATCTGTTATAAAATTATACACAATAATTTGGGACATTGACTCATTTTTCATTAAAACTTTTTCTGTTGAAACATGATACATAATTAAATGGAGGCATTTGTCATAGTCTTCACATGTTTAGAGTATCTCTCAAGGATGAGCGTTGTCTTTTTATCTTTGAACACCTTCCTATAGGGATTTCTTTAATGATTTATACTCAGTAGCCTTTTCTTGAGGACAGGCAAGTTGTGGGATAAGATTGTAAGGGCAAGCCTAGAAATGTGGCTTAGTGGAAAGAGCTCGCTCAACATGCATGAATACCAGGTTTTGAATCTTCAGTGCCACATACTCAGAAAAAGCCAGAAGCAATGGAGTGTCTCAAATGCTAGAGTGCTAGCCTTGAAAAAAAGAAGCCCCAGGACTCTCAAAAACAATAGGCCAGATGGCAGTGGCTCACACCTGAAATCCCAGCTTCTCTGGATGCTGAGATTTGAAGACCATAGTTCAAAGACAGCCTAGGCAAGGAAAGCCTGTTAGATTCTTATGTCCAAGATACCACCAAAAAAACCCATTTGGTGCTGTGACTCAAGTGGTAGAGTTTTAGCTTTGAGCTGAATTGTTCAGGGACAGGGCCCAGGCTTGATATAAGACACACAACTGGAAAAAAGTAAGGGTTAATCAAAGTACTTTTCCTATTTGCTAATTAGGAGAACATTCTCTGGAAAATGAATGCTGATTTACACCAGAATTGGAGTCAGAGGTTAAGGCTCAAGTATAGCACATCCATATGCCCAGCCTCTCATTCTCTAGGATTATAACCTTGTGTGCTAAAGGGATTTGAAAGGTTCAATGTTGAAAGGCTTAATATGTTTCCCAAGCCCTTTGAGATAAGCAGTTGACTTGTATTATCAATGTCATTACAGTTCTGAACCTAGCAGAGAACCAGTAGCTCACACCCATCACTCTAGCTCAGGAGCCTGAGGTCTGAGGATCACAGGGTGAAGCCAACAAGGGCAGGAAAGTCTATGACACTCTTACTTCCACTTCTGAAAGTTCAGATGTTCAACAGCTTTGTGTGTTTCCCTTGGTGATGAGTAGTTACTTTCACTCTAAATGTTCTTAGAGTTCTCAAGCTATAGAAGGAAAGAAACATCAGAGACCCATCCAAGGTTCAAATGAAGTTCTCAGGATTCAAGCCCTAGCACGGCTAGCTGACAGAACTCCAGTGTTACACTGTATTTGAAGGACAGTTTCAAAAGCCAGGCTAGGTGCAGAAACCTAGGCCTGTAGGATTAGGAGGCAGAATGTACATACTCAACCGGGAAGTGAGCTGCAAAACCACTTCATTCATTCATTCCAGGCACAACCAGCAATGGGGGGAAACCTGAAACATTTGTTAGAGTTACACCAGGGTCAGGCTTTTCTCAGCCTCTTCAAACAATGACTAACCTTCCTCCCTCAGGTGAAGGGAGCCTCAGGCTATCTTTAGGTTACCAATAGTGAGTCAGTTTAGTGGCAGAAAGGGAAGGAAGAGACTAGAAAAACACTGCCCTCTGGTCTTAGGGAGTGTGTTTTTGACTCTACATCTGTCAGGTATGAAGGCCCTTCTTCTACCTCTGCCAGCCCTTTCTCCTTCATTCTCCACATCGTTAATGCAAATCCCCAGTCCAAAGAGAGGCAGGGCCGTTTCTCTTCTGTTTCCAAGCACCTGAGTTAGAACCTGGCTTTGCCTTCTTGTCTCTGAGGCACTTTGCTGCCTGAGAAGTGGAAAAGAGACAATCTTCCTACTTTGTGGTTGTATGAAGGCAATGCTGGTGGCCTGGCACACTGTAGAAGGCCTCATGACTGGGAATTGTTCCCTTCTTTCCTCCTGATATCCAAGACCAGATTCATGTATCAATTTTCTTTCTTTCTTTCTTTCTATCTATCTATCTATCTATCTATCTATCTATCTATCTATCTATCTATCTATCTATCTATCTATCTATCTATCTATCTATCTATCTATCTATCTATCTACCTACCTACCTAACTACCTACCTACCTTTGACATTTCTTGGGTTGAACTCAAAACTTGGGCACTTTCCCTAGCACTCTACTACTTGAGCCACAGCACCAATAATGGCTTTTTCTGTGTATGTGCTACTGAAGAACCCAGGACTTCTTGCATGCTAGGCAAGCACTCTCTCACTAATCCACATTCCCAGCCCCTTCATCTTTATTTCTTAATCGTAGTTTTTACATAAGTATGATACAGTTTGTGTCCTCAAGTGTAATTTTCTGAATACCGGTTATTTCTATACACTCTGATCTTTTTTCCCCTGAATTATTTGTGACTGTTCCTGCATTGACCACATAATAAAATGTAAATAAAGGCTGCTGAGGGCTTCAATGTGCATCATATAAGGACACAGGTCTGTAACATAAGCAACTCCCAGGCTTTTCTGCCTGGTCTGGCCTATATCTCCTGCTCAACTTTCTCTCTCAAAACTAGAGCTCTACCCTCTAGGCCACTGCTCCACTTCTGGATTTCTGGTGGTTTATTGGAGACAAGAATGTCACAGAAATTCCTTCTAGGACTGGCTTTGAATGGTGATCTCCTGAGGAGGCTTCAAGTAGCTTTCCTTAGGGATTCCCCTAGGAGCCACTCCACAAATCTTTTAGTCTAAATGTTGAGAGGTACTAGAGAAATCAGAAACATGAATATGCTTCTAGTGTGTTCTAGATAATTAAGATTGGAGCCACAAAACGCTCATAATTATTATATCACTTTAAAGGCAAAAGGAGCAATGCAGACAGTATGAGTATTGCCCCAGCTTTCAGTCCTCTCATCCTGAGACAGTAAATTCACTGCAGCTCAATGTTAATGACAGAACTGGCATGTCCTGTGGACATTTGCTCCTCAATCCTGTGACACTCATTTCTCACTTTTGGCTTCAAACCTGTGACCAGAGGGGAAGATGAGGAGAGAAAATCCTTCTCAGAGAAAGCAGCTATAAAGAACATTGGGTAGTCTCTTATAAGTTCAAACCATTGGAATGACCCATTAAGAAGTCAGATTTTCCTGATTAAAAAATGGAGTAGAAAAGAAAGAAGGTGCCAGTGAATGCTGACTGTAATTCCAGATCCTCAGGAGGCTAAGATGTAGAGAATCTGAATTTAAATCTATCCAGTGTAAAAAAGTCCTTGGCAATGTTATTTCTAAGAGATCACAGAAAAACCCAGAAGTGGGGCTTTGACTCAAGCTTAATGCACTGGCCTTGAGTAAAAGGGGCACAGGGACAATGCCCAGGCTCATGGTTCAACCCCAGGACCTGCCTCCTCAAAAAGAACCTGTACCTCCATGTCTTTGTGTATGTATGGATGTATTCCTATAGGTGAAGCTCCAGAGTAGCTATGATGAATGGCATCAACCTAGGAAATTTGTATTCAATACAATGAGTTCATAACACAGAGACTGCTTTTATGACATTGCGTGTTCCGGGGCTCCCCTCACTGCTCCCAGTGTAGCCTCAGGGTTTCTCTGCATCCCAGGCCTGCTGGAAGAAGTCTCTCTCATTGTCTGGACAGGAAGACAAAAGACCTCAGTCCTGTACAGCTGTGTAACAAACAACTCCATCTGGGCCAATTAGTGAGGAGGAGTGTGGGCGGGCTCTGAAGGTCAGGAGAAAAGTCCTCTTTTTACCCCAAGCTATCTCTCTTCCCAGTGTTCTGGTTTGACAGGAAGCCTTCATTTGTGCCATTTCCTATGGCAGTCCAAGTTCTATGCACTTATTCTGCCTTTGTGAGACTATTTTCCGGTGTTAAGGTACAGTGCTCAATATAATTCAGGAGTCCTTCTGACAGAAAACTAGGGCACTAAACCTAATGAAATGTTTCATTGAGGGTGATGATGGGCCTATGATGCCTCTCCTAGGTTTCTGGAGGCTTGTGAAATCCAAGCATGTGTTGGATATCACAAACTTCCTGTCATCTATGGCTGGTGAAACCTTTGACCTCTCCTAGTTGGGCCCTGGGTGGCTAGGTTTTGGGGTTGAACACAGGACCTGGGTGCTCAGGGCAGAAGTCTAATGCTTAACCATTTTGTGTCACAGCTTCTCTTCTGCTTTCTCACTCTCTCTCTCTCTCTCACTCTCTCTCTCTCTCTCTCTCTCTCTTTCTCTCTCTCTCTCTCTCTCTCTCTCTCTCTCTCTCTCTCTCTCTCTCTCTCTGTGCATTCACTAGTCCTGGAGCTTGAACTCAGGACATGAGCCCTGTACCTAGGATTGTACAAGGATTGGAGCTTGGTTGTAGTGGTATACCTCTGGCTAAGTCAGGTTATATGGCAGCTGTCAGCTCCAGACACCCGGCTTACTCTGGGATGAGGTATTTGAAGTCCTATCTTTACAGAGTTGCAGTCACAACATTCAGTCTTTTTTTGGTGCCCATCCTGGGTCTTGAGTAAGGGTCTAGACATAGTCCCTATCTTTTATGCTCAAAGCTAATGCTCAACTGCTTGAACAAAAGCACAACTTCTGGATTTTTATGTGCATGTGGTATTGAGGAATTGAATCCAGGGCTTTGTATGTACTAACCATCACTATACCAGTGAGCCCCAGGAGTGACAAGTGTATAAAAAGATAAATGTGTACATTGACACACACACACACACACACACACACACACACACACACACACACACACACACATATATACAAATATATAAAACAAAACATAGATGTCTGCATATTATGAAATTACATATATTATATTACTACCAATTATTGACAATTAAATTATTCCTTCCATTTTTAAGTATCATGGTTGAATGCATAATAAAGTATTAATTGAAAATTAGTCAATGTAGTATAATTGTTGTGTAGAATTTTATAGTATACTCATACACTAACTACTAATTTGTTACTTTTATAACATTTGTATGGATGTATATTGGAATGCATTTCTTAGAATCTCCCGCCAATCATTAGTGGCAGTCCTGGGAATTGACCTCCAGGCCTAAGTTGAGGTTTTGTCTATGGCTTCCCTAATAGCCAGGCAAACATCAGCATGCAAGGTCATGTACACTTTCAGGGATTTGTCATTTAGACTCAGTATGGTCACAATGCAAAGGGAAAAAAATATAAAAGCACCTTCTTGAACTTCTTAGTTTTATCCTAATCTTTTTATTTAGTTATTTTTTGACAACTCTGATATTTTAACTCGGGTCCTAGGATTCCAGGATCGGCTGTAGCAGAAATGCTGAGAACTGAGTTCAAGGCCCGTGCTGGGCCAAAACTTAATAAAATAAAGCCCTGGCTTGGAATTTGCACCATTTTTCTGGCAGGCCTGGGATTTAAACTCAGGGTCTGAGTCACTCTGTGCTACAGTGGGTGAAGGGGAAGCTCACCTTCTTTGAAGACAAGAAATTCAGACCAGTTCCCAAGGCCTGAACTGAAGCCCCAGCAATGGAAAACATAATATTCATATATGATATCTATTCACATACATGGGTTTAGTGAGTATGACGTTTATTACCCTTATTTTTTAGTATTATTACCCATATAACATTTCATTTATTACATCCTATCACACTGGATATATTTGCATATGAATTATACATCATACTGAGACCCAGGACTTTTTTTCAAGAAAAAAATGTGCCAAAAGTGGCTTCTTAATCCATGAATAAGTTTTTGGCCATGCTGGGATTTCAACTCACAGCCTACAATGGCCAATCCATAAATGGAGTTACAGTCTTAGCACACCAGCCTCTGGCAAACTGAGCTGCCAGGAAGTTCTGAGGACCTGTGATCAAGCCAGAGTAGTGCCCAATATATACATTGATAGATGTGTAGATTGCTGGATATATATATATATATATATATATATATATATATAGAGAGAGAGAGAGAGAGAGAGAGAGAGAGAGAGACAGAGAGAGAGAGAGAGAGAGAGAGAGAGGTGTGTGTGTGTGGAGAGAGAATGTGAGGATATCATTAAATTATATATATATATATATATATATATATATAGTGACCAATGATTAGTTATTAAGTTATGTCTCAATTGAATGAAGTATCATGGTTGAATACTTATAAAAACACTAATTAAAAAATAGTCAATATACTTCCATTAGGGGAATCATACCATGGTGCTAGAATGGAAGATATAAATCCAATAATTTTTGTGTTCTCAAATAGAATCATGAATTAACTGCAAATTTAATTATTACTTTGATAGCATTCACATAAATAGAAACTAGTTTGTCAGGATCTCCTTCCATTTGTTGGTGGCAGCCCAGGCATTCGAACTCCAGGGCTGGGTAGTTTACTTCGAATGCAAACCATTGGAATGACACTGTGAAGATTTAAGATTGGAAGAAGAAGAAGAAGAAGAAGAAGAAGAAGAAGAAGAAGAAGAAGAAGAAGAAGAAGAAGAAGAAGAAGAAGAAGAAGGAGGAGGAGGAGGAGGAGGAGGAGGAGGAGGAGGAGGAGGAGGAGGAGGAAGAGGAGGAGGAGGAGGAGGAGGAGGAGGAGGAGGAGGAGGAGGAGGAGGAGGAGGAGGAAGAGTAAGTCAGGTTGTCAGTGGCTCTTGTATGTAATCCAAGCTCCTCAGAAGGCTGAAATGTAGAAAATGACAATTTGAATTCAGCCGGGGCAGGAAAGTCCCAACATTCTTATTTCTAAGAGATCACAGGAAAATATCCCCATGGGTTGGGGCTGTGGCTCAAGGGTAGAGCACTAACCTTGAGAAAGAGGAGATCAGGGATAGCGCCTAGGCTTATATTTCAAGCTCAGACCTGCCAAAGGAAAAAAAAAAAAGAAGGCAGTAACTCTATGTCTCTGTGTATGGATTGATGATGTATGGATGATGGGCATACAGCAGGTTGCCCATGCCTAGACACCCAACCTGGAAAAGCTGGGACAAGCCTTCAGAGAGTACTAAGTCTGAGCAAGTAGCTTGAACAAAGCACCCTTCTCTGCCATTTAATAACTGAAGCTCCGAAGGATTGCCTGGGCTGCCATATGCAATGAGTGCATTATGTTCTGGCTGAAGTGTCCCACTGGAACATCTAGCAGCCAGCCATTGCCTCCAGGGAGGCCACAGTTCCCAGGCTGTAGGATTTGTGGAAGGTTCTGTCTCCATATTCTCTATCCATCTGTAGGATGTGAGCCTAAATCTCTGGGGCATGTTGGCTATCACCCATTCACCATTCCTCATTTCCGAGTCTCAGGCTGGTCCCAAATCCTGGCAAAGATATGAAATGGCCAGCGATTTCTGTGCTGAAAGGGTACCCAAATAAATCCTACCCTCATAGCTCCTGTTAGAAGTGAGCCTTGGGCTGCAAATGTGGATTAGTGATACAGTGCTTACCTATCAAGCATGAAGCCCTGGGTTTGATTCCTCAGTACCACATAGACGGAAAAAGCCATAAGTGGCACTGTGGCTTAACTGATAGAATGTAGCCTTGAGCAAAAGCAGCTCAGGAACATGCCTAGAACATGAGTTCAAGCCCCAACACTGGCAAAAAAAAATGTGACCTTGGTGAGACATACTCTTCTGGGACTCAGAGGAGGGCTGAGTTTATAGGGTACAGATAGAGGCCAGGTGCTGGTGGCTCACCCCTGTAATCTTAGCTATTCAGGAGGCTGAGATCTCAGGATCATAACTACAAGCCAGAGCAGGCAGGAAAGTCTATATGAAACTCATTTCTCCAATTAAGCACCCAAAAAGCCAGAGCTGTGATACAAGTAGTAGAATGCTAGCTTTGAGCATAAAAACTCAGGGATGGTGTCTAGGCCATGAATTCAAACCCGAGGTGTGGCACACACACACACACACACACACACACACACACACACACACACCAATATAGAGCATTTGCCAGTCAGCATGCACAATTTCCATCTCTAGAAACTCAGTACTTTTAAAAAAGATGGAGAAGAGAAGGAAAGACTTGATCCATTATGTGATATAAGCAGTGCCAAAATTCCATAGGAGTTCTAAGATGTGGAACAGGATAGAGTCTCAGGCAGAAGGTACACAGCATGGGCAAAGATCCTGAGGTGTGGTGTAAAGCAGATAGGGTGGGTGGAATGAAGGTTCTTTGGCCTCAGACAAGTCTAGCAGAACATTCAAGGGTGGGTCAGGTTTGTAATTCAGTCACAGGTAGGACAGAGGGTGGGGCCCAGAATGGGGTTCAGGGGGAAGATTAGCTTTGACTTTTCTCCAAGGACCCCAGCAATTTCCTGTGTCTAGAAGCCTAATTTTCACAGCTCCTGTCCTTCAGGCCTCCTTTCATGGAGGAGTCAGGGCAAATGCAGGGAAGAACTCTTGCTTAAGAAAACCTTCTACCTGCCATCAGTGGCCCAACCTCTGTAAATCCTAGCTACTCAAGAGGATGGGTTCAGAGATTGTGGGTAAACCCCAGCCTAGGGGAGGAAAGTTATTGAGACACTTCTTGCCAATGAACTACCGAAAGCCAGAAATGGAGCTGTGGTTCAAGTGGTAGAGTGCCAGCATTGAGGGAAATATTTAAGAGACCAGAGCCTAAAACCTGAGTTCAAGCCCAAGTACTGGCTCAGTAAAAATAAAGAAAAGCTTTCAGGAGCTTCCAGTCCACTGTGTAGAAAGGCCATTATCAGCTGTGCACCTGTGGCTCATGCCTGTCATGCTAGCTACTCAAGGCTGACACCTGAGGATCAATCAAGATTCAAACCTAGCCTGGGTAGACTCATTTCCAATGAATCAACAAAACCTGGGAAGCAGAGGTACTGTAGTTCAAGTGGTACAGCACCAACCTTGTACAAACAAGCTAAAGGATAGCACCTAGGTTATAAGTTCAAGTCCCGGTAAACTCACACACACCCACCCACCCCCCCCCCACACACACTAACATCCTTAGCAGGTGCCTGTGGTTCACATCAGCAATCCTAGCTACTTAAGAGGCTGAGATCTTAGGATAACTGCTTGAAGCCAGCCCAGGCAAGAAAGTCCATGAAACTCTTATCTCCACTAAACTAGTAAAAAAGAGGAAAGGTGAGCTGTGGTTCAAGTGGTAGAATGTTACCTTTGAGCAAAGGAAGTTCAGGGACAGTGCCTAGACCCTGAGTTTCAGCTCTAAGATTTTTATAAAGACACCCTTTGCCACTCTCACAGGCCATAAATCCAGATTTTGTTCATCCTAGATCTCACTTCCACTCCTGCCCCTTCCACAGTACTACCACAAGTGGCTGGTTTGTGGCCAACACTGTGTTAAGAAGTGAACGTACACAAGAGGGGGGGGGTATAGCCTGGTCAAGACTAATGCCCCAGAACATTGAGGTATTGGCCATACCATTCTCTCATCCTCCAGTCCCCTGGCCCTGGAATCTAAAGTCTGTGCCTTCTGTATTCTGGGCATCCGGAATTGTCTAGAAGGACCTGAGAGGCCCATCTGGTGCCGGAAAATAAACTTTCCTGCAATAAAGTACATTTACATTTCCTAGACACTGACAGATACTTTCAAGCCACCTTGGCCTCACCTCTCATGTAGCCTTGGATCCTCCTTGCTTGAGCAGCCTTCAGTCAGATGTCAAGCTCAAATTTGCCAGAGCTACCAGCAACCCCCATTCCCCAAGCCACTGCAAGCCTCCTAAGATGGATGTGCAGTCAGAGGCCCACCTGAGGAAAAGGACAGGACATCCTATGACTGAGGCCCTCCCTCTGAGGCAGGGGAGACCCTGTACCAGCTGGCATTGCTTTCCCAGAGTCCCCTGGAGGTGACCAAATATTGGGACAGCCAGACTTGGGCCCTAGAGAAAAGTTGGAACACAGGCCTCTGGCAATTTAGTAATCATTGTAGGAAGCTAAAGGCAAGGTTGGTGTGGAGGAGGGGCACCATCTGAGGTCAGAAAGTGGCAGACAGGCACCCAGGAAGGGAACAGAGAAAGACGAAGGAAAATTACACACACACACACACACACACACACACACACACACACATACACAAACACACAGATACACATGGACATTCCAAGGCCTCAGCAGTTCCTGAGAACAGAACCATGAACTCCCTCCATTAGGATCACATCCTACCTGGGAGAAGATGGCACTATCATACTCAGACTAACTGTAGACACAACATTGAGCCTCTCACATATCTGTAATGTCTCATAATCCAGCAAGGAATTTCCTACCGTACACACTGCTAAGTGGAAAAATCAGGCCACCTCTTTGTTTAATGTTGGTCATGGGGTTTGAATTCTGGGCCAGGGTGCTGTCCTTCAGCTTTTCATCTGAAAATGAGCACTCTACTACTTGAGACACAGCACCACTTCCTGTATTCTGGTGGTTCATTGGATATCAAGTATCACAGACTTTCCTGCACAAGCTGGCTTAGAACCGTGGTCTTTACAGCTTTATGAGTAGCTAGGATGACAGTTGTGAGCACCGGCAGTGACCGGCTTCAGCCACCTTCATAAAGTCAGAGGAAACCCAATTCGTCAGGCCACAAACTTATTGCAACCCTTGACTTCAAACTTTGACACCCAGCATCCAAATCCATCCTTCCATGGAGAGAATACAGATACAACAATCCCACCCCTGCACCCATCCAACCACTCCCTGCCTGCCACAGGCCTCATCCTCTTGAGTTCTTGGTAAGGCACCACCCATCCTACTGTGGCTTCAAACTGGGGCAAACTTGAGGAGTTCTTAGAAATGTCTGTACAGTGAGGTCAGCACCTGGTTTCTCAATCACAGCACCCACACACACCTCCACATCTTTGCAGGCAAACATATTTTACTTTCTTTCTTTTTTTAAGTTGTGGTGTTTGGACTCAGGATCTAGGTGCTGTCCCTGAGCTCTTCAGCTCAAGATGAGCACTCTACTGCATGAGCCACAGCACCCCTTCCTGTTTTCTGGTAGTTTGTTGGAGATAAGAATCTCAGGGTATTTCCTGCCCAAGCTGGCTTTGAACCATGATCCTCAGATCTCAGCTCCTGAGTATCTAGGAAGACAACCATGAGCTACTGGCACCCAGCCAAAGATACTTTTCCATGCTTGTCATCTTATCCCCTCAGGAGACTGAGATCTGAGGACTGCAGTTGGATGCAACCCTTGGCAGCAAAGTTCATGAGAACTCTTTTTCTCCAATTAAACATCCAAAAAAAACCGGAAGTGGAGTTGTGGCTCAAATGGCAGAGTGCTAGATTTGAGCATCAAAGACAAGACCCACACCCTAGTTTCAAGCGTTTTCTAGCATACACTCTCACCCAAGAAAGCCAAGCAGGTGGGCACACCAGAGCTCAAAGCTAACACATAGTACTCAAGCCTCCCAGAAGAGACCCTATCCGGCTCTGAATCTCTAGATTCTTTGTCTTACATCATGGCAGTATTAGATGGGACTGACCATGCACCAAGTTAGGACATTCAAGTATAATCTCATACTGAGGATCCAATAACCTTATCAAAGAATCAGGATCTCTCACTGTCCTGCCTCAACACTGGGCAATGAGGTGAGATCTAGTTATCCAAACACATGATATGGGAACCAAAGGATTTTTTGATCAAGGGATGGAGAATGGAGGTCTCTAGGTCCCTCTTGGGAAGGTGAAAAGGGGTGTTCTATCCCAGGAATGTTCCTGTGTTGTGAGTATTATCAAAGAAACAACCATGCTCAGAGCCCAGTGCCTCTGGTTTTCCCTCCAGCCTCTACCCAGCCCTGCCCCACCTTCACCCTGCCCACTCTGAATCCCAGATCTGCCATCTAGACTAAAGACTGAGCCAGCAAAGAGATCCACTTCTGCCTCTGAGAATGGCAGGCACAGGGCCCTAGCAGCCTCTCTATGAAGTCTCAGGGTGACATGGGTCCCAACTCCCACTCTCATTCCCAGCCTGTTCTGTGACAGTGGCATGCTTACCTCTGTCTCTGGTGGAGGAATGAACACCTGTGGTGTAATCTTCAGAGTGAGCCCTGGAAAGTCCCAGCCCCAACGATGTACTGCACAGGCATCCTGCAGCGAACAACGGCCAGGTCATCAATGGTGAACTCAAGGTGTCAGGACTTTTAATAGCAGCGTGGCTGGATCAAAGGCTCTATCACTGGTAGTCTAGGTTGTCAGGCAAGATCATGACTCCAATGTCTGATACACCTGACCTGGGTTCATCCTCCCTCTTTATCTTCCTGCTTATCCCTTACCTCCCCACTCTTGACATTCCCTCACCCCAATACCTCCCTAACCCTTGGACACTTCCTTTTTATCTGACCAGAAAATAAACTCCTTGGGGTCGGGGATGATAAAAAAAAAAACAAAAAACCCTGAGCCCTAGGATCTACCCGAGGCTGCTTTCCTCTGCAAAAAGTGACCACATAGCTCTTGGATGTCATGAAATTGCTAAGGGGTCAGTGGCTTGGTTCTACATACTGGCTTTAGTCTTTGAAACTGTCCCCACAGAAATTGTGAATGGTTGGCTCCCTTGAACCAGGGACTCCAAACCAAGGCTTGCATGTTTTCCCTTCTTCCCTCCTTTCCTCTTTTTCTCCCTCTGTCCTTCCCTCCTTTCTCTCTCTCTCTCTCTTTCTTTTCTTTGTGTCAGTCCTGGGCCTCTAACTCATAGACTAGGTGGTGTCCCTGAGACTTTTTACTCACGGCTAGCAGTTTATGACTTGAGCCACACATCCCCTTCTCACGTTTTGTTTTTGGTAGTTAATTGGAGACAAGAGTCTTACAGGCTTTCCTGCCTGGGCCAAAAGTCTCAATCCTCCGTTCTCAACCTCCTAAATAGCCACGATGGCAGGTGTGAAACACCAGCATCCAGCTCAAACCAAGGTTTCTTCATGTTCTAGAACCTTTCATTGCCTATGGCCCCCCAAAGCCTGGCACACTCTGTAACTGTTTGTGGGAAAATAAATGAGAATCTGTCTATGACAATACTGGAGAAAAGCCCCATCTGATTCAGATAAGTATCCTCTGTTGGAGAGAGCCTGATGTAGCTTTCCCACTGTTCTCCCTCCCCCTCTTCGTGGCCTTCTGGTGCAACTTCACTTGTCTATTTTGGCTCCGAGGATGTGAGCCACAATGTACTCGCTGGATTCTGGGGCCTCTGGGATGCCTATCTTCTCCAAGATATCTGTGCAGTGCTGACCAGCTCTGTGGCACTCAATTCCCCACTCCGGTGTGAAGGAGGTTGCCTTGAGCTGAGTGTCTGGTTCAAGGGGCCTCCTCTCCTCCCCATGGGGCCAGACATGATGGTCCATCACATCCGCCCCCCCCCCCCAAGTTTCATGTTGCAGAGAAAGGATCCTTGAGGTAGCCTCAGGTCTCTAAATACCTCAGAGTCCAGTACAAGTGCTGGGAATCATCTCTCTCACAGCTGGCAGGATGGGGATGGTGAGGTCACAATCTCTGCTCTCCATGATGTCCTGCACTGTGGTGCTCACCTTAGAGAGAGCTGGAGGAGATTCAGCAGCGGGCATAGAAAGGCAGTCAAGGCACAACATTCAAAGCAGGAGACAATCTGGCTTGGGAACTCTGCCTGTGCTGCTTTGAACATAATTTTTTTATTATTATTATTGTGAGAATACCATACAGAGGAGTTACAATTACATGGGCAAGATAACAAGTACATTTCTTATCAAACATTGTTGCCTCCTCATTGTTTCCCCTTCCCATCCCTTTCCATACTCCTCTCGTACCCCCACCCAAACCTCTCCCCACCCCCCCCCACCAAAATTGTAAAGTTTGTTTTTCGACATAACAATGTGTACAGCTCATTGTTGCAAGGGGTCCACATGTATCCCTATTTAACAATTTGTTTTGTTTTCCCTTCACCTCTACAAATTATACCAACATCAAGTACAGTGAAAGTATGGGTTATACTGTGGGGAGGGACATACAGAGCAACATAGAAATCATCTTATGAATATGATAGAAACAATAGCGTGAAAGGAAAAAAAACAGAAAATATATTTGAATACTTATCTCGGGGTTCATTCCACTAGCATCAACTTATCTGTCCTTTTTTGCTTGACTCAGACATATACTAGATATTGAAAATAAAGGAAACCATGGGACCTATGCTTCATTCGGCCTGGATTACTTCATTTAATAAAATTTTTTCCAAGTCTTTCCATTTCCTAAAAAATGGGGCAATGTCATTCTTTCTGATGGAGGCATAGAATTACAGTGCGTATATACACCACATTTTCTTGATCCATTCATCTACTGAGGGGCATCTGGGTTGGTTCCATCTTAGCTATGGTAAATAAAGCTGCAATAAACATAGTCGTGCTGGTAGCTTTAGTGTGGTCTTGTTTGTGATCATTTGGGCAAATGCCCAAAAGTGGGATTGCCAGGTCATAGGGGAGCTCTATGTGGAGTCTTTAGGAACCTCCCTATGCTTTCCAAAGTGGTTGAACAAGTTTACACTCCCACCAACAATGAAGTAAGGTTCCCTTCTGTATTCATCCCCTCCAGCATCTGTTGTTATTAGAGTTCTTAATTACAGCCATTCTCACTCGGGTGAGGGAGTATCTCAATGTTATTTTGATTTGCATTTCTTTTATGGCTAGGGAGGTTGAGCATTTCTTCATGTGTCTATTGGCCATCCTTCTTTCTTCTTCAGAGAAGTTTCTTTTAAATTCTTTAACCCACTTATTTATCCGGCAGTTGTTTCTTTGAGGATTTGTTGTTGGGAGATTTAATTTTTTAAGTTCCAGGTATATTTTAGATATGAGACCCTTGTCTGTTGTATGGGTAGTGAAGATCTTCTCCCAATCCATAGGCTTTTTATTGATCTTGCAAGCTATGTCCTTTGCCATGCAGAACCTCTGCAATTTCATGCAATTCCATGGTCCAACCTTTCTTTGATTTCTTGTGTTTCTGGGTCTCTAATAAGAAAATTTTGGCCTGTGCCAAGGAGTCCTTGGGTTTCTCCTATTCCATCCTATAATCTTTTAAGAGTGTCTGCTTTGACTCCGAGGTCTTTGATCCATTTGGTGTTGATTCTGGTGCAGGGTGATATATAAGTATCTAGCTTTAGTTTTCTACAAGTAGTTAACCAATTTTGCCAGCACCATTTACTGAAGAGGCTGTTTTTCTTCCCTTCTATTTTTAGGTCCCTTATCAAAGATTAGATGGCTATAGGTCTGTAGGTTCATCTCTGGTTTTCAATTCTATTCGATTGGTCCTGAGGTCTATTCTTGTGCCAGTACCAAGCTGTTTTGATTACTATGACTTTGTAGTAGAGTTTGAAATTTGGTATTAATATTCCTCCAGCACTGTTCTTTCTGTTAAGGATTATTTTTGCTATTCGGGGTCTTTTATTGTTCCATATGAATTTTTTGAATGTCTCTTTAATTTCCTTGAAGAATGAAGTTGGAATATGGATAGGTATCACATTGAAGTTGTAGATAACCTTGTGAAGTATTGCCATTTTGACGATCTTTATCTTTCCAATACAGGAGCATGGGAGTTTTTGCCAGTTTCTATGATCTCTTTTGATTTCCTTTTTCAGGTTTTTATAATTTTCATCATAGAGGTCCTTCACTTCTTTGGTTAAGTTAATTCCTAGGTATTTTACTTTTTGTGGGGCTATTACGAATGGAGATGCTTTCTTAATTTCAGCCACACTCTTCTCATTGTTAGTATACAGAAAAGCCATTGCTTTTTGAGGGTTAATTTTATACCCTGATACTTTGCCAATGTTTTGAATCAGCTTGAGTAATTTGGGAGTGGAGTCTATGGGATTCTTGAAATACAAGATCATGACATCTGCAAAGAGGAAGTGTTTTACTTCTTCTTTCCCTATTTGGATCCCTTTTCGGTTTGCATCTTGTCTTATTCCTGTAGCTAGGCATTCTAATACTAGATTGAAGAGAAGTGGAGAGAGTGGACATTCTGGTCTCTTTCCTGAGTTAAGAGGAAATGACTTTAGTTTTTCATTATTAAGTATAATGCTGGCTGTAGGTTTGTCATATACAGCCTTTATTGTATTGACGAAGGTAACATGGATTCCTAGTTTTTCCAGAATCTTCATCATAAAGGGGCATTTGATCTTGTCAATTGCTTTTTTTGCATCTATTCAGATAACTATGTGTTTCTCATCCTTGTTCCTGTTGATGTGATGAATTATGTTAATTGATTTGAGTATATTGAACCAGCTTTGCATCCCTGAAATGAATCCTGTTTGATCGTGCTGTATGATTTTTTCATGAATTGTTGAAGTCGATTGGCAAAAATTTTGTTGAGAAGTTTTTCATCAATGTTCATCAAAGAAGTGTGTCTGTAGTTCTCTTTCTTTGATGAGTCCCTGCCTGGTTTTGGGATATGGCAACAGCTGCCACTGCTGTTGCCCCCGCCGCTGCAGCTGCCAGCAACTGCTCAGATTTGTCTTTTTGCCTGGATTTTCCCTTTCTGGCCAACCTCTCTGTGCTGTAAATGCATACTTGGTGTATTTCTCTAACCTAGGAGTGTTCACTGGAACTCTAAAACTGCTTTCTATGGGAGAGTTCGTTTAGCTGCCAGCTTCTCCTCTGCCATCTTCCTGACCTTTGAACATCATTTTTTGGCGGTTGAAATCATCCATCTAATTTGACCCATAACCCAAAGCGTTAGTGAAAATTGCCAACTTAAAGAAACACCCTGTCCCAATCAAACTTAAAGTGTTCCCAAGTCAGTGGTCCCCTTTTCCTTCCGGACAGCCTACAGCAGGTTGCAGAAACTGGCATTCAGTGAGCCCTAGCTAATTGACACCTCCTGATATGGAGAGGACTCCAGCAGGGGGAATGGACTTGCGTACCACTGCCCAGCTGGAAA
This sequence comes from Dipodomys spectabilis, assembly GCF_019054845.1. NCBI lineage: Eukaryota > Metazoa > Chordata > Mammalia > Rodentia > Heteromyidae > Dipodomys > Dipodomys spectabilis. The sequence continues at coordinate 1,095,828 of NW_024871204.1, read as the reverse complement.
CAGCCCAGGCGGGACACAGATTGGAGTCTGCAGGACTCCCAAGAGGATTGAAAACTGGTGAAATGCCCCAGGAGGGAATCCATTCCACCAGTGGGGGTCCAGAGAAATGTGCCTGAATGCCCACAGAGATCATAAATGCCCTAGGTAAGGTTCCCCTCTCATCCTCGGTCATGGTGAACCATCTGCCATGTCATAGCTTCACAGCCCCTGCCCTACCCTCTCCCCCACCTCATTCCCTAATTTTGTTAGGTAGACACATTCCCAACCCTTGAATTAGCTCCAACTATAAAAACAAAAGCAGAATGTCTATCTGGAATAGTGTGGCTGTGGTCACACTCGCCTCACGAAACTTTTGGCTGTGGATAGAAGGACAGGTGTCCACTCTAGTCCAGGGTTCAACAGGTTACCTAGGGGAGGCACATGCAGGCCCAGCATCTACTGTGGGCTATAGGAAATGGGGAAGAGAGAGGTGGAAATAGGAGGAAAGGAATGTCTATTGAAATCTTCCCCTAAAGGAGCCAAGAAACTGTGAAGGAGAAAACAAAAATTGTGGCTGGGCTCGTACTAGGTATTTAAAAAAGAACAACAGCAAATACACACACAGAAATCAAATGCTTTAGCTGTTTTTAGACATGATGAATTAAATATATTTTCATTGCTCTCATCTCCCTGCTCTCCCAACATACACACACACACACACACACACACACATGCACACACACACACACACACACACACACACACACACACACACACACACACATACACAAATCCAGAACGGGGACAGAAGTCTCATCATCCATGCAGCACCTGCAATTTGCCAATTGATCACTCACCTGAGCACAGTCAGGCTGTACAAGGAGAACGATTCCCTCTCTCTCTCTTTCTCTCTCTCTCTCTCTCTTTCTCTCTCACACACACACACACACACACACAGAGACTCAGAGTAGTGCCTCTCCTAAGTTTGTTGGTTCCTCATGTGGGACAATGTACAAGCTAAAGGACAAAGGTTCCCATACCCTGCTCCCTTGTAAAAACCAAGGGCTCCCACCCAAGGGGAACACTAGTCTAATGACACAGCACAACCCATCTCTCCCCTTCCCCAGGGCCAGCCCTTCCCCTAGGGAAAAACCAGCCTTAACTCCTTATTCACCAAAACCTTAGGTCAGGACACAGGGGGGTTTCTGACCCTGGGTGGGGGCGGTGTTGGGGAAATTGATTGGGTCCTAAAAGCTACATACATGTACAGAATCCCTACTTCCAGCCTAGATACTTCTGGGCGACTGGGTGGATTGTTGGGGAGGACAAGGAGACCAGATGGACTGGAAGCACCAGCAGATGCTGGCAGAGCTGGGAAATGTGATCACCGTGTGAGTCGTGTTGAGAGCTGGGGTGGGGGGGACAGCCCGGGTGTACGTGTGTCAGAGGGGGTGTGTTCCTCCCAGATATTCACTTTCTTGTTTTTTTTAATTTAATTGTTTTTGTGAACATACGGTACAGAGGGGTTACAATTACATGGGCAGGATAATGCATACATTTATAATCAAGCATTGCATCCTCCTCCTTTGTTTACCCTTCACATCCCTTCCCAGCCTCCTCCCTACCCCCCACCCAATCCTCCCCCGTTTCCCCCCCCCCCCGCACCAACATTGTAAAGCTCGTTTTCGACATGACAACTTGTACTTCTCATTGTTGCAACAGGTCCACATGTATCCTTAAACGACTTGTTTTTCCCCATCTCCTCTACATGTTATACTGACATCAAATATAGTGAAAGAAGGGGTTATACTCTGGGGGAGGGACATACAAAGCAACAAAGAGATAATCTTATAAATGCGTTAGAAACAAATACATGAAATAGAAAAGCATTAAAATACTTATCTAAGGGTTCATTTTGCTAACATCACATTACCTGAACTTTTCTGCTTGACTTATACATATACTAGATAATGCAAATAAAGAAAACCATGGGACCTATGTTTCTTTGGGCCTGGCTTACTTCACTTAATATAATTTTTTCCAAGTTTTTCCATTTCCTAACAAATGGGGCACTGTCATTCTTTCTGACGGAGGCATAGAATTCCATTGTGTATATATACCACATTTTCTTGATCCATTCATCTACTGAGGGGCATCTGGGTTGGTTCCATCTTAGCTATGGTAAATAATGCTGCAATAAACATAGTAGTGCTGGTAGCTTTAGTGTGGTCTTGTTTGTAAACATTTGGGTAAATGCCCAAAAGTGGGATTGTTGGGTCATAGGGTAGCTCTATGTGAAGTTTTTTCAGGAACCTCCATACTGCTTTCCAAATTGGTTGAACAAGTTTACACTCCCACCAACAATGAAGTAAGTTTCCCTTCTGTCCACATCCCATCCAGCATCTGTTGCTGTTAGCGTTCTTGAATATAGCCATTCTAACTGGGGTGAGGTGGTATCTCAATGTTGTTTTGATTTGCATTTCTTTTATGGCTAGGGAGGTTAAGCATTTCTCCATGTGTCTATTTGCCATCCTTCTTTCTTCTTCAGAGAAGTTTCTCTTCAAGTCTTTAGACCACTTATTTATTGAGCAGTTGTTTCTTTGAGAATTTGTTGTTGAGGGATTTAATTTTTTGAGTGCCAAGTATATTTTAGATATGAGACCCTGGTCTATTTTATGGCTAGTGAAGATCTTCTCGCAATCTGTGGGCTTTCTATTGATCTTGCTAGATATGTCCTTTACCACGCAGAAGCTCTGAAACTTCATGCAATCCCGTTTGTCCAACCTTTCTTTGATTTGTTGTGTTTCCGGGTCTCTATTCAGAAAATTTCAGCCTGAGCCAAGGAGACCTAAGGTTTCTCCTATTCCATCCTGTAATGCTTTCAGAGTGTCTGCTTTGACTTCGAGGTCTTTGATCCATTTGGAGTTGATTCTGGTGCCGGGTGATATATAAGGATCTAGCTTTAGTTTTCTACAAGTAGTTAACCAATTTTACAAGCACCATTTACTGAAGAGGCTGTCTTTCTTCCATTCTATTGTTTTAGCTCCCTTATCGAAGATTAGATGGCTACAGGTCTGTGGGTTCATTTCTGGATTTTCAATTCTATTCTATTGGTCCTGAGGTCTGTTCTTATGCCAATACCAAGCTGTTTTGATTACTATGGCTTTATAGGAGAGTTTGAAATTTGGTATTGATATTCCTCCAGCAGTGTTCTTTCCATTGAGGAGCGTTTTGCTATTCGGGGTCTTTTATTGTTCCATATGAATTTTTGGATTGCCTCTTCTATTTCCTTGAAGAATGAGGTTGGAATTTTGATAGGTATCGCGTTGAATTTGTATATAGCCTTAGGAAGTATTGCCATTTTCAGAATGTTAATCTTTCCAATCCAGGAGCATGGGAGGTTTTGCCATTTTCTAAGTTCTGTTTTGATTTCCTTTTTCAAGATTTTAAAGTTTTCATCATAGAGATCCTTCACTTCTTTGGTTAAGTTAATTCTTAGGTATTTTAATTTTTGTGGGGCTATTACAAATGGAGTTGCTTTCCTAATTTCAGCCCCACTTTTCTCATAGTTGGCATACAGAAAGGCCATTGATTTTGGGGGGTTAATTTTCTACCCTGCTACTTTGCCAAAGTTTTGTATCAGCTTGAGTAATTTGGGAGTGGAGACTATGGGATTCTTTAAATATAAGATCTTGTCATCTGCAAAGAGGGAGGGTTTTATTTCTTCTTTCCCTATTTGGATCCCCTTTATGTCTTCATCTTGTCTTATTGCTGTACATAGGCATTCTAATACTAGATGGAAGAGAAGTGGAGAGAGTGGACATCCTTGTCTTGTTTCTGTGTTAAGAGGAAATGGCTTTAGTTTTTCACCATTGAGTATAATGCTGGCTGTAGGTTTGTCATATACAGCCTTTATTGTATTGACGAAGGTAACATGGATTCCTAGCTTTTCCAGAACCATCATCATAAAGGGGCATTTGATCTTGTCAATTGCTTTTTCTGCATCTATTCAGATAACTATGTGTTTCTTATCCTTGCTCCTCTTGATGTGATGAATTATGTTAATTGATTTGAGTATATTGAACCAGCTTTGCATCCCTGAAATGAATCCTGTTTGATCGTGGTTTATGATTTTTTGGATGAATTGTTGAAGTCGATTGGCAAAAATTTTGTTGAGAAGTTTTGCATCAATGTTCATCAAAGAAATGGGTTTATAGTTCTTTTTCTTTGATGAGTCCCGGCCTGGTTTTGGGATGAGGGTTTTGCTGGCTTCATAGAATGTGTTCGGTAGTGAACTTTCTCTTTCAATTTCATTGAAGAGTTGGAGGAGTATTGGTGTGAGCTCTGCTTTTAAGACCTTGTAGAATTCCGCTGTAAAACCATCTGGTCCTGGGCTTTTCTTAGCTGGGAGGTCTCTTATTGCTGTTTCTATTTCAATGCTTGATATGGGCCTGTTAAGATGGTTTCACTCTTCTTGGTTTAGTTTTGGCATGTCAATATTTGCTAGGAAAAGGTCAATTTCTGTCAAGTTCTGAAACCTATTAGCATAAAGTTTTGAGAAGTATTCCCTTATAATGTTCTGAATCTTGGTTGTTTCCGTGGGGATGTTTCCATTCTCATCTCTGAATTTATTTATTTGGGTGTGTTCTCTTCTATTTCTGATAAGATTTGCTAAGGGTCTGTCAATTTTGTTAATTTTTTCAAAGAACCAACTCTTAGTTTTGTTGATTCTTTATATATTTTTTTTGGATTTTAACTCATTTAATTCTGATTCAATTATAATTATTCCTTTCCATCTATTGGATTGCTGCTCTTTTCAGAGAGGTTTAGCTGTGTCATTAAATTGTTGGTTTCAGATACCTCTAATTTGTTGATGTTGGAGCTCAGAGCTATAAATTGGCCTCTGAGTATTGCCTTTGCTGTGTCCCAGAGGAGCTGGTAATTTGTGTGCTCATTTTTGTTGAATATCATGAACATTGAATTTCCTTTCTAATCTCTTCCATGTCCCCCTCGTGATTCAGCACTGTGTTGTTCAGCCTCCATGTGATACCGGACTTTCTTTGGTGGCTTTTGGTTTTGAGTTCTAATTTTATTCCCATGTGGTCAGAAAGAATGCAACATATAACTTCAATGTTTCTGAATTTAGAGACGTTTGTTTTGTGGCGTAAAATGTGGTCTATTTTAGAAAATGTTCCATGTGCTGCTGAGAAAATCGTGTATTCTGATGTTGCTGGGTGAAATGTTCGGTAGATGTCTGTTAAATCTAGTTGATCTATAGAGCTGTTTAGATCTGCAGTTTCTCTGTTGAGTTTTTGCTGGGTTGATCTATCTAGTGGGGAGAGTGGTGTGTTAAAATCCACTACAATTAATGTCTTTGGATCTATATGGGATTTGAGGGAAAGCAGTGTTTCTTGGATAAATTTGGGTGCTCCATTGTTTGGCGAATAGATATTTAGTATTGTAATATCCTCCTTAAGGAGAGATCCCTTAATTAGCATGTAGCGACCTTCTTTAACTCTTCTCACGAATTTTAATTTGAAGTCTATTTTATCTGATATTAGGATTGTAACTCCCGCCTGTTTATGGGGGCCGTTTGCTTGGTAGATTTTGCTCCAGCCTTTCACATTGAAAATGTGTGTGTTTTTAAGGACAAGATGTGACTCCTGAAGGCAGCATATAGAAGGATCTTGTTTTTTAATCCAACTAGACAGTCTATGTCACTTAATTGGAGAGTAAAGTCTGTTAATGTTAAGAGATAGGACTGAGAGGTACTTGGGAGTTCCTGCCATGTTTTCCACCTTCTTGGGGTTTGCGAAAACTGGGTTCTTCCTATCGTTCTTGGATACTCAGTTTGGGTGCTGTTCCTTGGCCTTTATTGTGGTCTTGGTTTTCTATGTGTAGGACATCTTTAAGAATCATTTGTAGGGCTGGTTTGGTGGAGATGTTTCAATTTTTCTTTGCTATGGAAGGTTTTTATTTGGCCTTCAGGTATGAAGGAGAGTTAAGCTGGGTACAGTATACTTGGTTGATAGTTGTTTGTTTTTAGGGCATGGCATACATCATTCCAGGCTCTTCTTGCTTTGATTGTCTCTGCTTTGATTGTCTCTGGTCTGGTCTATTTGGGGTTCTAAAAGCTTCTTGTATCTGAATAGGCCTATCCTTTTGCATGTTTGGGAAGTTCTCTGCTAGGATTCTGTTACACAAATTTCCTAGACCATTAAATTCTGTCTCTAGGTGCTCCTCTACACACATTATCCTTAGATTAGGCCTTCTGATGTTGTCTTCCAAATGTTGAATAGATCTATCATATTTCTTGGATTTGTCTTGGATGGTTGTATTTTCTTTCTCTATAATATCTAGACTGTCTTCAATCCCTGAGATTCAATCTTCTGCATGGTCTAACCTTCTGTCAAGACTTTCTACTTTGTTTTTCATCTCTTTCCTTCTAATTGGTCAACTTTTTTGGCTTCAAATTCTTTGTTGAATCTTTGTTTTAGATCTAGTATGAACTTCTTTACTTCCTTAATTTGGTGTTCAGTGTTTATTCTCAAATCACTTAGTTGTTTGGTTATGGTTTCCTTGGACTCCCATTCCTTCTGTTGGGTTCCATTCAGCATTCCTTTTGAGGTCTCCCTGAATTCCTTCAACTCTTTGTTAATGGATCCCATGAATGCCTTTAGTGATCTTTGTGTATTCTCTTCCTGCTCTCTCAATTCCTGTATTACTCTTTGATTAGCTTCCTCCCGTTCTTGGGATTCCTGTAGTTCTCTTTGAGTGTTCTCAGCTTGCTCGCGCCATTCCTGCCTTTCTCTTTGAGTATTCTCAAGCTGCTCACGCAAATCCTGTATCAGTTTTTGAGTAGCTTCTTCACGCTTATGATATTCCTGTATAAACTTTTGTATTGCCTCCTCTCTCTCCCTATCACGCTCATACAGAGTCCTTTGTATGTTTTCAATCTTTTCATTTATCATGTTTGCCAGCAGTGTTTGTAAAACTATGTAGGAATTCTCCTCTGGATTATTCATTATCTGTTCTGTCCCCTGATTATCAAGATAGGGAATTGAGATACCCGGATTTGCCATTTTTCTTGTGTTTTTCCGGCTTACTTTGCCCATTTGAATGAAAATAGCACCAGTTTTGTGCTAGAACACTATCTTAAGGCAAGCATCAACCAAAGTCTGAATTTGTACAGTCAATAGTCTACAGATACAATCTAGTTCAACAGATACATCTATTCAACATCAAACAACTATATGTTAATGGGCTACGAACTGCAAAGAAGTATTTGGAAACCAGAAATTATTACGGTTAGTGAGAGATGTGGGTAAAAAACAGGAATACCTTGATGTGGGGAGGCACAGGGAGAGTTAACTAAGTCTTATATAAGCAGGAAATAGAATGGGTAGGATGAAAGTATAGGGAGAGAAAAAAAAAGTAAAAAGGGAAAGGGAAAAGAAAAGTGACCAGAAAAAATAGAAAAGTAAAAATTAATAATATTATAAAAAACGAAAACAAGATATTTAGAGAAGAACGTGAATATATTGAGAAAGGGGGAGGGATATAAAGGAGACGTGAAAAATTTAAAAATAAAAATGCTTAAAATATTATATAGGTATAAAGAGGTAGTACTGCTATTAAGCAATTTAAGTCTCAGAGGTTTTGAATTGAGTAATAAATTTGTGGATTAATTGTGTACACAATGGGGGATAGGGTCTAATAGTTAACTGTGGGTTTATCTGAGGATGTGCAGGACAAGAATTAAGTCACATAAAGAAGAACGAAAGAGAGGAAAGGTGAAAAGGATAAGAAAGGATGAAAAAAAGATCAGACGGTCAGTAGAGCTAAACAAAAAACAAAAAGATAATTAAAAAAAGAAAAAAAGAGAGAAAGAAAACAAAAAATAAAGAAAAACGCACACTCAGGTATCCCTAAAATAAAATTTATAAGAGGAAAAAAAAGTTAATGGAAAACAATTTTTTTAAAAAGGCAAAAATTAAAGATTAAAAAATGTTTTAGAAAAGAAAAAAAATTTTTTTTAATTTTTTTATATAAGGTACCAAAAATAAGAGAGAGAGAGAGAGAGAGAGAGAGAGAGAGAGAGAGAGAGGAAGAAGAAGAAGAAGAAGAAGAAGAAGAAGAAGAAGAAGAAGAAGAAGAAGAAGAAGAAGAAGAAGAAGAAGAAGAAGAAGAAGAAGAAGAAGATAGAAGAAGAAGAAGAAGATAGAAGAAGAAGAAGATAGAAGAAGAAGAAGAAGAAGAAGAAGAAGAAGAAGAAGAAGAAGAAGAAGAAGAAGAAGAAGAAGAAGAAGAAGAAGAAGAAGAAGAAGAAGAAGAAGAAGAAGAAGAAGAAGAAGAAGAAGAAGAAGAAGAAGAAGAAGAAGAAGAAGAAGAAGAAGAAGAAGAAGAAGGAGAAGAAGAAAAGAAGAAGATCTTTGATTTTTTTGGGAGGGGTGGGAAAAATCCTGTATCCCCCTTGTGTCCATAACCAGCCTATTGTTGGAGTCTAGTCTGCTTGTGGTCCTGTGGCTTGGTTGGTTTCTTAAGTCAGTTTGTTTGAACAGGCAGAAAAATGCTCTGCTTTACCCAGGATTTTGCTATCCTCCTCCCAGGCTAGTTCAATGGGAGGCAGATCTGCTTTGAGTTATACCAAAGAGGGGATGCAGTGATGAGGCTAGTTCTGGGTAGAGATGAGGCCTTTCAAAAAACAGTCGCTTTTACTGGGGGCTAGTTTGTGAAAAACTCACAGAGCCCAGCCTGGAGCCATTCTCAGGGTTTCTGTTTACTGAATTTCAATTGATTGTTGAGGATGTTAGCGGGAGGGGCAGCCTCTAGCTCTGGTTACCCAGTGACGAAAGCCACTCCTAGGGCTGGCGCTCTAGCTGGGTGACTTTTCCCTGGGTGGAGCTGAGTCTGGCAGGTCACGCCGCCATTAAGTTCTTTTGACCTGCTAAATGATACATTTTATTCCAAGGCTTGAGTTGGAGCTAGCAGCTCTGCTGAGCTTTGTAGGTATCCAAGATGGAGATCTCCAGTACTGGTGGGGGGAGGGGTGGCCTTCCCTCCTCTGCTCCCTGAGAAGGAGTGAGGTTGTCAGGCTTCTACTCACTCCAAGTCTTGGTTCCTGGGTCGTCTCTGGTCTGCGAACTGCAGGATGAAGATGTCTGCTCCTTGTCAGTTCTTGCTGGTGTTGGGTAGAATCCGCTCGCCTGCTGTGTCTGGCTCCTTCGTCCCGAACTCTCTGTAACTCAGGTATGGCCGGCGCCGCCACAGCCATCGCTGCTGCCGCGGTGGCAGCTGCTGGCAAGAGCTCAGATGTGTCTCCTTGCCTGGATTTTCCCTCTCTGGCCTGACTCTCTGTCCTGTGATGGCACACTTGGTGTGATTCTCTGGCTTAGGACTGTTCACTGGAACTCTAAAACTGCTTTCTATGGGAGAGCTTGTTTAGATTCCAGCTTCTCCTCTGCTATCTTCCGGGAACTCCCCGATATTCACCTTCTATCTGACCCCCAGTGCCATCACCCCCCTAGTGGGCTTTTCTGGGACTTTTTTCAGGTGAAAGGGTAACAGCACAGAGGACAAGGGCTCACACAGCAAGGTGGGGGCCTATCTTCTGCATCCAACATCCCCCACCCACAGAAAAATGGAAAAGACACAAGAAGGCAGGTGTGGAGGTGCTACTCCCCACCTCTGACTAAAGCCACCAGGTTCCCACCAGGGAGGGGAAGGGTGCAGATGTGCAGCTGTGTGACTCCCACTGCTCCAGGCCAGGGGTGAGGTGATGCCCCCTTCTCACCCATTCCTCATCTCCCTGTTTCCTGGGACGCTGGCCACTAGGGATGGGGTAGGTTCTTTGAGTCGACATCCACTCCCCCACCTCCAGTCCTGGGTTGCATTTGTCTCAGACTCAGGGCTGGCCTGCTTGGCCCTGGGGAGTGTGGTTGGAACATGAGAGGAGAGGTGTGAGTCACTGTTCTGGTTCCGTGGGGGGGGAGAGTGGGGGAGAAGGGGGTGCATAGGGGGAGTTCGTGAGGTGTGGGTCCCTGGAGCAGCACTCATGTGTGCTTTGGGGAGAAGTTGTAGGCTGTGGTTCCAGGTGCACCAGGCAGTGATGGCAGTGGTTTGGTGGACGCTCAGGCCCAGAGCAGAGGACCGGGGGTTGGGACCAGGTCAGGGCCACAATCCTGCTGGGGGTGCAACATTGCTGCATGACTCCAAAAGTCACCACGGGTCTGAACCGGCAGGGACATGCTTGAAAAGCAGTGCCGCAGAAAGGGCAGGAAAGGGGGCTGGGGCAGGGCAGGCGGGTGGTAGGGATGAGTGCGCCTCCCTGAAGCTGAGCTCCAGGCCCAGGAGCCTTGGACTTAGGGCCTACCTAGCCTCTGAGCTTCCCTGGGGCAGTGCGAGGGATGTGCCTGCTGTGCTGGCTTTCTGTGCTCTGTGCTCCTTGCCTAGAACTGTTCTCCTAGAGCAGAAGAGGCCAGCCATTGCTGCCACCTCCCCTGGTGCATGTGCCTGCTCTTCTATCTGCTCTCTCTCTCTGCTCCCACTTCTCTCCCAGGCTGCCCCGCCACTGCCACGTCAGTGTACTAGCACCCATGTATCCCTGGCTATAGCAGCTATGTGCCTCCTTGGCTTTGCCCTGTCCGCCCCTCAGTCACACCCCCTCCCCATCCTTGGTCTTGTGCTGCCCTGACTCTGCCCTAAGGCTACCAGGCCATAGCAGAAACAGCCTCACCTCAGCTCAGGGCTTCCCCCTTAATCCAGCTGCTGCTTAGCCCAACCACTGGGGGAGACTCTTTGCCTTCCACCCCACACACCAAGAAGGTGCACGGTGAACCTCCGTGTATGTGTGTGTGTGTGTGTGTGTGTGTGTGTGTGTGTGTGTGTGTGTGTGTGTGTGAGATTGTTGGGGATACCAACATCTCAAGGACTCAGAACATAGCACCATTTGGGATGACAGCACACAGCACACTTTTAAAAAGTTAGCACAAAGAACCCTGTGTAATGGACTCAGCACAATGTGCCTTTTGAAGGACTCAGCACATAGCAACCTTTGGGATCCTCATGGTAATCTAATGACCAATAAAATTAGACATGCCATTTAGACATCACTAAACTTAAATATATTATTATTATTATGACATCATATGTCATAGTGACATTATAGACATATTGTGAATGCCTATTCTGTGATTTCATTCTATTTCAAGTGAGCAATATTGGAGAATATCAGAAATCCATTGTGACCTCAAAGCCATTGTGACATGAAAATCCCTTTGTGACATCACAGTGCCATTGTGATATCATTAACCTGTTGTGACATCACAGTGCCATTGTGATATCATTAACCTGTTGTGACATCACAAAATTGTCCTGTCCATTGTGACCTCATCACCAATGTGACATCACAAACCTTTGTGATGTCACATTGCTATTGTGACATTACAATCATCTTGAGACCTCCCAAACCCATTATGACATCTTTAGCACCTTTGAAAAAACACATAACTTTTTGACATCACAGTACCTTTGTGTATCCATATCTTCATTGTGAAATATCAATTGAGATCAGATATGCCATTGTAGTATCACAAAACATTTACAATATAATCCTTGTTGTGACATCACTGTCAGGACATCAGCTCATTGTGACATCACAAATATGTAATGACATCATACCATTATGACATCACATTGTCATTGTGACATCATATATACATTATGCATATCTGTTATGTGATTTCATTATATTTCAAATGTGGCATGTGGGTTCATATCAAAAACACATTTTGACTTCATAACCATTGTGACATCACAATCCCTTTGTGACATAACATTGCCATTGTGATATCTAAACAACTGTGAGAACTCAAACATGTCCTTTCCTAATAAGTTTTGTGACATGTTGCCACTATGTTATGTTATGCCCATTGAGAGCTCACTCTATTTTTGACCTCATATTATTTCAGGTATGACAAGAAATATTAGAAATATACTGTGACATCATGAATATAGTGATAACACACTGCTAGATGTAATGACCATTGTGTCACATTGTCACATCACAAATCTGTTCTGAGTTCATCACATTTGTGCCAACAAATGCCTTTGGAATCCTCACAATCCCATTCTAAACTTATATACTCATTGTGAGTTAATGAAAATTGAGGTCTGTAATGCAATTGTCACATCAGCAATCTACTGCGACATCACAAAACTCTTTTGAAATCATCACTATTATGGCATCACCAACTAATTGTGACATAACACACATGACATTATAATTTGACATCTTATTACAATTGTGATATTACTGTACCATCATACTTTCACAAACCTATTATGACCTCATCACATCTTAGAAAATTCATGGCCTTTGGGATATCATGCTCTTTCTGTGAACGTGTATCATTGTGAACTGGTAGCAATTGAAATTTGAAATAAGATGTGATATTACAAACTAGTTATGACATCACTAACCCATTTTTATATCATTAACATTTTGACAACCGAAACCTGTTAGGAACTTTAGCACTTTTGACAACAAACATCGCCTTTGTGTCATCACAGTTCATTTGTGTATGTCATTGTGATTTCATTCTCATATCTTCACTATAAACTAATGGCAATTAAGTTCTGACATGCCACTGTGACATCACAAACCCTTTGTGACAGCATTACCAGTGTGATATCAGACTGTCGTTATGACACCATCAGCTCATGGTGATATCACCAAGCTACAGTGACATCATAGCATTATGACATCGCATTGCCATTTTGCTGTCATAGATATTGTGAATGTATATCCTATGATTTCATTCTATTTTAAATGTGGCATATCAGTTGATATCAGAAACATATTGTGACCTCATAACCATTGTAACATTATAAACCCTGTGTGGCATCATAACCAGTATGATATCACATTGTTGTTATGATATCTTTAGCTTATGGTGACATCACAAAATGACAATGACATTATAGCATTTGCCATTATGTCATTGTGACATCATAGTCACATTTTGAATGCCTAATTTGTGATTTCAATGTATTTGAAATGTGGCATGTGGGTTGAAAAACTCATTGTAATGTCATAACGTTTGTGACATCAAAATCCCTTTGTGACATCAATTTGGCAATGTGACATCGCAATGGCAATGTGATGCTAATAAGGCACCATGATATCACAATGGTCATGAACTCACAATGGGTTTCTGATATCAACCAACATGCCACATTAGAAGTAGAATCAAATAACATAAAGGGCAAACAGAACGTGTCTATGATATCAGAATGACAATGTAATGTTACAGTGGTATGATGTCATTGTAGTTTTACATGTCAAAATGAGCTGATGTTGTCATAATGGCAACATGATTTCACAATTATGACGATGTCAGAAAGGATTTTTTTATATTTCAATGGTATGTCTGATGTCAGTTATCATTAGTTCCCCATGAAGATATGGATACAAAAAATATTCTGTGATGTCACACAGGCCATGTGTATTTGCAAAGGTGGTAAGAGGTCATAATAGCTTTGGAATGGCACAATGTGATTCATAAGATCACAATGGAAATGAGATGTCCCATTGGGTTTTTGATGAGGTCACAATGGTTTTGTAATGTCACAGTTTATAATATCAGAATGATATATCCAATTTCAATTACTCATAATTCAATATGAAGATACCAGGTGATAGAAGAAGCTTCATAGTATGAGGTCATACTATGTGAAAACCCAATGGGACACTAATTTCACAATGACAATGTAATGTCTCAACATCATGTTGTAATAATGTTTTGATGTCAAAATTGGTGACACCATACTGATGAGGAGGTCGCAATAGATTTGAGATGTCCCAAGGGGTTGGTGATGTCATAATGGCATGTGGGATCTCAATTGTCATTAACTCACCATGAGTATATGGGTTTGGGAAGGGATTCTGATGTCACCAAAGTATATGTAGTCAAAAAGGTGAAGAACTAACAGTTCTGAGATGTCACAAATTGACACAATGGTTATGATGTCCAGTGGTGTGATATCATGATGTTACACTGGATTTTAGATATTTCATGTCATATCTGAAATATGAAGTCAAACACAGATTTTCAACTCACAAAGGGCCTAAAATAATACAATGACATGTCACAAAAATTATGAGGACAGGAGAGGTATTTGATGTCATAGTGGTTTAGTGATATAACAAAGGCAATGTGCTATGACAAAGAGATTTTGATGTCACAAAGGTAATGAGTTCACAAAGGTTTCCTGATATCAACCCACATGACACATTTGAAATAGAATGAAATCAAAGAATAGGCATTCACAATGGGTCTATGACATCAAAGTGACATCAAACAGCAATGTTTGATAGGATAGGTACTCATTACCTTATTCATGTAACTGTAATGCCTCTGTACACTATATTTACAATAAAAAACGTACAGTAGAAAAAAAATGGTATGGTGTCATTGGGGTTTGGTGTTATCACAATGAGATGATGGTTTCATGATGACAATGTGATTTCACAGTCGTAATTATTGCACAAAGTATTTGTGATGATACAATGCTATGTGTGATCACAATTTTCACTATGAGAATACGGGTACACAAAGGGTCTGTGAGGCCACAGAGGTCATGTATTTTTTTAAAGGTGCTAAGATTTCACAATTGCTTTGTGATGTCACAATGTGATTGTGAAGGCACAACAACAATGTGATGTCACAATGAGTTTGTGATGTCACAGTGGTGATGAGATCACAATGAGTTTGTGATGTCACTGTGAGTTTGTATTATTACAATGACATGTCTATTTTAATTTTTACTAGTTCACAATGAGGATACAATTTCAAAGAAAAATCTTAAGATCCAAAGACTATGAGTTTTTAGTCATAACTTGTGTGATATGCTGCCATTAGGATATTTTAGGCCTTTAGTAAGCTTATATTCTGTTTTCAAACTCATAACAATTCAGGTATGACATATGATATCAGAAATTGAAACTGACATTATGAATATTGTGACATCACATTGATAGACATCAAGACCATGGTGTCACATTGTGAACTCACAAATCTGTTAGGATTTCATCACATTTGTGCCAACACATGACTTTGGAGACAACACAGTCCCTTTGTGAACTCATATCTTCATTGTGAATTAATGATATTTGAGAATCGGCATGCCATTGTGACATTTCCAACCAACTGTGACAGCACAAACCTATTATAGTAAAAACACATTGTCATCTAATAGCCATTGTGGTAGCAAAATCCCTTTGTGACCCTACATTTCCATAGTAATATCACTAATCCACTGTGAAATTCCAATCCTCTCTTACCCAATGCAGGTATGAAATGTGATACCCTAATCCAGTGTGACATTTAGATCATGGTGACATCACACTGATAGATAATATGAGCATTTGTCACATTCTGACAACACACGTTAGGACTTCGTCACTTTTGAGACAACGCATGCCTTTGGAGACATCACAGTCCTTTTGTGAGCTCATATACTCATTGTGAGTTGACAATTGAGATCACATGTGTCATTTTGTTGTCACCAACCCATTGTGATATCACACACCTCTTGAAAACTCATCACTAGTGAGGCATCACCAATTGTGGTATCAAAACATTATTAAGTCAGCATATGGCAGCATCACATTTCCATAGTGATATCACTGTTCCATTGTGTTTTCAATAAACTAGTATGTCTTCATAGCATTTTAGAAAATTCATGGCCTTTTATATTTGTCTTCTTCTGTGAACTCATATCCTCATTGTGAAGTAGTAGCAACTGAAATTGGGCATGTGATTATGAAATGTGACTTCACAAACTTTGATTTCATCACCAGTGTGACATCACAAACCCATTGTGATCTTTCATAGATATTTGACATCACTATCACATTGTGACATCCCAAACTTATTAGGACCTCTTAGCACCTTTGAAAAAACACGTAGCCTTTGTGACATCACAGTCCCTTTGTGTAACTCTACGCTCATTATGAACTGACGATTGATATCAGACATGCCATTGTAACATCATGAACACTTTGTGACAGCACCAGTGTGACATAACATTCTCTTTATAAAAGCATCAACTACTTTTGACATCAGAAAACTAGGACAAGATAGTATTATGAGATCACATTGTCATTGTGAAGTTATAAACAGCTTGTGAATGCCTGTTTTTAATCTTTTTTGTTGTTGTAGTTGGTCATGATAATTGAAATCTGGGCTTGGGTGCTGTCCCTGCTCTACAGCTCTAGGCGAGCACATTATCACTTGATCCACAGCACCACTTCTGGTATTCTAGTGGTGTTTATTGGAGATAAGAGTCTCATGGACTTTCCAGCCTGAGGTGACTTTGAACTGCAATACTCAGATCTCAGCCTCCTGAGTAACTGGGATTACATTCATGAGCCACCCATGCCAGGCTTTTTCATTCTATTTAAAATTTGGCATGTGTGTTGATATCAGAAAAATAATGTGCCCTCATAACAGTTGTAACATCATAAATCAGCAGTGACATCAAATTGTCATTATGACACCATCAGCTCATTGTGATATCACCAAATGACAATGGCATCATAGCATGATAAATCACAGTGACATTGTTATGTCATAGACATAACAGTGTGAAGGCCTATTCTGTGAATTCATTCTATTTCAGAAACCCATTTGACCATATAACCATTGTGATATCACAATCCATTGTGACATCACATTGCCCTTGTGACATCATTAACCTGCTGTGCCATCACAAACCAGTCCTGTCATTATAAGTTTTGTGACATTGTCATATGTTAGGCTCTTTGTGAGCTCATAATCTGTTTTAAATCTCTTATTTCTGATATGACATGTGATATCAGAAATCCCCTGTGACATCATACTGCCAGATATCATGACCATTTTATCACATTGTGACATCACAAACCTGTGAGAACAGCATCACATTTGTGACAACACATGCCTTTGGAGACATTACAGTCCCTTTTTGAACTCATATATTCATTGCCAATTAATGACCATTGAGATCTGCCATGCCACTCTGACATCATGAACCCATTGTGACATCACAAACTTATTGTGACCTCATCATGAGAATGGCATCAACGACTAATTGTGGTATCAAAGCATTATTTTGACATGATATTGTGGTATTGCCATTGTGATATCACTGTCCCATTGTGTTTTTACAAACCTATATGGCCACATCACAACTTAGAAAATTCGTGGCCTTTGAGACTTCAAGCTCTTTCTGTGAACTCGTGTTCTTATGACCTCTAAGGCAAGGAGACAAACCATGTGGTCACATTTAATGTATAAAACAATTTACAATAGAAAGGGGACTGAGATTACCTTATCCTGGACTGGATACCCAGGTCCAACAGCAGCCTTGACCACCAAACCTGAGACCTCCGATGGGCAGCCCCACCCTTTCTTAATTGGTCTGCACACGACCAGCCAAAAAATTATGATCTCTGAATCGCCAAACCTCAATGGGCAAGGCTTTTTACTTTTTCATTCTTCCCTCCTTCACTACAGTCCTCTCCTTCCTTCCTGGTCTTTCCCTTTTTCCCTTCCGCCACTTCCTTCTTCTCTTCAGGTCTCTCCACTCTCCACAGGCCTGCCCTACTCTGCCCCAGTTACCACTTGCCAACATTCTGCTCTCCCTCATCTTCCTCTCTTCTCAGGTTTTTTCCTTTCTGTTATCTCATCACTTTCT
Source organism: Dipodomys spectabilis (assembly GCF_019054845.1). Classification (NCBI taxonomy): domain Eukaryota; kingdom Metazoa; phylum Chordata; class Mammalia; order Rodentia; family Heteromyidae; genus Dipodomys; species Dipodomys spectabilis. Next base: position 1,078,110 of record NW_024871204.1, on the reverse strand, counting down.
TACATCTGGGTAGCTCCCATTTTTATCCCCGCTTCCAATGCTCTGAAAATGCACCCTATATATAGGTTGTACCCCTCCTCACTCCAACAGGTCTACTGCCTAGCAATTTTTAACCGTCTCTTCCCAATCTGCCCAATGCTCAATCACTTCTTGACAGCTCACTAAGTGAGGCTTGACACCTCCACCTTTGGCGGCATTCCCCACATTCTCCCGTGGGCGAGGGCAAGATTTTACAATGATTATCGACTCCCACAGATAATTTTGGCAACACTGGTTATTACAGTATCCTCATAGTGAATTAGAAGAAATTGAAGTTGCATATATCATTGTTATATTAAAACTGGATGAGACATCACTAACGCATCGTGACCTCATCAGTGCGGAGACATCACAAACTCATTGTGATACCATATTACCATTGTGCCACCATGATCATATTGTGACATCCCAAACCTATTATGACCTCAGAAGCTTTGAAAGCTTGGCCTTTGTGTCATCACAGGCCCTTTGTGTACCCATATCCTCACTTTGAGCAAATTGAGATCAGACATGCCATTTTAACATGGCAAAACTTTTGTGACATCATCACCAGTGTAACATCACATTGTTATTATGACACCATCAACCCATTGTGACATCATATAACAACAATGACTTCATAGCATTATGACATCACATGGTCATTGTGATGTCACAGATACATTGGAATGCCTATTCTGTGATTTCATTCTATTTCAAATGTGGCAGGTGGGTTGATAACAGAAATAGATTGTGATAACATAACCATAATGACATCACAATACCTTGATGACACCGCATTGCCATTATGATATCACTAACCCACTGTGACATCACAAAACTGTCCTATCCTCATAAATGTTTTGACATGCTGCCAGTGTGATCACTAGCCTCTCTGAGCTCATAAATTGTTTAATTCATAATACATCAGGTATGATATATGATATCAGAAATCCACTGTGACATCACGACCACTGTGACATCACATTGCCAGATGTCATGAACATTGAGTCACATTGTGACTTTATAAACCTGGTAAGATTCATTACACTTGTGCCTACATATGCCTTTGGATACATCATTATCCCTTGTGAACTTATATATTCATTGTCAATTAGAGACCTAGCATGAGATGTGACATCACCATCCCATTGTGAAATCACAAATCTATATGACCTCATCACCTATACGGCATTACCAACTATTTGTGACTTCAAAACAATACTATCTCATGTAATAGTAACATTATATTGCCAATGGGATATCTCTGTCCCATCGCATTTCCACCAATATATTAGGTACTCATAATATTTTACAAAATTTATGGCCTTTCTGACTTCTAGCTCTATACAATGGTGATATTACAAATTCATAGTGACATCACTATCCAAGTGTGACCTTATCCCCACTGTGACATCACAAACCCATTGTGACAACATATTTCCACAATGATATCACGATCACCTTGTGATATACCAAACCTGTTGTGACCTCTTAGCACCTTTGAAAAAGCACATGGTTTTTGTGACATCACAGTCCTTTTGGGTAGTTATATCATTGTGAACAAAGGACAACTGATATCAGACATGCCATTGGACCATTACAAATGATTTGTGACATCATCTCCAGAGTGAGATCACATTGTTGTTAGGAAAACATCAGACCATTGTGACATCCCAAAATGACAATGACATCATAGCATTATGTCATCACATTTTCATTGTGAGGTCATAGAGACAATGTGATTGCCTATTCTGTGATTTCATTCTATCTGAAATGTGGTATATAGTTTGATTTCAGAAACCCTTCACCATTGTGACATTACAATCCCTTTGTGACCTCATATTGACATTGTGATATCATTAATGCAAAGTAAAATGACAAACCTATTTTGTCCTCATAAATTTTGTAACAAGCGACTACCTTCATCTGGGCTGAATGCCCAGAGCTAAATTCAGCCTCAACCACCATGAACCCTCAGAGCTCCAAAGAGCAGCCCAGCCATTTATTAACTGGTCTGCAAACAATCATCCCCCAAAATAATGATCTCCAAAACTCCACATTTCAAAGGACAAGGCTATTTCCTTTCTCTTCATCCTCCTACTCTCCAGACCTGTCCTACATTTCAGGTCTTTTCATTTTTTCCTTCCACCATTCCCACCATTCCACCTCTACTCTTGACAGTCCTGCCCTGCCCTATCCAGGTGGCCAGCTGCCATCCTTCACCTCCTGCTCTCCCTCAATTTCCTCTCCTCCCAGGTCTTTACCTTCCTGCAGTCTCATCACTTCTTTCCTTCCAGGCCTTTCCCCTTTTTCTCTCCCCTTCTGTTGCTCTGAACATGCAGCCTATATATAGGCTGTGCCCTTCCCCCACTGTGATATATTTCCCGCATAAGAGTTTTCAATCAACACTTCCCAAATGTTCATGCCAAATCACTTCTTGGCAGCTCACTATGTTGGGCTTGACATCCTATCTCCTTCAGCAGCATGTCCTGCCCCTTCCAGTGGCATGCAGCCACCCTCTCTGGTGGTCCAGACCAAGAGGCCATGATGACTATCTGTTCCCGTGGATTATAGGGGCACTGCTGGTTTTTACCGTGTCCTCATGGTGGTCTAGTAGCAATTGAAATTGGGCAAATAATTGTCATATTACAAAGTCGTGGCATAACTAATCCATTGTGACTTCATCACCAGTATGACATCACAAACCCATTGTAACATCACATTGCTGTTTTGACACAAGGATCACATTGCTACATCCCAAATCTATTATGACCTCTTACATCCTTTGAAAAAATACACAGATTTGTGACATCACATTCCCTTTGTGTACTCAAATCCCCACTGTGAAATATTGACAATTGAGAATCAGATAGGACATTTTAACATCAAAAACTGTGAGTTCATCACAATTGTGACTTCACATTGTCATTTTGACAACATCTGCACATTGGGAAATTACACAACTAAAATGATATGATAGATTTACAACTTCACATTGTCCTTGTGACATCATAGACACATTATGAATGCCTTTTCTGTGATTACGTTCTATTTAAAATGTGGCTTGTAGGTTGATATCATAAACAAATCGTGAACTCATAAACACTGTGACATTACAATCCCTTTGTACATCACGTTGCCACTGTGATATCACAATAACCACATATCACAATATCACATAACCCCCCGTGACATCACTAACCTATCCTGTCATCATAACTTTTGTGACATGCTGCAATTCTAATATCTTAGGCCTTTTTGTCCTCATAATTTCTTGTTGAATTCATTAAATTTCACATATGACATTTGATATCAGAAATTCCCAGTGACATCATGACCATGGTGATATCACACTGCCAGATTTCATATCCATTGTGACAAATTCTGACATCACAAACCTTCTAGGATTTCATTATATGTGTGACAACACATACTATTGGAGAAACCAAAGTCCCTTTGTGAACTCATATACTCATTGTAAGGTAAAAACAATTGAGAATCATCATGTCATTGTGACATGCCCAACACACTGTGACATCACCAATCTTTCGTGACCTCATCACCAATGTAGCATCATCAACTAATTGTGACACCAAAACAATATTTTGACATTATGTATTGAGTTGACATTGCCATGGTGATATCACTGTCCCACTGTGTATTCACAAGCCTAATATGACCTCATAACATTTATAAAAACTCATGTCCATTAAGACTTCAAGCTCCTTCTTTGAACTTGTATGCACATTGTGAAATACTAGCAGTTGAAACTGGACATGTGTTTGAGATATTACCAAATCATTATGACATCATAGGCCTGTTGTGACCTCATCACCACAGTGTATCATAAAGTTATCCTGACCCCTAAGTTCCTTTGAAAACTTGTGACATCACAGTCCCTTTGTGGATCCATATCCTCATTGTGAACACATAATTGAATTCATATATGACATTGTAATATCACAAACCCTTTGTGACCCAATCACCAGTGTGACAACACATAGTCATTATGACATCATTACCTCCTTGCAACATCAATTTACAATGACCTCATAGCATTATGACATTAAATTTTCATTGCGATGTTATAGACACATTGTAAATGCCTATTCTCTTAGTTCATTCTATTTCAAATGTGGCATTTGGGTTGATATCAGAAAACCATTGTGATCTCATAAATATATGGCATCACAATTACTTTGTGACATCACAGTGCTATAGTGATTTCACGAACACACTGTGACATCACAAACCTGCCCTCTTCTGTCGGGTCTTCATCCATCCCACGAAAGCTGGACAGGGTCCCAGGAAAGCTACGTGTGGCTGCTCGCCCATTCCTCAGCCTCCCTTAGCCCAGGAGACAATCAGATGCAGTGAGTCAAGTCAAGAAGGGACTCGTTTATTAACACAGAGCAAGACCTTTTTAAAGCAAAAGACTGCGTGGGAGGAGAGGAAATGGAACCAACCATTCACTGTAAAGGTAACACCTTATCATACACCTAAGCTTCCACAAGCTGTTTACACACGGAAGGTAAACAAATCAGGCTCTGCTCAATCAACATCCTCTCAGGGCCATCTTTGCTGCCTGTGTGCCCCACAGATTCCCCCTTTCTGTATTAATGGCAGATACAACTCCCAGTTAGTTATCCTTTTCTTCTCCTCTGTAAAGGTTATTTTAACAGGATTAGATTGGTAAGAATAGCATTGGCTATGCAGGGGGTTTGAGGCAAGTCTGGGGGTCAAGATTTGCCAGAAAAGGATAGGGCCCTTGTGCGTGATATAAGAGCCTGTCCCTGTTGCCTCACATCCCCAACTAGCATAGTAATAAACATCAGCCCCACCACAGTTAGAAATGTCTGAAGTAGTTCGATTAATTCCGGGGCATATAGAACAGTCTTTATCTTGTCTTCTTCAGAACATGGGAGCAGCCTGTGTATTGGGAATTCCACACATGCAACACAGTGCATCCTCGTGGGCCCCCACTCTCAGGCCATTCTACTATAGTCCAGAAAAACAAGGAAAAAAAAAACTCTGCAGACATAGCAATGTAATCCCGAGCACCTGGATTCTTTCAATTAAGCCAGTTCTTTGTTTGTGCCTCCAAGCAAGTACAGGGGTCAAGATGACCTTTGAGTTTTACTGTTGTCTCCCAACACTACGTCTTTGTTCAAAGAAGAGAATCCGCCTGTCTTAGGTTGGGTGAATCATCTAGTCTGTCTTACCCTTCATCCAGAACTTCTTCAGAGCAAAGGAGAAGGCCCTGTCTTAGGTTGGTCAGACTGGCACCTCTCTCTTACCCATCTCTGGCTGCGGTTCCTCTTGAAGGAAATTCATAACTGGCTGGCTAAACTCATAAGAGGATTGCAGTGCACATATAATGCAAGGAAGGCATAGAAAAACCATCAGCAAAAGCATTCCCAGGCCAAGCAATGTCATTAGCAGTCCTTTAACAGTCAGGAATGGGACAGCAGTCTTTGCGATTTCAGAGTCCAGAGGTGGGGCTTGTAAAAGGAATATTAGAACAGGTAGCATTAAAATAAATAGCTCCTACAAAAATATTAAATGGTCCATATGTAATGACATAGGGAGGTGATCAAAATGAAGGTCAAGCCACCAGGTCGAAGGGACAGCTTCTCTTGTGGAGCTATGTCTGCATTGCCAGCAGTGATCACTGCCCAGGTCACCCAATGAGGTTGATGTGGATTCCTTAGCCATTGCCGGCACTGGGAGGGTCAGAAGAGCCAACAGCTGGAGTATTGCCATCTGCAATTGTTAGAGAACACAAGAGCTTCTCAAGGGCTGATTGCCCTTGGGAATGGTTAGTTATCTTTCTTGCTTTCCCTCCTTTAAACACAAGCCTCTGCCACCATAGCCATTTTTCTTTCCTTGTTGGTTAGTTTACACTTGGGCATCCTCCTGTATAGAGGAAATCGGTAAAACTTTAAGGTTCCTGGCAAGGACGCAAATGGAGGTTGACATCTCTGTGGGAAAAATGCATCCAAATCTCCTGCCCATGGTAACTAGCAGGTCAGGTTCTCTCCATTGTTGTGTCAGGGGGTCCTTCCACCTGAATTTCACTTGGGGCTTAGGGTTTAGTTGTCCCCAGTGCTTCTGAAAACTGGATTCAGTTGCCCCTTTTGGAAAACTTAAAATGTTAATGGTAAACAAAGCTATCTGTAACTGTATATGGGGGCTAACTCCCACTTTTTGTTTTAATAATTTCTCCTTAAGACATTGGTGATTTCTTTCTATAATTGCTTGGCCTTGGGGATTATAGGGAAATACTATAGTATGATTAATGTGCCATTTGTCAAAAAATTCTGACATTGCTCTCCCCAACGAAATACAGAGTTTGGATTTCAATGCTCCGTTTCTGCAAGTGACCCACAAAAAAATAAGGCAATTACTCAGAGAGATACAGAAAGTGAAAAAAGAAAAGGGAAAAACCTACACAGACAGTAAAGTAAGAAGACCCTTCCCCACCCCTTGTTGGTGATGGGGCTCCCCACTGAGCAGCTTAAGTGGTGGAGCTTTGTGCCAGGTTGCTTAAGTGGCCTGGCTCTGGACCCTCTGAGAACTACACACCCACAAGCATCCCAAGGCTCACAGAAGACTCCCAAGGTCCAGTGCCTACCCAAAAATACAAAATGAAATCTCAGAAGACAGAGCCAGCCTGAAGATTCCCCTCACCCTCCCTGGCATGGCGTCTCTGCCTGGCTGGTGCAAGCAGCCCAACCCAGTCAGGAGCAGCAGCAGCTGTCAGCAATGGCAAACAACACTAGACTGGCAGTGTAGCACCTCTGTCCTGCTGGTGTAAACAGCCTAGCCTAACCTGGATCAGCAGCAGCAGCTGGCAGTAGTGGCAAACCACCCAGACTCTGGGCACAATGCCTCTTGGTACTAGCCCACAGGAACAGCCCAGACCAGCCCAGGGCGGCAGTGATAACTGTGGCAAGGACAGCGGCAATGAACAACTCCAGAACAATGGCTGTTTGTGCCTCTCCATACTGGCCCGCATAAGCAGCCTAGCCCAGCCTGAGGCAGCAGCACTGGTTAACACTGACTCGTGGTGGTGTGGAGCGCCTCTCCATACCAGTTTGCATAAGCATCCCAGCCCAACCCATGGTGGCAAAGGTGGTGAACAACCCCAGGCATGACGCAGAGTGTGGTGCTGATCAACCCAAGAAAGCCTCATGAAATTTCCTGCCTGGTCTGGCTTTGAACCAGAATACACAGATCTGAGCCTCCTGAGTAGCTACAATTATAGGCATTCACACCAGCAGGGTCTAACTCTTGCCAACCCCTTCACTTTTTCTACAATAGATCATTGCTTAGTTCATACAAGGACTTTAAGCAAATACAAGAGGATCCACATAATACCCTGTATTCTATCTGACCACAGTGGAATCAAACTAGTTCTCAATAAGAAGACATAAAGTAGAAAAAACTTAAACACATGAAAATTAAACTGCACTAAGTTGAACAACACATGAGTCACAGAAGAAGCTAAAGAAGAAATTAAAAAGTTCCTATAATTCAGTGAAAATGAAGAAACATCACAAAGAAACCTATGGGACCCAGCGAAAGCAGTCCTCAGGGGCAAATGTATTGCTCTCAGTGCACATATCAAGAAAACAGAGACCAAGTAAACAATCTTATGATACAACTAAAACTGCTACAGAAATAAGAAAAAAATTGAACCTAAAGTTGCTAGACAGAGATAACCAAAATAAGAGCTGAAATTAATGAGACAGAGACTGAGAAAATTATAAATAAAATTAATTAAACAAAAAACTGTTTTTAAGAAAAAAATTAATAAAACTGACAGACCACTGGCAAGAGTAACTAACAAAATAAGAGAGGAGACCCAAATCAATATTATCAGAGATACCACAGGAAAAATTACAACAAACATCCAAGACATCCAAACAATCATAAGGACTCTATAACAATCATAAGTGACTCTACTCACAAAGGAAGGAAAACCTAGCAGAGATGGATGAATGTCTACAGAAATACAAATTGCTATCCCTCCTGTCCTTTTTGGTCCTGCTTCTTCACCACGTATGTATGGGGGCAGCAGTTTAGTAAATAAACTTCTTTTCCTGCCTTAATAGTGTGTGTGGTATTCTCTTCATAGGCTATCGAATGAAACCTACCTATTTAATATTCCTTACATATGATGCTGTGACTCAGATGGGGTTTTTGAGTTGGAAATGTTAGAATTTCCTAACCACCCCTTTTCTGTGAACTAAACTGCCTTGAGACACCACACGAGATTTTTCACCAGTACCATTGCTGGCCTTCATATCCACATCCACACTTCTTTTCTCTGGCGAGTGAAACTACTCTCTACAGCTCTCTGTTGCTCAATCTCTGTTCAGATGTGGCGCCATGCCAGATACTCTTATGGTCTTTAGGGGAAAGGCTGGTCACCTCCGAACCCGAGGATACTTGGTTATGGGGTCTTGACCATTTCTCTCTAGAGTGCTCTAGAGGAAGTAGGGACAACGCTTCTGCCTAGTCAGCTCTCGTTCACTCAACGGACTGACTCTCCTCCACATTTAATGGGGTGCTACAAGGCATGCCCGAGCCATAAAACCCCTCTGAAATGCCTCCTGTGCTCCCTGGATAGCCAGAGCACCTAATTTTTTATGCTTTTCTCAGATTTAGACAATTTTTGCCTCTGCAATGGTAAATGGTCAGAAATCTGTTCACTTTCAGTATCTCTTTGCTCTCTGCTAATCATGTCCAACTTTCTATATCTCTCCCTTTCTACAACTATTTGTATTGTGCTATGAAGCCTGCGACATGGGATGGGTCCAGGGCACCCATTCTAGGTTGCCTCTAAAAGGCTAGCAAAACTAGGCTTGATTATTTGTTCAGGCTTTCTTTGCATTTTTTTAGAAATTTGCCATCTTGACCAAATGGTGGGTTAAGGATTTGGCCCACTCCAATCCTTACACTTCCAACAAACTTACTTCTCCTCCATCCATCTATGCAAATGTGCCTTGCTAATAAGTTGCTCTTTTCACAGAGTCTGGTAACTAAGGCCCAACCATCTGATGTGCTTTGTTAGCAAAGATGTCTAAACATTGTTCTCTAAAATTTTAGGATTTGAGTTTTGCTTCTTTTGTTTTGTGTTGTTTAGTTTAGTACTGAATACATGATGCTAAAATATTGGGCATATTTGTGCTAAGATTCTCCCATCTAACAAGTTTTGTCATTGCAGAATATTTGGTCAATTCTTGATAAGGACCAGGTAAGGTCTACTTATTCTATTTGATCTCCTTGCTGCTTTAATTGGAAATAACAAAGGGTTTTCGAGACAAAAGTTGCAATTCAAATCCAGCCCGGGCTGAAAAATCCCTAACACTCCATCTCCCAACTAACCTGCAAAGAACCAGGGTGGAAGCTTTGCTCAAGCCTCTTAACTCTAACCAGGGTACACTGCAAGTGGTATTATAACTCAAAGTGGTAGAGTGCTAGCCTTGAGCAAACGTGCTCAGGGACAGTGCCTAGGCCTTGAGTTCAAACCTCCTTGAATACCAACTGGGACAAACCATCCCAGCAACAACACTTAGACTAAGCCAGTCTGCAGAACAAAGGAACATGGAAAGGAATAAGAGGAGATGATACAAATCAGCCACTTTGTGCCTGCCCTTTCAAAATTAACCAGAGCTGGGAGGCCAATAGAAGTAAGAAGACTGCCCATCTAATGTCCATACCAGTCTAACTTTCAACTGGACAGGAATTTATATTCTTGCCTTTGTCACTTGCCTTCTTCTCTACCCAGTCGCCAGATGTCAGAAGTAGATAGGGATATTTCCACCAACATTTTCAGCCCCAAGTCCTTCCTCTTGCCATTTATTTGCTCTCAAGTATATTTTTTCAGTCCCTCAATGCCTCATGAGACTTCTCCATACTTCGTCCAAGAGACTTGCATCCTCCAGACTTCATCTAAGGACTCATTGTCCAAGTGACAGCTGTTGCCTGCTGCCTTCTCTTAGATGGGATCTCATTTCAGCCATTTACCCCTACTGTTCAGACCCCTTGCAAACAGGAAATCGACAGAGAGAATCTTCACCCTTTTTCATAATTATCAAAAGGCTGGAATGTAAGGTCTGAACAGTAACACCTCCCTCCTTCTTGGCTAAGTTTCTGCCCAATATCTGTAACATAGGTAACTAGCAGACCTGGAAGCAGCCACCTTCCCCTCCTTCTAGGGCATATCCTGAGCCACCTCTGGTCACAAACCTCCCATCTGACCATAGGAGGGTCCCAGACCCTGAGGTCATATTGAGATCCAGTGTGGCCACACCTTTCCCCCACTGGGCCACACTTCTTCCTTTCCCTAGCCTAGATAAGTCCTGGCCCAGAGGTGGGTCTCCCCCTTCCTTTTAAGCTATGCTTCTCCACCATACATGGTGTGGGCAACAGTTCAGTAAACTCTTTTTCTGCCTGAGAAAAAGAAATACAAATTGCCCAAACATAACCAAGAAGAAAGAAATCAATTAAACATGTCAATTACCTACAATGAGATAGTAGATGTAATCTGAAATCTTCCAACAAGAAAAGCCCAGGACCTGATGGATTCACTACAGAATTCTGTAATGCCTTTAATGGGAACTAATACCCATACTCCTCAAGCTCTTCAGAGAAGTAGAAACAGAGGGAGTAATCCCAAACTCATTCTATGAAGCCAATATCACTTTCATCCCCAAACCAGGCAAAGACCCCACAAAAAAACTACACACCAATCTGTTTTATTAAGACAGATACAAAGCTCCTCCATAAAATTGCAGCCAACAGAATCCAGAAACATATCAAAAAAATCATACATTATGACCAAGTGGGCTTTATCCTAGAGATGCAGGGATGGTTTAATATATCTAATCAATCACATCAACAGATCCAAGGTTAAGAACCATATGATTATCTCCATTAATGCAGAAAAGGCTTTTGATAAAATTCAGCACTCATTTATATTAAAAGCTATGGAAAAATAAGAATTGAAGGAACATTACATAAGATAATAAAAGTCTTACATGGCACATCAAAGGCCAATATTATACTTAAGTGGGAAAAACTACAACCAATTCCCCTAAAAACAGGAACAAGACAAGGATGCTCATTCTATCTACGCTTCTTCAATATAGTTCTGGAATTCTTAGCCAGAGCAATAATGCAAGAGGAAGACATTAAAGGGATCCACAGGGGACAGGAAGAAGATAAACGCTCTCTTTTTACAGATGGCATTATTTTATAAATTACCAATCCCTAAAGCTCCATCCCCAAACTCTTAGAGCTTATAAACCAATTTGGCACAGTATCAGGATACAAAATTAACCCACAGAAATCAGTCGCCTTTCTGTATAGTATCAATGTACAAATAGAAAGGGAAATCAAATAAACAACCCCATTCACAATAACCGCAAAAAAAAAGTATCTAGGAATTAACCTAACCAAAGTTATAGAGTCTGTTTCATGAAAATTAAAAAAGCCTACAAAAAGGAATCATAGAGATTACCAGGAATTGGGAAGAAATGAGAAAAAATATTTACCAGTAATATAACAGAAAAACGTCTAATATCCATTATATTATAATATCCATTATATTATATATGGTGAAGTCAAGAAACTAACACTTCACAAACCTAACAAACCAATCTTGAAATGGTCAAGGAAGCTAAAGAGAGACTTCTCAGAAGAAGAGATAAAAATGGCAAAGAAACACATGAGGAAATGTTCATCATCCCTGGCTGTAAGGGAAATGCAAATAAAAACAACTCTGAAATACCACCTTACCCCAGTCAATGTGGCCCACATCCTAAATTCAGCCAATGAAAAATGCTGGAAGGGATACAAAGAAAGAAACATTACTGCATTGCTAGTGGGAATGTATACTAATACAACCACTTTGGAAAGCAGTCTGGAGGTACCTTAGAAAGCTAAATATCGACCTGTCCTATGAACTGGCCATACCACTCCTAGACATCTACTGTGAACAACGGGAACCAGTGGACATAGACATACACACCTCTATGATTATTGCAGCACTGTTCACAATAGGCAAGATTTGGAAACAACCCAGATAAGCCACAACTGATAATTGTAACCAAAAAATGTGGAACCTATATAAAATGGAATACCATGTAGCCATTAGAAAGGACAAAATGATGGTATTTGCAGAGAAATGGATGGATCTAGACCAAATTATTTGAGTGAGGTAAGCCAAGAACAATGAGACAAATGGCATAAGGTCTACCTGATACGTGGATGCTAAAGCCAAAATGCAAGAAGGTACGACAAAGTAAACAGAACTAGAGAATCAAAGGACAGCCAGTCATTTTGTTGTATCACCATTAATGACTCCATGTTCTTGACTGTGTAGACGGTAGAAATATGCACGCAACGGAAGGAAGCCAGGAGGAGGAACACAATAAGTGGGAAATGGAACAACATACAACAAAGCGGCCCATCAGCTGGACATAGAAGAAAAATAACGAAGCAACCCAAATACAGTGATGGGAAGAGATGAATGAGAGGGAAAGTGGGCAAGAGGGAATAGCCTACATTAAGCAAAAGCAAAAATATGTAAATATCACCTGGGGTGGGAAAAATAATTTGGATTGTAATAGCTCATGGAATTAACAAACTTTGGACCATGATAACAATAATTGGCCTTGTCAAGGTTAAAATGTGTTTGTGACTTTAAGTTTCACAATTCCACAATACTGTGAAATATGTGAAATATATGTAATCACCTATCTCAATTTTTACAAAAAAGTGTGAGAAGGGAAGGGTTAGAGGGATGGGTGACAATGTTGTCAGATACCTTGTATTTGTGTACTGTTTTGTAGAATGGGAGCTTCTTTGTACAACGATTTAAAGGTTATAATCATAATAAGTGTTTAAAAAATAAACATTAGGATGAAAATAAAATTTCAAATATAAAATAAGAAATTAAATCCAGTTGGAAAGAAAATTTCTTTGGGGAGAATAGTTTAGTTTATTGTATAGCAAGTCTCACTTCAGAAATAAATTCAAAAACTACACCCAAGGTAAGTGAAATAAACTAAGAAATGAAGTTGAAAAAAGAACATAAGAAACTCAGCCCACTCTTTCTTTCCTGGACAGCTGGTGTGGATAAAAATGCATCATGCTCCTGAATTGGAACCAAAGTGGCAAGGATCTTACTTGGTGGTGATAACATCACTGTCGCCTATTAAATTAGCACGAAACAGCATTGGATCAATCATCTCAAGTGGAATAGGTAGTGGACCAGTATACAGAGAAGGCTGCAAGATGGACTGTTAAGGATAAGACTTACTAAGTGTTAATTATTGCTGACTAGTGTGTTTCTATAATTTACTTGTTTTCTATTTAATTCACCTTTTAAGCCTGCTCATTGGGTGGAGAGAAGGAATTTTTAGAATTTGGTAAGAAGGAATCAAGGATTTCATTGGACATGAAAAACAGTGTGGGATACATAAAGCAGCATGATCCCAATAATGAGCAAGGCTCACTAATCAATGTTGCCCTATGACCTGACCCACTGGAGTGTATGGGGCATGCCACCCAAATGAGCAGGGCATGCTGCTGGAAGGGGTAGAATGTCATCCTCACATGATGATCTTTGAAGAATTGATTGGGGAACAGGCAGTTTGTGAAGTGATGGTTGAACACTATTAGGTAGGAGACCCACTGGAGTGATGGAGGGGTTCAACCTATATATATGCTGCATGGTCAGAGCAATGGAATTGGAGAAAATCAAGGGAAGACCTGCAAGGAAGGAAGTGGTGAGACAGCAGGAGGGGAAAGACCTGGGAGAAGAGGAAGTTGGGGGAGTGCAGGAGGGGAAGAAAGACAATTGGCCGGCAGGCCAGAGAAGTGTAGTGTAGAGGCCTAAAGAGAAGAAGGAAGTGATGGAAGGGAAAAAAGGGAAATGGAGGAAAGGTCTATAAAGAAGGAAGGAATAAGGGAAAAGGAAAAAGCCTTATCTATTGAAGTCTGGAGCGTGGAGATGGTAATTTGGGGGTTTGGTGTTTTGCAAACCAATTAACTATGCCTATTGGAGGTCTGAGGTTTGGTGGTTGGGGCTGAGATGTCACTGAATGTACAACACAGGACAAGGTAAATGCAGGCCCATTTCTAATGTAAATAAAATTATCTTCAATGTGCCTCATTGTTCACAAGTTAATAGTCTCAAAGGCCACGATTTTTGTAAAATGTTATGATGTCAAAATAGTTTTGAAAAACCCAATGTAACAATGATATCACAATGGCAATATGATGTCACAATATTGAGTGATAATAATATTTTGATGTTATACTTAATAGGTGATGCCATAATGGTGATGAGGTCACAATAGGCTAACGATGTTACAATAAGTCACAATAGGTTTTTTTTATTGTGAAAATACTATACAGAGGGGTTACAATTACATGGGCAAGATAATGTGTACATTCTTATCAAGTATTATAGCCTCCTCCTTTGTTTCTCCTTCCCATCCCTTCACATACTTACCTGGCAGGGGAAATACCACGATCATACAATAGATTTATGATGTCAGTTATGTTGTCTGTTCCACCCAGGAGAAAGCCATCCCGCCTTGGCAGAAAAACTCATCCCACAGAGAAGTGACTTTCTTCACCAGGTAAACACAGCCAAAGATTGCCCCTCCCTACAAAAGCCTAGACAAGCAATTGAAATTCACTAAACATAAACCCAGAGAAAAGCTCCAAGCTGGGCTCTGTGAGTGTCTCAAGCGTTAGCCCCTCAGGGAAAAGCTACTGTTTGATGAAAGACCTCAACCCTACACAGAACCTAGCCTCATCACAGCATCACCAAACTAGAGGAAACAGCCATCTCCCTCTTTTCTGACACTCCAAGCACCCTCCCACTGAACTAGCCTAGGAGGAAGATCAAAAAACATGCCTATCACAGAGCAGTTAGCCGTCCCAAACAGACTTAAGAAACCAATCAAGCCATAGGAAAACCAAACACCAAAAGCCAACCCGAGACTCCACCAAGAAACTTGTTATGGACACAGGGAGATACAGGGTCTTCCCATTCACCCCCCCCCCCCAAAAAAAAAATTAAGGAACTCTATTTTGAAACTTTTCTTGAATTTTTATTTTTTAAAAGTGTTTTCTGTTAATCTTTTTTCTCATAATTTTTATTTTTGGTGTGTGTGTGTGTGTGTGTGTGTGTGTGTTTAATCTTTGTTGACCTTTAGGTCCTTTTTTATTGTTTTCAATTTTTTCTGTCATTTTTCATGACTTAATTGCTGTTCTGCTCATCCCCAGATATATACCTGTCGTCAATTATTAGACCTTATCCCCCATTTTGTACATACTTAATCCAGAAATTTATTACTCAATTCACAAGCTCTTAGGCTTAACTTCTTGAAGAGCAGTATCATCTCTTTATACCTATATAATTATCAAGTTACTAATTTTAATTTTTTTAATTTTTTTGCTTTCATGTTTCCTTTCTATCCCTCCCCTCTTCTCATCCTATCCTTTTCTTCTCTTAATATCATTTCTTTAAAAGTACATAATTTTTAAGTGTTTCACTTCTCAAATTTAATTTTTGTTTTTCCAATTTTCTTTTTTAATTTCTCTCCTGTCATTCTGTCCAATCCTTTTCCCTCTCTGAGTTTAGGTATTGGTTACATTTACTCTCCTTTTACCCATCCACATCCCTCTAGTCCTATTTGTCCCCACATTTCTCCCTAAAGCTAATAATTTCTGGTTTATCAAATCCTTTTTTGCTGTTTGTAGCCCATTAATACATAGTTGTTTGATGTTGAAGATTGTATCTGTTGAATTAGATTGTATCTGCAGCTATTTTGATTGTGCAACTACAGGACTCTGGTTGATGCTTGCCTTAAAATAGTGTTCTAGCACAAAATTGGTGTTAATTTCATACCAAATAGGCAGAACAAGCTGAAAAGCACAATAAAAATGGCAAGTCCAGGTATCTCACTCCCACTCATGTTAATCAGGTGACAGACTTGTTAATGAATAATCCAGAGGAGTTCCATAAAAACCTGTACAAACGCTACTGGTAAAAATGGTGAATGAAATGATTGAAAACTTGCAAAGGACTCAGTGTGAGCGTGTTAGGGAGGGTGAAGAGGCAAACAAAAATTAATACAGGAATCTTGTAAGCATTAAGATGATACTTAAAGATTAATGCAGGAATTGCATAAGCAGGTTGAGAAGAGTCACACATTTCACACAGGAAATGTGTGAACAGGCTGAGCACAGCCATAGAGAATTACTAGAATTGTGTAAACTTCACTAAACTAATCAAAGAGTAATACAGGAATTACGAGAGCAGGATGAGATATCAATAGAGGCATTCATGGGATCCATAAACAGACAGCTGAAAGAAGTCAGGGAGATCACAAATGGAATGCTGAATGGAGCCTGACAGAAAGAATGGGTGTCCAGGGAAACCATAACCAATCAACTAAGTGATTTGAGAAACTGAACACCAAATTAAGGAAGTAAAGAATTTCATAATATATCTAAAACAAAGCAACAACAAAGAATTTGAAGCCATAAAATCCTACCAATTAGAAGGAAAAGAAATAAAAAACAAAGTAGAAAGTCTTGACAGTAGGTTAGACCATGCAGAAGATAGAATCTCAGGGATTAAAGACACCTTAGATATTATAGAGAAAAAGCATACAATTATGCAAGACAAATCCAAAAAATATGATAGATCTATTCAACATTTGGAAGACATCATCAGAAGGCCTAATCTAAGGATAATGTGTGTAGAGGAGCACCTAGAGACAGAAGTTAATGGTCTAGAAAATGTATTTAACAGAATTCTAGCAGAGAACTTCCAAAACATGCAAAAAGATAGGCCTATTCAGGTATAAGAAGCTTATGAAACCCCAGATAGACCAGACCAAAACAGGACATCCCACGGTCACATTATAATCTTCACAGGATCAATTCAGACCAAGGAATGGAGCCTTAAAGATCTCAAGGAAAAAAAGAACAATCACCTATAAACAGAAACCAGTCAGAATCAAACCAGACTTCTCAGCAGAGCCGATTAAAGAAAGAAGAGCCTGGAATGGTGTATGCCATGTGCTAAAGACAAACAACTATCAACCAAGAATACTGTACCCAGCTAAACTCTCCTTCATTACTGGAGGTCAAATAAAAACCGTCTATAGCACAGAAAAATTGAAACAATATATCTCCACCAAACCAGCCCTACAAAAGACAAAAGTACCCTACACATAGAAAACCAACCAGACCACAGTAAAAGCCAAGAAACAGCATCCATGTGAATAAAATTAGAACTCAACACCAAAAGCCAACAAAGAAAGTCCTGTACAACAGGGAGGCTGAACAACACACTGTTGAATCATGAATGAGTCATGGAATAGATTAGAAAGGAAATGTAAATGTTCATGATATTAAAAAATGAACACACAAATTACCAGCTCCTTTGGGACACAGCAAAGGCAGTACTCACAGGCAAGTTTATACCTCTGGGGTCCTATAACAACAAATTGTAGAGCTCTGAAACCAACAATTTAATAAGACATCTGAACCTCCTTGAAAAAGAGCAACAAGATAAACCCCAATCCAGTAGATGGAAAGAAATAATTAAAATTAAATAAGAATTAAATGAATTAGAAACCAAATATATCATAGAAAGAATCAACAAAACAAGGAGTTGTTACTTTGAAAAAATTAACAACATTGACAGACCCTTAGAAAATCTTATCAGAATAAGAAAGGAACTCACCCAAATTAAAAAAAAAAAAATTAGAGATGCGAATGGAAACATCATCACAGAAACAACCAAGATTCAAAAAATTATAAGGGAATACTTTTCAAACCATTATGCAAATAACTTTGAGAACCTGGCAGAAATGGACCTTTTCCTAGCAAATCTTAACATGCCGAAACAACCAAGATAAGTTAAATCAATTTAACATGCCAATATCAAGCATAGAAATAGAAACACCAATAAGCGTCCTCCCATCTAAGAACCAGATGGATTCATAACGGAAATCTATAAGGCCTTCAAAGTAGAGCTCACACCAATACTCCTCCAAATCTTCAATGAAATTGAAAGAGAAAGTTCATTACAGAATTCATTCTATGATTCCATCAGAACCCTTATCGCAAAATCAGGCAGGGACTCATCAAAGAAAGAAAACTGTAGACCCATTTCTTTGATGAACACTGATGCAAAACTCCTCAACAAAATTTGGGCCAATCGATGTCAACAATTCATCTAAAAAATCATACACAATGATCAAACATCATTCATTTCAGGGATGCAAAGCTGGTTCAATATATGCAAATCAATTAATAAATTTCATCACATCAACAAAAGCAAGGATATGAATTACATAGTTATCTCAATAGATGCAGAAAAAGCACTGACAAAATCCTACACCCCTTTGCAATGAAAGCTCTGTAAAAACTATGAATCCAGTCAACAATGCTCAATACAATAAAGGCTGTATATGACATACCTACAGCCAGCATTATAATTAATGGTGAAAAACTAAAGCCATTTCCTCTTAACTCAGGAACGAGACAAGGATGTCCACTCTCTCCACTTCTCTTCAATTTAGTATTTGAATGCCTAGCTACAGCAAAAGACAAGATGCAAACATAAAAGGGATCCAAATAGGGAAAGATGATGTAAAACTCTCCCTATTTGCAAATGACATGATGTTGTATTTAAATAATCCAACCGACTCCACTCCGAAATTATTCATGCTGATTCAAAACGTTGGCAAAGTATCAGGGGAAAAATTAACTCTCAAAAATCAATGGCTTTTCTGTATGCCAACAATGAGAAAAGCATGGCTGAAATCAGGAAAGCAACTCCATTCATAATAGCCCATAAAAAATAAAATACCTAGGTACTAACTTAATCAAAGATGTGAGGGCTCTTTATGATGCAAACCTTAAAATCCTGAAAAAGGAAATAAAAAAGATCTTAGAAAGTGGAAAAACCTCCCATGCTCCTGGATTTGAAGAATCAACATCGTGAAAATGGCAATACTTCCCTAGGCTATCTACAAATTCAATGTGATGCTTATCAATATTAAAAACTCATTCTTCAAGAAAATAGAATTGGCAATCCAAAAATTCATATGGAACAATAAAATACTCTGAATAGCATAAAAGATCAATAACAGAAAGAAAAGTGCTGGAGGAATATCAATACCAAATTTCAAACTCTACTACAAAGCCATAGTAATCAAAACAGCTCGGTACTGGCACAAGAACAGACCTCAGGACCAATGGAATAGAATTGAAATCCCAGAAATGAATGCACAGACCTATAGCCACCTAATCTTCCATAAGGGAGCTAAAAAAATAGAATGGAAGAAAGAACCTCGTCTGTAAATGGTGCTGACAAAATTGGTTAATCAATTGTAGAAAACTAAAGCTTGATCCATGTATGTCACCCTGCACAAGAATCAACTCCAAATGAATGAAAGACCTCAGAGTCAAAGCAGACACACTGAAAACATTGCAGGACAAATTAGGAGAAAACCTATGTTTCCTTGGCACAAGCTGAAATTTTCTTAATAGAGACCCAGAAGCACAACAAAGAAAGGTTGGACAATGAAATTGCATGAAATTTCAGAGTTTATGCATGGCAAAGACATAGCTAGCAAGATCAATAGAAAGCTCATGAATTGGGAGAAGATCTTCACTAGTCATACAACAGACAATGGTCTCATATCTAAAATATACCTGGAACTCAAAAAATTAAATCCACCAACAACAAATCCTCAAAGAAACAACTGCCCAACAAATAAGTAGACTGTAGACTAAAGAGAAACTTCTCTGAAGAGGAAAGGATAACCCATAGATACATGAAGAAATGCTCAACCTCCCTAGGTATAAAAGAAATGCTAATCTAAACTACATTGAGATACCACCTTATCCCAGTTCGAATGGATATTATGAAGAACTGTAATAACAACAGAAGCTGGACAGGATGTCGGTGGGACTATAATCTTGTTCAACCATGCTGGAAAATAGTATGGATGTTCCTCAAAATACTCAATATAGAGCTCCCCTATGACACAGCAATCCCACTTTTGGGCATTTACCAAATGATCACAAACAAGCCCATACTAAAGCTATCAGCACCACTATATTTATTGCAGAATTATTTGCCATACATAAGATGTGGAACCAACCCAGATGCCCCTCAGTCGATGAGTGGATCGATAAAATGCGGCAACAACGCTTGATAAGAAATGTACTCATTATCTTGCCCAGTAACTCCTCTGCACGGTATTCTTACAATAAAAAAATGTGGTATATATACACAATGGAATACTATGCCTCCATCAGAAAAAATGACATTGTCCCATTTGTTAGGAAATGGAAAGCCTTGGAAAATATTATATTAAGTGAAGTAATCCAGGCCCAAAGAAACATAGCTTCCATGGATTCCCTTATTTGCAATACCTAGTACATGTCAGAGATAAACATAAACTCTCAGACAAGTTGATGTTAGGTGAAATGAACACCAAGTTAAGGACTCAAATGGTTTTTCTTTCTTGCTGTTGTTTCTAGCATATTTACAAGATGATTTCTTGGTTGCTTTTTATGTCCCTCCCCCACGATATAACCTCTATTTTCACTGTATTTGATGTTGGTATAATTTGGGGAGGGGAAGGAAAAAACAAATTGGGATACATGTGAACCCATTGCAACAATGACATGTACAAGACGTTATGTCGAAAATTGAACTTTACAACTTTGGTGCAGAGGGCGGCGGAGTGGGGGGAAGGGCCGAAAGGGAGATGGGAAGGGATGGGAAGGGGAAACAAGGGAGGAGGCAACAATGCTTGATAAGAAATGTACTCATTACTTTGTTCATGCAATTTTAAAACCCTCTGTATGTATTTTCACATTAAAAATCATGAAATAATAAAGTAAAAATCCATGTCAATTTTTTTTTTGCCTGTCATGGGGCTTCAACACTGGGCCTGAGCACTGTCCCTGAGCACTTCAGCTCAAGGATAACACTGTAGCACTTGAGCCACAGTGTCGTTTCTAGTTTTCAAGAGATATATTGGCGATAAGTGTCTCACAGACTTTTCTGCCCACACTGGCTTTGAACCACTATCCTCAGATCTCAGAATTTTGGGTAGCTAGAATATCAGGCATGAGCCACCGACGCTCAGATTCAAGACAAGTTTAAAAAAAGCAAGCTTATTGAAACTTCTGGTTTTTCTAATAAACAGTGTTATTTTTCAGCATTAATTTATAACTATCAGTAATTTTTAGATGTAACTGGGAATTTTTTAATAGAATCAAATATGTTTTACTATTACTCAGTATCTCACAAAAACCCACTGTAATTGACTTTCCCCAAAGGAAATTATTACATATTATATTACTCATTATTATTATTACACTCTATCTTACATATATAGAGAAGTGAAAATATTTTGGACCATTTCGTATAAATTAGTAGATGCTACTTTAGCATTATAAATTCACAACTGTGATTTTAAATGAAGGAAAGAAGATTTTCGAGTTAAAATGAAATTTAAATGTATAATGTGTCCCAATTGAATCAAAAATTCTGAGTTCATACAGACAAAAATATTTTCTTTCCACTACAGACTTTGAAGTAATACCATTGGAAATAGTGAGGCAAAAGGAGGAAGAGGAAGGCAAGGAGGAAGAAGAGGAGGCAAGAGGAAAATCATGTCAAACAGTGTCTGTTATTCTGCTCTGCCGTTCACTATGAAGACCTTCCCATTCCCAGTTGTCACAAACTTTCAAGTGTCTCTCTTAGAATTTGGAAACGTTCTAAATCACTATTTTTCTAATATCTGTTATATGAAACAAAATACTGAAACAAAACAATTGAAATAAAATGCACACATATGTTGAAGTCACCACAGCTGGAAAAACAACCAACAAAGTAGAAGTCCCCCAGGTACAAAAACATGTTGTGCCCAGTTTTTTTAGGCACAAAAACTTCAAATACATGTTAACTTGGAGTAGAGGCATAAAGATAACTGTGTCTCAGAAATATGGTTGCATTAATTTGTAATTAAATTCATCTAGATGAACCTAATGTAGCAAATCCCATGAATGGATCAAATTGTTTAAAATGAATGTGACTGTATGTGGAGTGAGATCTGCACATATTTAAAAGAACAAAATAACAAAATCATGACATACTTAACAAATTCAAAAAAGCAATGAATAAGTCCAATATTATCAGTATTGAGAACTAATTCCGACTGATTTAACAAGAAAAAATATGCAAATAAAAAAATCTGAGCAGTGTACATGAGTGTATATAACTTTAAACTACTCCAAATTACACTTTGTAGAAGACTGAATGTGGGTAATCTAAAGGAGAACATCAAAACATGATATAAATGAAATTAAAAATCTCATGAAAAGAGAGAAGTAGTTTCTGGAAAATAATAGCTTAACAAATGGTTGTCAAAATCTTTCTAGTACTGACAAAATTACATACCTATTTATTTAGATCCAAAGAAAGACCTGTTACTAAATCTGATTTGAAACTTTGGCAAAGTAGCAGGATACATCTGTAACATTATTATGGATGTTGACTCTGACATGGAATTCATTTCCTCTTTGATCTGTCAAATTAATATATGAAAGAGCATAACTTCTCCAACTAAATATCAACACCTAACTAAACATATCTCCAGAAAAGTCATTATGTAAGCTGTATTGCAATTGGGGAAAAAGAAAAATCAGTCAAAGTGATTCTGTATTTACTGTAAATGTTGATGATTTTTCATAAATTATTTCCATTAGTTTGCATTTTTAAAACATTGTGTTACATGATGTATATCTTGCTAACTAATTTTGGATGCCTCCTTAAATTTTGCTCTGAGTATAATGTCTCTCTTCAGTTCCTAACCCATGAAATGATATTGATTCCAAAAACATTCTAATAACCATTGTTTATAATACACAAAATCTCATAAGCATGACACCAGTATGCATTGGTTAACATTTTGATCCCAGGGTCTCATGACTTATGAGGCCTATCTGCATGAGTTGCATTGTACCTAGATTCCTCAGCCTAAATTTAGCCACTGTTAAAAAATGTTTATATCTTTATTTGTCACCCATCAGAGATTAAATCTTAGTATAAAGCCTAAGGAAAACGACAAAGTAAGAAATTAGATTTTCTGGATATAAAGTAAACAAAATGCAGCATAGAGTAACTCACTGGTTTAAAGTCAACCTATTTCAGCAAAACACTCTAAGCATTACCTTACAATGTGTATTATTCTCATGAAGGGCATGGGGAATATGAGAAGAGGACTAACCAAGCACTGTCTTCAAATATATATAATTTGAATTTATCTCTATATTTTGCTATAAATATTTATGATAAAAACTATTTGCATAATTGATTTATAATATATCCTAGTTTCATATACCAAATAACATTCAGAAAATGGGATATAACAATTAACTAAAGTAAGTCCCGACAGAAAAAATGCCACCCCTATACTATGTGACACCCAGTTCTGAGATATTTCATTATGCCTCCATTTAATGAATGTGATTGTTTAAATGTTTCATAAAGTACTAATTAAAATTGATCGGTGTATTATAATCTAGTTGTTTACAATTTTATCCGAGAATCATTTAAGAACTTCCCATTCAATCATGACAAAGATCACATTCCATTGGTATTCATATGGATAGGAATGACTTTCTTATGACCTCCTGCCATTTGGAGGTGGCAGGACCAAGATTCGAACTGTGGGCTCCAGCTCCCACCACTTCAACCCGAGGATAGGGAACTCACTGGTCTGTTCAAGAACATCAGCAAGACCAATGATTAGGAAGGCACCAGTGGCTCTCAGAAGTCCTCCTTGATACTTATTATAATGCCCGAGACTTGGAGCCCCCAAAAAGACCACCAGGGCCAAAGATCAATGCAAGCGGCAATGAGTCGTTTATTGACGAGCTCGAACACGGACCCCTCTGTGCACTTTGTCCGATTGCAGAGAGATGCCCCCAGCACAAGGTTACAGCACATTTTATATGTTCTTTGGTAGGGGTAAGGTCTCAGTATGTATGGGCAACGAATCAATACAGCACGTGGGAAATTTAAATCATAATTCTAGCAGATGATTGGTGCAATACAAGGTGGGAAAAGGGCTGGGGCTAATAACTAGTCAGGCTAGCAAGCTATTGTGCTCTAACATAATTAGATGGTACTTCTAGGGTAACTTAGGAGAAGTGGTTGCCAGATGGCCACTATCTCTGACCCCGACCCGGGGGAAGTGGTTTTGTCTGGCAGCCACTATCTCCAATCCTAGGCACGGGGGAAAATGATCTGGAATGTGTACTTTGTCAGGTACTCCCTGCCAGAGGGTTGTTAATTTCAGCTCCAGATCCAGGAGTGTCTGGGTCTCAAGGGAGGGTAGAATAGCAGCTGCATTCTTCAAGCAGATCTAATACAAAATGGCGAATACAGGGCTATCTGATTATATATATCACACTTCTCATTACAAGGTTGAGATAGGAGGATCATGATCAAAGTAACCGTAGGCAGAAAAGTCCTTGAGAACCCTGTCCAAATTCAGGGCCAACAAAGCCAGAAAGCCATATGACTCCAGTGTTAGAGGGCTAGCCTTCAGTAAAGCAGCTCATGGACTGTGCCCAGATCCTGAATTCAAGGTCGAGGAGTCTTAACAGCCATACACAACAATCTGTGCAGCCATCTGCCTAAAGCAGGTCACCCTTAGCAACCTTTATTTACATTTTATTATGAGGCCAATGCAGGAACAGTCACAAACCAGGCAGGAGAAGAAAAGATCAGGTTTCTTACAGGTAACCAATATTCAGAAAATTAAAATTGGGGACATAAAATGGTAGCATACTTATGTAAAAACTACCATTAAGAAAAAGATGAGGGGGCTGGGAATGTGATTTAGTGAGAGAGTGTTGTCTAGCATGCAAGAAGCCCTGGGTTTGACTCCTCAGTAGCACATTCAAGAAAATGCCAGAATTGGTCTTGGATGTCTGGAGGAAAGAAGGGAAAACTCCCCAGTCATGAGGCCTTCTGCAATGTGCCAGGACTCCAACATGGTCTTCACACAACCACAGAGCAGGAAGACTGTCTCCCACATCTCAGTCAGCCGAGGGCCCCAGAGTCAAGAGGGCCGAGCCAGGTTCTAACTCAGGTGCTTGGAGCCAGAAGAGAAAGGGCCCTGCCTCTCCTTGGACTGGGGATTTGCATTAATGATGTGGAGAATGAAGGAAGGAGAATGGACTGGCAGAGGTAGAAGAAGGGCCTTCAAATCTGACAGATGGAGAGTCAAAAACCCACTCCCTAAGACCAAAGAGCAAGGCTCTCTATTGTTAACCTAAAGATAGCCTAAGGTTCCCTTCACCTGAGGGAGGAGGTCATTGTTTGAAGAGGCTGAGAAAAGCGTGATCCTTGTGTAACTCTGCCAAATGTTCAAGGTTTCCCCTCATTGATGGCCGTGTCTGGAATGACTGAAGTGGTTTTGCAGCTCACTTCCCTGTTGAGTGTGTACATTCTGCCTCCTAATCCTAGGCCTAGGTCTCTTCGCCTAGTCTGGCTTTTGAAACTGGTTTGTTCATCATATATTGTTACACTGGAGTTCTTCCTGCTAACAAGACTAGTGCTTGGAGACTGAGAACTTCATTTGAACCCAGGATTGGTCAATGATGTTTATTTCCTGCTTTTATAACTCAAGAACTCTAAGAACATTTAGAGTGCAAGCAACTTCCCATTACCAAGGGAAACAAAGGAAGCTCTTGAACATCTGACCTTTCAGCAGTAGAAGTCAGAGAGTCATAGACTTTCCAGTCCTGGCTGGCTTCATCCTGTGATCCTCAGACTTCAGCCTCCTGAGCTAGTGTGATGGGCATGAGCTACAGTTGCTCTGCTAGGTTCAGAACTGTCATAACATTGGCATTACAAGTCAGCTGCTTATCACAAAGGGCTTGGGCTGCATATTAGGCCTTTCAACATTGGACCTTTCATAAACCTGTAAGACACAAGGTTATAATGCTAGAATCTGAGAGGCTATGCATATGGATGGGCTACAATTGAACCTTGAGCTCTAACTCCAATTCTGGTGTACGTGAACATTCATTATTTCCAGAGAATGTTCTAATTTGCAAAAAGGAAAATTACTTTGCTTAACCCTTACTTTTTTCCAGTTTTTGGTCTCAACGTCAAGCCTGGGCACTGTCCCTGAGCCCTTCAGCTCAAGGCGAACACTGTACCACTTGACCCACAGCACCACATGTGGTCTTTTTGTGGTTCATTGGAGATAAGAGTCTAACAGGTTTTCCTTGCCTAGGCTGTCTTTGAACTGTGGTCTTCAGATCTCAGCCTCCTGAGAAGCTAAGTTTCCTGTTGTGAGCCACAGGCATCTTGTCTGTTGTTTTTGCCTGACCTGGGGATTGAACTAAGGGTCTGGGTACTGTCTCTGAGCTCCTTTTTCTCAAGCCTAGCGCTGTACCACTTGAGCCACTCCACAGCTTCTGGCTTTTTCTGAGTATGTGGCACTGAGGATTCAAACCTTACCATTCATGCATGCTGAGCCAGCTCTCTACCACTAAGCCACATTTCTATCCCCACCATTACAATTTTATCCCTCAACTTGACTATCCCCAAGAAAAGGCTTCTGAGTATAAATCATCTAAAGAAATTCCTACAGGAAGGTTGGTTCTAAAGACAAAGAAGACAAAGTTCATACATGGAAGAGACTCTAAACATGTGAAGACTGTAGCAAATGTTTCCATTTAATTATGTATCATGTTTAACACTTAATAAAATACTAATGAAAAACCAGTCAATGTCCTAAATTATTGTGTATAAATTTATAATAGATGTACAAAATGTACTAAATATTGTGTGCATAATAATACTAAATACAATAAACAATAAGTAAATGAAAAATAAAAAATAAAATAAATACAAAATCAATAATAAAAATTATAATATGTAATAAACATGCATATGTAAATATATATCATATATTACACATATATAGACATATTTTTTCCATTGCAGGGTTTTCATTCAGACGTTGGGAACTCTAGCCTGAATTTCTTTTCCTCAGGGACAGTGAGTTTTGCCTACACCCATGGTGCAAAAGAGTTACCTGGATGGTTAGATCAAATCCCAGCAATGATGGAAATACTGGCCCCAGTTCCAAGACAGTAACTTAATTTTTTTAATGGAAGCAGTTATGTTTATTCAGTTACATACTGAACATTAAAAAAAATGCAGTGTAGAATTTTGTACATCTATTCAGACACTTTCTCTTACCCCCAAAATCCTTGTCTAAGCACTACTTTTTTCATTTTTTTATTGTAAAAATGTTGTACAGAGGGGTTACAGTTAAATGAGCATGGTAAAGAGTACAGTTCCTAATAAGCATTGTTACCTCCTCCTTCCCTCCCATCTCCACAACTACTCCCCCTGCTGAGCTCAGTGACTGAATTTTTATTTTTGGATTTGCATGGGGTTTGAACTCAAGTAGTGGCAAATCTGCACTTTCCTTCACATTGCTAAATATTTACCAAGACCCTGAGTTCAAATCCCAGGCTAGGAAAGAAAACTGGTAGAAATTCAAAACAAGGGAGCTTTATTTCTTTTTTAATTTAGTTAAATAATTAATGTTTTTATTTATTCTTTATTTTGCCAACACAGGGCTTGAACTCAGGTCATGCCAACTCTGCCTCAGCTTCAATCGCCCTAGGGTGGGGCACCCTCGGACCCATTGCCAATCCAGGGATCCTAGGACCAGAGGGCTTTCAAGAAGAAAACAAATTACGTAGCATAGCACAAAAAGTGGCAAGCTGCAGAGGGCTGAGGGTTTTACATTTTTTTCTTTGCACAGTGACCATCCTAGCTCTGTGTAACATGGCTGCAAAGTGGACCTGACCTGCCATACCTGAAGGCTGGCTTCCTGTCAGGGAATCTATAGGCCAACCTGTGAACATAGGCCCCGGGTAAAAAATCCCAGTACTGACACCTACCAATGGCAGGAGATCACAAAAGACTCGTTCCTATGCATAGGAATACCAACTGAAAGAGTACATCATGCTTCGGTCTAGTCTAAAATTGGATGCAATAATCCTAGGACGCTGATTGATCTTAATTAATAGGTTATTATGCATGAAAAGAATAATAATCCTTAAATGGAGATATAATAAATGCCTAAGAGTTGGTAGGAATGTAATAGGTGTCATGCACTCATGGATAGATGGCTCTGGCGCTCGTTATTAATATATATTTATTTGTATACCACCCTGTGCCTATACATGTATCACTGTTTTGGCCAAACCTGGGGCTGGATCTCAATACCTGGGAACCACCTCACAGCTTCATTGGCTAAAGTCTTCCATGCTTACACTCATCCATTCATGAATTGGGCTTGCTAAACCCTGAGTTCACATCCCAGCATTTCGAAAAATTTAATCTTGGAGTAAGAAGCCAAGTGTGACAAATGTTTTCCTTTTTTGTGAGAGTCCTGGGTGTCAGGCATGATGGAGAATATATTTACAAATCTGGATGCTGTGATAGAATGTAAACAATGTAATACATGGTAGAGGGGTCATCAGAGTCAATGAAATAAATGGTAAGTAAATGAATAAAACAAGAAATAAAATGAATAACCACACCCAACAAAATATGGACTGACTATGTGTATGGAAGTATAAATCCTATCTTTAAACTGGATATGAGGAGTATGTTTTCCAGCTCTTAGGCTTGAATTCAGGCCTAGGGAACAGGTCTGACTTTCTTGTCTTCAAGCATGTTCAGATTTCCTTCCATCACGGTGCTGCTTATATACCCAGATCTTGAGGTCAGATCCCAGGCCTGGCAGAAAAAATGTCATGAATTGCAAACCAGGGAGCTAAATATTTTTTTAATTGAGGGCTATTGGAGAAGCCATAGTCCCATACGGCAACATAGGCCTACAGTTCGAATACAGTCATGCCACTTCCAGATGGTGGGAGATCCTAAAAAATTCGTTCCGATCCACAGGAATAATGATGGAATGTTATCAATGTCACAGTTGAATGACATGCTCATGAATGATAATTGTACACAATTAGAATTCATGATTTCAGTCGGCTGATTAATTTTATTTAATATCTTATGAAATATTAAAAGAATACTATTTCTCACAGGGATGCAATAATTTCAGGACACTGATTTACTTAATAGTTTATTAAAGATAAAAATAAAAACATTAATTACATGGAGGCATAATAAATACCCAAGAATTGGTAGGAATGTAGTCTATATAACTGAACAATGGATAGACATCTCTGGCACTCTGTAAATTATATATATATATATATTAGTGTACTACGATCTGCGTGTCAATCTGTCCTTATTTTCTCAACCCTTGGTGCTTGATCTCAGATCCTGGGAACAGCCTATCAGCTCAATTTGTTCCAGGATGGCATGCTGACACAAACACATTCATGAATTTGGCCCTGTAGGTCTTGAGTTCAGATGCCATCACTCCCAAACAATGATTCATGGAGGAAGAAACTGATGGTGACACATGTTTTCCTTTTCTGTGAAAGTCCTGGGTATCAGGTATAAGTGGAATATATATACAGAGCTATATCCTATTTAATCAATGTAACCAATGTTCTTTGTGCCATATTAGTCAATAAAATAAACAGTCAATACATGTTGGGTCTTTGTTTGCCCCCAAAAGATGGATGGAACCCAGGAATGGTAAGTGTACCACCGGTCCTTTCCCTTAGCCTGGGAGACATTCAGACACAGTGAGGAGTCAAGTCAAGCAAGAACTCATTAATTACCAGACAGCAAGCACCTTCTAAAGGGAAAAACTGCGAGGCATGGAAGGGGAGGGAAAGGAACCAACCAATTACTGTAAAGGTCACACCCTATTATGCGCCTAAGTTTTATCCAATCAGATTTTAAGGTAAACAATTGAGCTGTGCCCACTCAACTTCCTCTCAGTCTCATCTTTGCTGCCCATGTGCCCCACAAATACATGAATAAAACAAAAAATAAAATGAATAACTACACTTAATGCAATATGGAGTCAACCTATGTATGTAAATATAAATCATATATTTACAATGTACACAAATAAGAGGTATTCTAGTGCTGGGGATCGATTTCAGACCTAAGGAACAGATATGAATTTCTTGACTTCAAGAAGGCTAGCTTCCCCTTTCCGCACAGTGCAACAGAGTTACCCCGACCATGAGTTCCAATCCCAGTCCTAGCAGAAAAAATGGCACCTTTATACTATGTGATGCCCAATTCTTAGGTATTTCATTATGCCTCTATTTAATGAACGTGATTAAATGCTTCATGAGGTATTGATTAAAATCGATCAGTGTCCTATAATATAATTGTGTATAATTAGAATTATTTAAGAGCTGCCCATTCAATCATAACATACATCACGTTCCATAGATATTCATATAGAAAGGAATGAGTATCTAAGGATCTCCTTCCATTTGGAGTTGGCAGGACCAGGATTCCAACTGTGGGCTCCAGCTTCCACCATTTTAACTCAAGGATAAGGAACTCACTGGTATGGCCAAGAACACAAAGACCAATGATTAGGCAGGCACCAGTCGCTCTCAGCAGTCCTCATTGATGTTTACAAGTCTGTGATAGGAGGATCATGGTCAAATTCACACTAGGCAGGAAAGTCCTTGAGATCCCTGTCCAACTTCAGTGCCAACAAAGCCAGAAGTAGAGCTGTGTAGCTCCAGTGGTAGAGGGCTAGCCCTGGTCAAAAGCAGCTAACAACACACACACACACACACACACACACACACACACACACACACACACACACACACACACACACTGCAGTCTAATCATCTATCTGTTTATATGTTGGCCATTCCTAGGGGTTGATCTCAGGTCCTCAAATTTGCCCACCAACTTCTCTTGCATCAGACTGGTGTGCTAACATTTACCCACTCACGAAGTGGGTCAGCTAGGCCCTGAGTTCAAGTCACAAAACTGCCAAAAACTTAATCCTGGTGGAAAGCCAATTGTCCCACTTGGTTTCTTTATCAATGAAATTCCTGGGACTCAGGAATGATGTAGAATACATAGGCAAATCTATGTCTTATGTAATAAGATGCAAAAAATATTATATGTGTAATCATATTCACTAAAATATATAAGGAACAAATAAAACACAAAATAAAATGAATACTCTAACTGCACTATTCAGTAAAAATTTGTAGGTCAACAAAAATCATGTACTTAAAATATATATGAATATTATTTTTTCAAGTGCTAAGACTTGAATTCAGGCCCTAGAAACAGGCCCGACTTTCTTGTCTTCCAGAATGGTGATCTTCCCCATCCCCCACAGTGCTGCAGATTTACCCAGACGTTGACCCATACCCTGAGTTCCAATCCCAGGCCTAGCAGAAAAATGGCATGAATTCCAAGCCAAGGAGCATCATAATTTTTAATATATTTTTAATATATGTACATATGTATATATGTATGTATGTATGTATTTTTCTTTTGTCAAGCACAGGGCTTGAACTCAGGTCATGGCAATTCTGCCTCTGCTTTGATCACTCTAGGCTAGAGTGCAGCCATTGGACCCACAGCCGAACCTGGGTTCTTGGGACCCAAAGGCTGACAAGAAAAAAAATAATGAAAAAAAAAAAAACTGGCAACTTGCAGATGGCTACCAGTTTTACATTTGTTTTCTTTGCAAGGTGACCATCCTGCATTTGAATGACACGTTTGAAGAATGTTGGTAACTTGGTATTGCTGAAGGCTGGCGGGCTACCAGGGAAGCCATAGGCCAACATGGCAATATAGGACCTGTGTTTGAAGCCAGGTCCTGACCCCTACCAATGGAGGGAGATCCTAGGAGTCTCCTTCCTATTCATAGGAATACTGATGGAATATTATGAATGGCAAGGTTGAATTAGTTGTTTCTGAATACTACTATATAAATAGAGTGATTTTAGGAGGCCAATGGATTTTAATGAATATTTTTGACACAGTCAAAGAATACTATTAATTACATGGACACAATAATTTCAGGACAATGGTTGATTTAATTAATAATTAAGGATGAAAACAATAATATTAATTACATGGAGGTATACAAAATACCCAAGAATTGAGAGGAATGTAGCCTATGAAACCGAATAATGTATAGACATCTCTGGCACTCTATAAAAATCAATATTTATTTGTGTACTACCATCAGCATGTCTATCTGTTCTAATTTTGTCAACTCCTGGAGCTGGATCTCAAGTTCTGGAAATGTTTGTCAGCTCAATATGCCTCAGGCTGGCATACTGACACTCATCCATTCATGAATTGGGCCTTGTAGGCTGTGACTTTAGATGCCAGCACTCACAAAAATTGAATCGTGGAGTAAGAAGCCAATGGTGTCACATGTTTTCCTTTTCTGTGAAAGTCCTGGGTATCAGGTGTGAAGTTTCATACATAGGCAAATCTATATCCTATGTAATAAATGTAATAAATATTTCATGTGTAATAACAGTCAATAAAATAAATGGTAAGTAAATGAATAAAACAAAAATAAAATGAATAAGTACACTAAGCGCAATATGGGGTCTGCATACGGGGTTCGATTTCAGGGCCTGAGAAGTGCCTGGCAGCTGAATTGCCTAGAGGCTGCTGTGCTGACAGTCAGCCATTCATGAATTGAGCCTTCTAGGCCCTGCCAAAAAATGTAATCTTGGAGTGAGAAGCCGAGTGTGACACATGTTTTCTTTTTCTTTGAAAGTGCTTGGTGACAGGTAGGATGTATAATTCAGATGAAAATCTATATGTAATATATGCAAATCTATATGTAATAGGATATAATAAATGTAAAAAATGTCATAGGTGGAAGAATTGTCACTACAATAAATGAAAAGCAGATTGAATTAGTAGTGAATCATTCTAGGATAAAATTAGACACAAAAATTATAGGATGTGGATTAAGTTTAATATTTTATTAAGTATTACCAGAATAAAAATTGCATGGAAACATAAATACCTAATAATTGGTAGTAACACATGATGCATAATTTAACTATATATATATATATATATATATCTGTCTCATTCTATAAAATATGAAATTATGTGTATGGATGTATGTACATATGTGATAAACAATAACAGGATATTGAGTAATTTAGTTAATGCTTTATTAATTGTTAACTGGGACATATCATTAAATGGAGACCTAATTTAATAAG
Source organism: Dipodomys spectabilis (assembly GCF_019054845.1). Lineage (NCBI taxonomy): Eukaryota > Metazoa > Chordata > Mammalia > Rodentia > Heteromyidae > Dipodomys > Dipodomys spectabilis. The sequence goes on along the minus strand of NW_024871204.1, from coordinate 1,044,798 downwards.
TAATAATTGGTAGTAATATCTATAAATTAATAATATACAGACATCTTTCTGTGTATATAATGCTTATATACATCAATCTCTATACCTCGTTCACTCCTTGGGCTGGGTTGTTGAGTGCTCACCTAGTGAGCATGAAGCCCTGGGCTCGATTCCTCAGTGCCACATAAACAGAAAACCCAGAAGTTCTGCTGTCTTTCAATCAATTAAGTTCTACCCTTGAGCATAAATGCTTAGGGACAGTGTCAAAACCTTTACTCAAGCCCCAGGACTGCCGCCAAAGAAGGTACAATGTTCTTACTGCAACTATAGAAGGACAGGACTTCAAATACCACATGACAGAGCAAGCTAGGAGTCTTGACAGCTGCCACCTAACCTGACTTAGCCAGATATAAACTGTTGCAACCCAGCTCCACGGGTTACCCCCATCATCCTGGCTTACCCTGGCTTACCGCCGATATCCTGGCCTCTCTGGGGCTTTAAAACCTGGCAGGAAGTCTGCTAGACTCTTTGAAATATTGCTCAAAATGGTAGAGTTCTAGCCTTGTGCAAATGTTATTAGAACAATAACATCCCCAAGCTTTAAGATCAAGCTCCATGACTAACCCTCCCCCTCCAAAAAAAATCCCACTAAACTGTTAGGTGTGAACTTGTGTGGTTTGTGAAATGTTCTTCAAGAATGGTGATATTGATTAGAGCGCCCTAAGTCTAATGACAGCTTGTGGAACAGAGCTAAGTGTGAGTCATCTATAGGGTACTCTGTGTTGAGTCCTGCACATGGTGCTATGTGCTGAGTCTTCACAGGTTGCAGTGTGCTGAGTCCTGCATTGGGTACTGGGTACTGAGTCTTTCACAGGATGCTGTGTGCTGAATCATGCAAAGAGTGTCATGTGTTGTGTCCTCCATCAGGTGCATTCTTTCATTGGGTCCTTGTAAGATCTCCCCACTGAGATGATTATGTAGACAAGAATATTGAGGCTCATATATGTATCCATGGCAGGGACAAAATTATGTATTACTGTAGACTAGTGAGTTGTCTACTTCAGACAATTGTTTTGTTTTGTTTTTTCTCAGTCATAAACCTTGAAATAGGGGCCTAATCTCTGACCCTTACCTCCTGGGCTCATGGTTAGCACTCCACTGCTTGGAGCCTTGGACCCCCTTGCAACAGAGGCCACAGCCTAGGGGTCTATAGCTGAGGTCTCTCATCCTGCCTTCCCAGGAAACTGATATCTGAGGATCTGGGTTCCAAATTATCCAAGACACAAAAGGTCCCATGAGTCTATTATCTCCAGTTCACCACTAAGAAACCTGAAGTGGAAGCTAGGTGCTTGTCACTCATGCCTGTCATCCTAGCTACTCAGGAGGATGAGATTTGAGGATCATAGTTCAAAGCCAGCCTGGGCAGGAAAGTCCTTGAGACACTTAGCTCCAATGGACCACCAGGAAAGCTGAAATGGTGTTTGGCTCAAGTGGTAGAGCACAAGACTTGAGCTGAAGAGTTCAAGGACAGCATCCAGGCCCAGACATCAACTCCTACAATAATAAAAATATAGAGAAACAAACTAACATACCTAAAGTAGAGGGCCTTAGGGGTAGAGGGAATGTGCCTTAGGGGTAGAATGCTTTGCAAATATGAAACCCTGGGTTTGATTTCTCAGGACCACAACAGAAAAAAAAATACTGAAATTGCTCTGTGGTTCTAGTGGGAGAAAGTTATGATTGTACAAGAGAAACTAGGTACATTGCTCAGGTCCTGAGTTCAACCTCCAAGAATGGTGTATGTGCCCGTGCCCCTGTGCACCCGCGTGCGTACACACACACACACACACCCACACACACAGACTAGAGTTGATGCTGTTACACAAATTGGTAAAGCACTGGGCTTCTGCACTGAGCTCATGGTCAGCACCCTGGCCCTGTGTTCAACCCCAAAACCTAGCCACCCAGGGCCCAACTAGGAGAGGGCAAATGTTTCAAAACCTGATGAGATTCACCAGCCCTAGATGACAGGAAGCTTTGTGATATCAGATATGTGCTTGGATTTCTCAAGCTTCCAGAAACCTAGGAGAGGCATCATAGGCCCATCATCACCGGCAATGAAACAATTAAATTCAGTGCTCTAGTTGTCTGCCAGAAGGACTCTTGAAGTATATTGAGCACTGTATCTGAACACCGGAATATAGTCTCAGAAAGGCAGGATAAGTGCACAGGACTTGGCCTGCCACATGAGGGGGCACAAATGAAGGCCTCCTGTCAAACCAGAGCACTGGGGAGAGAGATAGTTTGGGGTACAAAGAGACCTTTTTCTCCTGACCTTCAGAGCCAGCCCCAAATCATCCTCACTATCTGACACAGATGGAGTTGTTTGTTACACAGCTGTACAGGAGTGAGGGCTTTTGTCTGCCTGTCCAGACAATGAGAGAGACTTCTTCCAGCAAGAGAGACTTCTTCCAGTAGGTCTGGGATGCAGAGAAACCCTCAGGCTACACTGGGAACAGTGAGGGGAGTTCTGTATTATGCACTGTCATGAAAGCAGTCTCTGTTATGAAATCATTTTATTGAATAGAAATTTCCTAGCTTGATGCCATTCATCATAACTACTCTGGAGCTTCACCTATAGTAATATATCCATACATACCCAAAGACATGGAGGTACAGACTCTTTTTGAAGGGCAGGTCCTGGGGTTGAACTATGAGCCTAGGCATTGTCCCTGAACTCCTTTTGTTCAAGGGTAGTGCATTAACTTTGAATCACAGTCCCAATTATTGGTTTTCCTGTGATCTCTTAGAAATAACAGTGTCATGGATTTTGCTATACTTGCTGGGTTCAAACTCAGATTCTCTATACCTCAGCCTCCTGAGAAGCTGGGATTACAGTGAGAAGCGACTGGCACCTTCTTTCTTTTCTTCTTCATTTTTTTCATCTGGACAATCTGACTTCTTAACAGAGTCATTCCAAAGGTTTGAATTTATAAATTATCTACCCAATGTTCTTTATAGCTGTTTTCTCTGAGAAGGATTTTCTCTCCTCATCTTCTCCCCTCGGTCACAGGTTTGAAGCCAAAAGTGAGAAAAGAGTGTCACAGGATTTGGGAGCAAATGTCCACAGGATATGCATGTTCTGTCACTTAGCATTGAGCTGCAGTGTATTTGCTGTCTCAAGATGAGAGGACCAAAAGTTGGAGCGATCCTTATACTGTCTTCATTGCTCCTTTTGTCTATAAAATGATCTAATAATTATGAGTGTTGTGTGTCTCCAACCTTAAGTATCTAGAACTCACGAGACTCGTCTTCATGTATCTCTTTTTCTGTAGTACCTCTCGAGATTTAGACTAAGGTTTTGTGTGGAGCGGCTCTTTGGTGTCTTCCTGAGGAAACCCGATTGAATCTTGTTTGTGAGATTGCCATTCAAATTCAGCCTGAGCAGGAATTCTGTGAGACTCTTATCTCCAATAAACTATTAGAAAACCAGAAGTGGTCCAGTGGTCCAGAGAGTAGAGCTCCAGCTGTAAGAGAGAAAGCCGAGCAGGATTCACAGGCCTGACCAGGAAGGAAAGTCTGGGAGGCGCGTATGTCCAATTAACGACCAGATGGCTGAAAGTGGAGCTGTGGAAGTGGTAAAGCCTCAGCCTTGGGAAAACAGCTGAGAAACGCATCAGGCCCTGAGTTTAAGCCCTAGTATGTCCACAAAAAATTTTCAGTGCTCTACCTACTTAGTCTGTATACTACCTCTCAGAATGCAAACAGACCTTATGCAATGCTTCTCCTTTTATTTACTGATTTATTTTTCAGATATGCTCCTGATGCATACTGCATTATTCTCTTCATTTCAGTCCCATGGCTTTTCTCTTCCAGGGTTCCAGGCCTGTGTCCTTATATGATACACTGACGCTCTCAGCAGATTTTATTTACATTTTATTATGAGGCCAATGCAGGAACAGTAACAAACCAGGCAGGGGAAGAGAAGATCAGGTTTCGTATAAGTAACCATTATTCAGGAAATTAAACTTGGGGATGTAAAATGGCAGCATACTTATGTAAAAAACTACCATTAAGGAAAAGATGAGGGAGCTGGGAATGTGGATTATTGAGAGAGTGCTTGTCTAACATGCAAGAAGCCCTGGGTACGATTTCTTGGTAGCATATACACAGAATAAGTCAGAATTGGGACTGTGGCTCAAGTAGTAGAGTGCTACAGACAGTGCCCATGCCTTGAGTTCAAAACAAGAACTGGCAAAAATATACCTAGGTGTTGGATCTTCGTCTGTCCCAGGAAAGATGAACGGGGTCCTAGGAAAGGTCAGTGCCAAGCTCTCCCATTCCTTAGCCTCCCTCAGCTCAGGAGACAATCAGACACAGTGGGGAGCCAAATCAAGCAGGAAGAAAAACTCATTTATTAACAGAGAACAGCCCTTTTTAAAGCCAAAAATGGTGGGTGGCATGGCAGGGGAGGAAGAGGAACCAACCACTGTCAAGGTCACACCCTATCAGGCAACTAAGCTTTCATGGGCTGGCTGTGCATTGAACTTAAGGCAAATTGGGCTCAGCCCACTCTACTCTCTCAGCACTTCTTTGCTGCCCATGTGCCCAGCAGATTACCCCTCACTTTTTTCTTGTTTTAACAGGATTACATTTGTAAGAATAGGATTTGCCACACAGGGGGTTTGAGGGAAGTCTGGGGGTCGAGGTTCGCCAGACAAGGATAGGGAGGGCCCTTGTGCATGATCCAAAAGCCTGTCCCAGTTGTAAGAACTTGAGGGAAAGAAACACAAGGAAAAGTGAGGAACAACTCAACACATAGATTCAAATGAAACAAAACAACCCACAACCTGAGTGATTGGACCATTAGTAGTAAAGAAGAGAGATGAGTGTTGATGCCAGTTTGGCTCTTGGTAGATTGTAGATTTTTTTGTTCCATGGGAAATCTAGATCAGAACTACCTGAAGTAAATAACAACTGTATACAGACCTTTCTGTTCAACATTTTAGGTAAGAACTTGTATACAAAATATTTGCCCCTCCCCTAGTTTAAAGGCTTCCCATCTAAATCAAACTTGTATCCCTCCCTGTCCCTGGGGCAGAGTGTAGGGGATGGTTTGCCCCCAGGCTGATTGGTGGGGGATTGTTGTAAACAGTCCCTCTTAAACTGCTCGTCCTGCCTGCATTTAAAACAAGTCCTCTCCCAGATGACCTTCGGGTTCCTTGGCCCTGAGTTGCCAATGCCTGGGTAATAGCCTCAGTCATTGCAGATGTCTGAGCCTTTAAAGCTAAAGCTAATGATTGGAACTGGTGCAGTTGCATTCCCACATCCTGGGAGGCCACCACCCAGCTGCCCAGGGAACTCTCTTTCAATCCCATGCAGGCCATGCGGTGGTCTGCATTCATCCCTTCCCAGACCAGCAGCTTTACAAACTGATCATGGAGGTTCCCTTCCGGCAGCTTGCTGTGAATGCTCGATTGGATTCGGTCTACGAAATCTGGTAGAGGCTCACCCGGTTTTTGTCTCACTCCTGCTATTGGGGATTCAGTAGGCCTATCATCCAGTTTGTACCACGTGGCAAGTCCTGCCTGCCTCATCTGGTCACAGTACGGGCCAGGTATTGTGGCCTGTTGGATGTCAGTGGAGTACCCTTCCCCCATCCCTGCTAACATGGCATAAGTAATAGGTATCTCGGGTTGAGCCTGCCAGTTATTCTCCACCCACACTCTGCATTCCTCCTCAAAGAAAGTACAACATTTAATAAACTGAGAACTAGTAAGGACAGCTTTGGCCACATCCAGCCAGTCCTTAGGGACACATGGGTGATAAGCAATGTCCTGTAATAGGGTCTGGGCTCAAGGAGAGTTTGGGCCATCCTCTGCCACCATCTTGCGGAGCTCTTTAAGATCCTTAGCTTCCCATGGATAGTTCTCCAAGGGTCTGTTAGCCCCTGGTGACAGATTGAATGGATACGCTTGGGGAAGTGAATCCTGTGGCCTAGAGTCCGGGCTCTCGGGTGGCCTTTACTTTCCAGGGTAGGTCTTCCAGTAGATTACTTCCCCAGCCCTTGGCCCCTCCATGGGACCTTGCAGGTCTCGTAGGGTGCCGTAACTCCCCTCCAATCGAGGGAATAGGGAGGGGGCCTACGACCGTCAGGATCACCAGAGTCAGAGGGGTTAACTTTCACCCTTGTTTTGACTTCCACTGTGCATGTTTCAGTGCCCCTCAGGTCAAGGCGAACACTCTACCACTTGAGCCACAGTGCCGCATGGGGTCTTTTTGTGGTTCACTGGAGATAAGCATCTTTTTTTTTTTTAATGGAAGCAATTATGTTTACTCAGTTCCATACTGAACATTAAAAAAAAGCAGTGTGGAGTTTGTACAGATATTCAGACATCCTTTCCTTACCTCTATAGTGCTTCTCTGAGAACAACATTGTTTCTCTTATTTTGTACTTTTTTATTACAAAAGTGTTTTACAGAGGAGTTACAGTTATAGGAGCAAGGTAATGATTACATTTCCTATTGAGAATTGTTGAATCTTCCTTTGTTTTCCCCCTACCATCCCTTCCCTCCAATCTCCACAACTACCTCACCCTGCTGAGGTCAGTGACTTAGTTTTTCATTTTTGGTTGGCATGGGGTTTGAACTCAAGTAGTGGCAACTCTTCCCTCACATTGCTACAAATTTACCAACACCCTGAGTTCAAATCCCAGGCTAGGAAAGAAAACTGGCAGAAATTCCAAACCAGGAAGCTATGTTTTTATATTTAGTTAAATAATTAATATTTTTATTTATTTATTTATTTATTTTTTGCCCATCCATGGGGCTTGAACTCAGGTCCTGGAAACATTTCTTCAGCTTGGATCTCCCTAGGCTGGGGTGCAGTCTCCAGACCCATAACTGATTCTGAGATCCTAGGCCCAGAGGGCTTGAGGGAAGAAAAAAGAAGATGGAAAGCACAAAATGTGGTGAGCTTCAAATGGTTGGCATTTTATGTTTTTGTTTTTTTTTTGGCATGGTGACCATCCTGGGTCTGAATGACATGGCTGCAAAGTATATCTGACCTGCCATTGCTGATGGCTGGTGGGCTAACAGTGAAGCCATAGCCCAACCTATCAACATAAGCCCTGGGTTCAAATCCCAATCCTGACACCAATGGCAGGAGATCACAAGAGATTCATTCCTATGCATGGGAATACAGATGGAATGAGTAGTTCATACATGGGTATAGTCTAAAATTGGATGCAATAGTCCTAGAATGCTGATTGATCTTAATGTATAGATTATTAAGCATGAATAGAATAATATTCCTTCAATGGTGGTATAATAAATACTAAAAGTTGGTAGGACCTTAGTAGGTGTCATTCAATCATAGATAGGCTCTGGCACTATATTTTTTTTGGGGGGGTGTCTGGTTGTGGGGTCTGAACTCTGGGCCTGGGTACTGTCCCTCAGCTCTTCAGTTCAAGGCTAGCGCTCTACCACTTAAGCCACAGCACCACTTCCGGCTTTTTTCTTTTTTCTTATCTGGTGCTGAGGAATTGAACCCAGGGCCTCGTGCATGCAAGGCAAGTGCTCTACCACTGAGCCACCTTCCCAGCCCGGCTCTGGCACTCTTTAACAATATATATTTATTTGTATACCATGGTCTGCCTATCCACGTATCGCTCTTTTGGCCAAACCTGAGGGTCGATCTCAGCGCCTGGGAACCACTTGACAGCTTCCTTGGCTAGAGGCTCCCATGCTCAAACTCACCCATTCATGAATTGGGCCTGCTAGGCACTGATTTCAGATCCTCACATTGCCAGGCATGATGGAGAACACATCTAAAATCTAGATTCTATGTGATACAATGTAATGAATATAATAAATGGTACAGGTGTCATCAGAGTCAATAAAATAAATAGTAAATAAATGAATAAAACAAGAAATAAAATGAATAAATGCACCAAACACAATATGGACTGAACATCTGAACGGAAGTATAAATCCTATCGTTAACATATATATAAGGAGTATCTTTTCCAGGTCTGAGGCTTGAATTCAGTCCCTGTAGGAGGAAGGAATGGCAGGAGATCCTGAGATACTCGTTTCTGGACCTAAGAAGAGTCATGGCATGCGATCGATCTCATCCTTGAATGAGTAATTCGTGCATGATGCGAGTAGGAAATGATACTCAAGACTCATGGGGTGTAGATTATTAGTAAAGAAGAGTTAATGAAGCATGATTAAATCATCACAAACATGAAATGGATGCATCAGAAAAGATCCAAATATGGGTACTCACAGATTAGATTACATCACAGGTCACCATCAATCCTACTCTATACAAATATGTACTTATTCGCGGCTGGAAAGGTGGCTCAGTGGTAGGGCACTTGCCTTGCATGCATGAGGCCCTGGGTTCGATTCCTCAGTACCACGTAAGCAAAAAGAAAAAAGCCGGAAGTGGTGCTATGGCTCAAGTGGTACAGCGCTAGCCTTGAGCTGAAGAGCTGAGGGACAGCGCCCAGGCCTAGAGTTCAGGCCCCACGACCAGAACCCTCCCCCCCATAAAAAAACAAATATATACTTATTTGCATTCTACCTTCAGCTTATGAATGGATGATTGTTGTGCTCCCCAATCTCCCCACAGGGGGGCTCAAACTCAGGTACTGGGAACACCTAGCTCCTTCGTTGCTCACAGGCTGGTGTGCTCATGTGCACCCATTCACCAATTGGGCCAGCTAGGCCCTGAGTTCAGATCCCAGCCCTGCCAAAGGATTCATCTTGATCTCAGAAGCCAATTGTTGCATCTGTTTTCCTTTCCTGTGCAAGTCTTGGGTCTCAGCTAGGATGGAGAATGCATGGGCCACTCTGTGGCCATGGGAATAAGTTGTTATACATGTCAGCCCAGTTATACCTGTCATCATATACATAAGAAAATACACAATACATCCATGAATAGCATACAAAATAAACAAAATAAGTACACACAATGCACCATGCAGTCCACACACTGATGTGATATTCAATGATGCATTGAGCACTATTTTGTCTTCACTGTTTCTCCATCTCAGTTCCTGGAAAGAGCCCATCTCCTTAGTGCCTCAAAGTCTGGTGTGATCACGTGGACCGATTGGGCAGTTGGGCCTCCTAAGCCCCGAATTCGAATCCCAGCATTGCCAAAAATTCACTCTGATGTGAGAAGCTAGTCGTTGCACCTGTTTTCCTGTTCTGTGCAAATTCTGGGTCTCAGCCAGGATGGAGAATATATAGGCAACTCTATACTCATGTCAACCTATACTCAAGAAAATACACAATACATCACTGAACAAGACAAAAAAATGAAGAGAATGATTACACCAAATGTAAGATGCAGCCCACCCATGTTTGGAAATATAAATCCTTTGTTTAATTATGAATTTATGAGTATATTGGCCCCCCACCAGGGCTCAATCTCAGGTCCCGGGAATGGCCTAGCTCCTTAGAGGCGCATAGGCTGCTGTGCTTACCATGATCCATTCACCAATTGGGCCTGCTAGGATTTGAGTTCAAATTTCAGCACTGCCAAAAGATTCATTCTGATGTGAGAAAACCAAGGTTGCATATGTTTTCCTGTTTTGTGAATGTCCTGGGTCTCATCGAGGGTGGAGAATGCTATATAAGCAATTCCATAGCCATGGGAATAGGTTGTCATCCATGTCAACACAGTTATATCTGTCACCATATTCAATAAAATGCACAATACATCCATGAATAAGACACAAAATAAAAAGAATAACTACACTGAATGCAAGATGCATACCACTCCTTTAGGTAAAGAGAGATCCTATGTTTAAAATAGGTGGGCTTGCTATTTTGTCCAGTGCTGGGGCTTCAAATCAGGACCTAGACAAGGCATGAAATTCTAGTCTTCAAGGATGGTGAGCTTCCCCTTCCCCCACAGTGCAAGAGAGCTACCCAGACCAGAGTTCAAATCTCAGCACTGACAAAAAATTCATCCTGATGTCAGAAGCCAGTTGTTTCACACGTTTTCCTCTCCTGTGAAAGTCCTGAGTCTCAACCAAGAAGAGAAATTCATAGGCAACCCTATAACCATAGCAAAAGGTTGTCATCCATGTCAGCAAAGTTATACCTGTCACTATATTCAGTAAAATACACAATACCTCCACGAAATAGAGACAAAATAAGGAGAAGTTCACTAAACACAAGATGCTGTTGACACAAGTATGTCAATATAGATTGTATGTTTAAATTATGAATTTATGACTATAGTGAATGACCATAGGGATCAATGTCAGATCTTGGGAATGGCCTACATGCTTAGTTGCTCAAAGCTTCGTGTGTTCACCTTGACTTATTGGCCAATTGGTCCTACTAGGCCCTGAGTTCAGATCCCAGCAATACCAACAAGTGGGTTGTGGAGTAAGAAGCCAATTGTGAAACTGGTTTTCCTTTTCTCTGAATATCCTGGGTGATCCTGAGAATACTGGCATGATGGAGAATATTTCTACAAATCTTGATGCTCTGTGATAGGATGTCATCAAAGTAATAAACGGAATGGATATCATCATAGTACAATCAATGGTAAATAAATGAATAAAACAAAAAATTCAAGGGACAACCACACCAAACATGTATGGACTAAACATCTATAGGTAAGTATAAATCCTATCTTTACAATGTATTTACATAGTATGTTTTCCAGGGCTGGGGCTTGAATTCAGGACTACTGAACAGGCCTGAATTTCTTATCTTCAAGTACAGTGATCTTCCCCTTCATCCACATTGTTTCAGATTTACCCAGATCCTGGGTTCAAATCCAATGCCTGGAAGAATAAATATCACGAATGGCAGGCCAGGGAGCTAATTTTTTTATTTTACTTTTCTCAGTACGGACTTGAAGTCAGGTTGTGGCAACTCTGCCTCAGCTTCAATCACCCTAGGCTGGGGTGCAGCCACTATACCTACAGCTGCTTCTGGGATCCTAGACCCCCAGGTCTTGCAGGGAAAGCTATGCACAGAAAAAATGTGGACTTTTTATGTTTTCTTCCTTTGAACGGTGACCCTCATGGGTCTGAATGACACTGTTGCAAAGGGTACTTCACCTTGCATTGCTGAAAGCTGCCGGAATATCTGGGAAGTCATAGGCCCACGTGGTAACATAGGCCCCCCTCCTAACACCAACCAATGGCAGGAGATTCTAAGAAAATGGTTCCCATCCATAGGAAGAAAAATGGAATGTTATCAATGTCAAGGTTCAATGAGTTGATCATGAATGATGCTCCTATAAACTTAGGCAGCATCATTTCAAGAGGCTAATTGATTTTATTTAATATTTATGAAGCATAAAAAGAATATTGTTACATACAGGAACACAATAATTTCAGGACAGGGATTGATTTCATTAATAGTATAAGGATGAAAACAATAACATTAATTACATGGACGCATGATTAATACCCAGGAATTGATAGGAATGTAGTCTGTATAACTGAATAATGTATAGACATCTCTAACACTCTATAAAAATACACATTTATTAGCATACTGCCATCTGCATGTCAATCTGTGCTTATTTTGCTAACACCTGGGGCTTGATCTCAGGTCTTGGGAACAGCCTGTCAGCTCAATTTGCCCCAGGATGGCGTACTGACACTCACCCATTCATGAATTGGGCCTTGTAGGCTTGTAGGCCGTGAGTTCAGATGCCAGCACTCCCCAAAAATGAATTGTGAAGTAAGAAGTTGATGGTGAGACATGTTTTCCTTTTCTGTGAATGTCTTGGGTGTCAGGTATGAAGTGGCACACACATGCAGACCTATATCTTATGTAATCAATGTAATCAATGTTTTATGTGCTATAATAGTCAAAATAAATGGTCAATACATGAATGAAACGAAAAATAAAATAACAGCACTGAATGCAATATGGAGTCAACATATGTATATAAATATAAATCATATATGTAAATTGTACATGAATAGGATGTTTTCTAGTGGTGGGGATCTATTTCAGGCCTAAAGAACAGACTTGAATTTCTTGACTTCAAGGAGGCCAGCTTCCGCTTCCCACACAGTGCAACAGAGTTACCAAGACCATAGGCTCCAATCCATAGGCAGAAAAACGGCACCTTTATATTATGTAATAGTATAGTAATTCTTAGGTATTTCATTATGCCTCCATTTTATGAATGTGATTGTTTAAATGCTTCATAAAGCATTAATTAACAATGATTAGTGTCCTAAAACATAATTGCATATAATTTTATCCTAGAATCATTCAAGAAATGCTCTTTCAATCATGACATACATCATATACCATCAGTAATCATATGGAGAGGAATAAGTCTCTAAGGATCTCCTTCCATTTGGAGGTGGCAGGACCAGGATTCCAACTGTTGGCTACAGCTCCCACCACTTAAACCTAAGGATACGGAACTCACCAGTCTGTCCAAGAACATCAGTAAGACCAATGATTAGGCAGGCACCAGTGGTTCTCAACAGCCTTCCTTGATACTTACAAGTCTGTGATGGGAGGATCATGGTCGAAGTCACCCTAGGCAGGAAAGTCTAACTTCAGTGCCAACAAAGCCAGAATCCCTGTGGCTTCATTCTGGAAGGCCAGCCTTGAAACAAAGCAGCTCACAGACTGTGCCCATATCCTCAGTTCAAGGTCTGGGACTGGGAACAAACAGCCATACACAACCATCTGTGCAGCTATCAGGCTAAAGCAGGTCACCCTCTTGTCTCCAACTGAATTGGACATTGTTCCCTGGGAAAAGGGCTGGGGGAGCTGCTATCTTCTTGACTCCTCCCATACTGTTTGCATCACAGGATTCTGGCCACACCCCCATTCTTTCATTGTTCTTTATGACCAATGAGACACAAGAATGGTGGCCACGCCCACATTCCATGCTGCCTGGTAGCACCTGGATTCCCTCTGTTAGTTTACAACACTACCAGCAGTTGAGGAAGGTAGAGATGGCTGAGTGGTGAGAAGAGACTCAAAGCGACTGGAAAATAGAAGGAAATGGAGATGCCTGCCTATGCCCCCAGCCCCCTCCCTGCCTTCCCAAGGTTCAGAATTTCAAACAGGCAATGGCACCCTGCCAGGTCATGTAAAGCCCCAACCTGGTCCCTGAGCCAGGTTCTCTTCTCTGAGGCCATGTGTCTGCAATGCCACTGCCATCGCTGCTCGCCCCACCTGGAACAGCCTCAAGCAACTTCTCCCAGGAGCACATGTGAGTGGCTGCCCCAAAACCACCCCTACCCCAGGTCAGACACCCCTCTGGGGGCACCATGACCCCCTACTTTTGTCCTCTTGCTGGCTGTGAGGAGCCACCTTTCTGTCTTGGGCATTTCTGAAGCAGAGCCTCACTATATGCTCTGGCTGGGCTGCATCGAGTTCCTCCTATCTGTGATAGGTATGCTCCACCAGGCCTGGTACTCTGTAGTTGGGATGGTAGACATGTAGCAACATGTGTAGTCATTGATTTAGATGGATTATCCCAAACTTTTAGTCCATAGCAGTCGAATCTTTTTTTTTTCTTTTTTTTTTAAAAAATTGTAAAAATACTGTACAGAGGGGTTAAAATTACATGGGGACGATAATGAGTACATTTCTTATCAAGCATTGTAGCCTCCTCCTTTGTCTCCCCTTCCCATCCCATCCTCCCCTCTCCCCCCTACCCCATCCTCCACCTCCCCCTACCAAAGTTGTAAAGTTCATGTTCGACATACAAACTCTACGTCTCATTGTTGCAATGGGTCCACCTGTAATCCCTATTTAAACGATTTGTTTTTTCCCTTCCCCTCCATAAATTATAACATCAAATACAGTGAAAGCAGGGATTGTACGATGGGGGAGCGACATAAAAAGTAACAAAGAAATAATCTTATAAATGTACTAGAAACAATCGTATGAAAGAAAAAAATTTGAATACATATCTTAGGGTTCATTTTCCTAACATGAACTTATCAGAACTTTTCTGCTTGACTCAGATATATACTAGTTATTGCAAATAAGGGAAAAGATGGGACCTTTTAGGCCTGGCTTACTTCACTTAATATAATTTTTTCCAGGTCTTTCCATTTCCTAACAAATAGAACAATGTCATTCTTTCTGATGGAGGCATAGAATTGCATTGTGTATATATACCACATTTTGTTGATCCACTCATCTACCCAGGGGCATCTCGGTTGGTTCCATATCTTAGCTATGGTAAAAAAGGCTGCAAGAAACATAGTTGTGCTGGTAGCTTTAGTGTGGTCTTATTTGTGAACATTTGGGTAAGTGCCCAAAAGTGGGATTGCTGGATCATAGGGGAGCTCTATGTGGAGTCTTTTGAGGAACTTCCATACTGCTTTCGAAAGTGTTTGAACAAGTTTACACTCCCACAAACAATGCAGTAAGGTTCCCTTCTGTCCACATCCCCTCCAGAATCTGTTGTTATCAGAGTTCTTGATTATAGTCATTCTAACTGGGGTGAGGTGGTATGTCGATGTTGTTTTGATTTGCATTTCTTTTATGGCTAGAGAGGTTGAGCATTTCTTCATGTGTCTATCGGCCATCCTTTTCTCCTCTTCAGAGAAGTTTCTCTTTAAGTCTTTAGCCCAATTATTTATTGAGCAGTTGTTTCTTTGAAGATTTGTTGTTGGGGGATTTAATTTTTTGAGTTCCAGGTATATTTTAAATATGAGACCCTTGTCCGTTGTATGGTTAGTGAAGATTTTCTCCCAATCCATGGGGTTTATAATGATCTTATTAGCTATGTCCTTTGCCATTTGGAAGCTCTGCAATTTCATGCAATCCCATTTGTCCAACCTTTCTTTGATTTCTTGTGTTTCTGGGTCTCTATTAAGAAAATTTCAGACTGTGACAAGGAGACCTAGGAATTCTCCTATTCCCCTGTAATATTTTCATACTGTCTGCTTTGACTCTGAAGTCTTTGATCCATTTAGAATTGATTCTGGTGCAGGGTAATATATAAGGATCTAGCTTTAGTTTTCTACAAGTAGTTAACCAATTTTGCCAGCACCATTTACTGAAGAGGCTGTCTTTCTTCCATTCTATTTTGTTAGCTCCCTTATCGAATATTAAATGGTTATAGGTATGTAGGTTCATTTCTGGGTTTTTAATTCTATTCCATTGGTCCTGAGGTCTGTTCTTGTGCCAGGACCAAGCTGTTTTGATTACTATGGCTTTGTAGTAGAGTTTGAAATTTGGTATTGATTTTCCACCAGGACTGTTCTTTCTGTTGAGGATTGTTTTTGCTATTTGGGGTCTTTTATTTTGTCCCCTATGAATTATTGGATTGGCTCTTCTATTTCCTTGAAGAATGAGGTTGGAATATTGATAGGTATCGCATTGAATTTGTAGAGAGCCTTGGGAAGGATTGCCATTTTCACGATGCTGATCTTTCCAATCCAGGAGTATGGGAGTTTCTGCCACTTTCTAAGATCTCATTTGATTTATTTTTTCAGGTTTTTAAATTTTTCATCATAGAGGTCCTTCACTTCTTCGGTTAAGTTAATTCCTAGGCATTTTATTTTTTGTGGGACTATTACGAATGGAGATGCTTTCCTAATTTCAGCCACACTTTTCTCATTGTTGATATACAGAAAAGCCATTGCTTTTTGAGGGTTAATTTTATACCCTGATATTTTGTCAAAGTTTTGAATCAGCTTGAGTAATTTGGGAGTGGAGTCTCTGGGATTCTTTAAATACAAGATCATGACATGTGCAAAGAGAGAGAGTTTTACTTCTTCTTTCCCTATTTGGATTCGCTTTAGGTTTGCATCTTTTATTATTCCTGTAGCTAGGCATTCTAATACTAGATTGAAGAGAAGTGGAGAGAGTGAACATTCTTGTCTCGTTCCTGAGTTAAGAGGAATTGGCTTTAGATTTTCACCATTAAGTATAATGCTGGCTGGAGATTTGTCATATATAGTCTTTATTGTATTGAAGAAAGTTCCATGGATTCCTAATTTTTCCAGATCCTTCATCATAAAGGGCTGTTGGATCTTGTCAAATGCTTTTTCTGCAACTATTGAGATAACCATGTGGCTCTTATCCTTGCTCCTGTTGATATGATGAATTATATTAATTGATTTGCGCATATTGACCCAGGTTTGCATCCCTGAAATTAATCCTATTTGATCATTTTGTAGGATTTTTTGGATGAATTGTTGAAGTCGATTAGCCAAAATTTTGTTGAGAAGTTTTCTATCAATGTTTATCAAAGAAATGGGTCTCTAGGTATCTTTCTGTGATGAGTCCTTGCCTGGTTTTGGGATGAGGGTTATTATGGCTTCACAGAATAAGTTCAGTAGTCAACTTTCTCTTTCAATTTCATTGAAGATTTGGAGGAGTATTGCTGTGAGCTCTGTTTTGAAGGCCTTATAGTATTCTGCTGTAAAGCCACCTGGTCCTGGGCTTTTCTTAGATGGGATGTTTGTTACTGCTGTTTCTATTTCAATGCTTGATATGGGCCTGTTAAGATGGTTTAACTCATCTTGGTTTAGTTTCGGCATGTCAATATTTCCTAGGAAAAGGTTCATTTCTGCTAAGTTCTCAAACTTATTAGCGTAAAGTTTTGAGAAATATTTCCTTATAATGTTCTGAAACTCGGTTGATTCTGTGGTGATGTTTCCATTCTCATTTCTGAGTGTATTTATTTGTGTGTGTTCTCTTCTTTTTTTGATAAGATTTGCTAAGAGTCTGTCAATTTTGTTAATTTTTTGTAAGTAACAAATCTTTGTTTTGTTGCTTCTTTCTATGATTTTTTTTGGATTCTAATTAATTAACTTCTGATTTAATTTTAATTATTTCTTTCTATCTACTGGATTGGGGATTATCTTGCTGCTCTTTGTCAAGGAGACTCAGATGTCTCATTAAATGGTTGGTTTCAGATCTCTCCAATTTGTTGATGTAGGAACTCAGAGCTATAAACTTGCCCCTGAGTACTCCCTTTGCTGTGTCCCAAAGGAGCTGGTAATCTGTGTGTTCATGAACATTTGAATTTCCTTTCTAATCTCTTCCATGACCCAGCAGTATTCATCAGTATGTTGTTCAGCCTCCATGTGTTACAGGATTTTCTCTGGTGGCTTTTGGTGTTGAGTTTAATTTTATTCTCTTGTGGCCTGAGAGAATGCAAGGTATATCTTCAATGTTTCTGAATTTGGACAAGTTTGCTTTGTGGACTAAAATATGTTCTATTTTGGAAAATATTCCATGTGCTGCTGAGAAAAATGTGTATTTTGATGCTGCTGGGTGAAATATTCAGTAGATGTCTGTGAAATCTAGTTGATCTATGCAGTTTTTTAGATCTGCAGTTTGTCTGTTGAGTTTTTGCGGAGTTGATCTATATAGTGGGGATAGTGGTGTGTTAAATTCCCCAACAATTAATGTCTTTGTATCTCTGTGAGATTTGAGGGAAAGTACTGTATCTTGGATAAATTTGGGTCCTCCTGTGTTTGGCGAATAGATATTTAGAATTGTAATATTCTCCTGAAGGAGAGATCCCTTAATTAGTATGTAATGACCTTTATCTCTTCTCACGAATTTTAATTTGAAGTCTCTTATATCTGATATTAGGATTGCAATTCCCGCCTGTTTATGGGGGCCGTTTGCTTGGTAGACTTTTTTCAGCCTTTCACATTCAAAATGTGTTTGTTTTTATGGGCAAGATGTGACTCCTGAAGGCAGCATATTGAAGAATCTTGCTTTTTAATCCAACTAGATAGTCTAAGTCGCTTAAATGGAGAGTTAAGTTGTTAATGTTGAGAGATAGGACTGAGAGGTATTTGGGAGTACCTGCTTTTTATCCACCTTCTTGGGGTCTGCGTCAACTGGGTTCTTCTTATGGGTCTTGGATTCTCAGTTTGGGTGCGATTTCTTGGCATTTATTGTTATCTCGTAAGTTTTCTATGTGTAGGACGTCTTTAACAATGTTTTGTAGAGCTGGTTTGGTGGAGATATATTGTCTTAATATTTCTTTGCTATGGAAGGTTTTTATTTGACCTTCCGTAATGAAGGAGAGTTTAGCTGGGTACAGAATTTTGGTTGATAATTTTTTGTCTTTCGGGCATGGCTTACATCATTCTAGGCTCTTCTTGCTTTGCTTGTTTCCGCTGAGAAATCTGAGGTGATTCTAGTTGGTTTCCCTTTATAGGTGATTGATCTTTTCTCCTTGACAGCTTTAAGGATCTTTTCTTTGGTCTGAATTGATCCTGTGTGGATGATAATATTGGTCTGGTCTTTGATCTTTTCTCCTTGACAGCTTTAAGGATCTTTTCTTTGGTCTGAATTGATCCTGTGTGGATGATAATATTGGTCTGGTCTTTTTGGAGTTCTAAAAGCTTCTTGTATCTGAATAAGCCTTTCTTTTTGCATGCTTGGGAAGTTGTCTGCTAGGATCCTGTTAAACAAATTTCCTAGACTATTAACTTCTGTTTCTAGGTTCCCCTCTACACCCATTATCCTCAGATTAGGCCTTCTGATGGTGTCTTCCCAGTGTTGAATAGATCTCTCATCTTTCTTGGATTTGTCTTGGATGGTTGTATGTTCTTTCTCTATAATTTCTAGGCTGTCTTCAATCTCCGAGATTCGATCTTCTGCATGGCCTAACCTAATATCAAGACTTTATACTTTGTTTTAAATTTCTTTTTCTTCTAGGTGGTCAGCTTTGATGGCTTCAAATTCTTTGTTGGAGCATTGTTTTAGATCTGGTGTGAACTTCTTTACTACCTTAATTTGGTTGTCAGTGTTTATTCTCAAATTATTTAGTTGATTGGTTATTCCCACTCGTTCTGTTAGGTTCCATTCAGCATTCCCTTTGTGGTCTCTCTGACATCTTTCAGTTCTCTGTTTATGGATTCCATGAATGCCTTTAGTGATCATTCTGCATTCTCATCCCGCTCTCTCAATTCCTGTATTACTCTCTGATTAGCTTCTTCACGTTCACGCATTTCCTGTATTTCTCTTTAAGTGATCTCAGCCTGCTCACGACATTCCTTTATTTCTCTTTAGTGTTCTCAATCTGCTCATGCAATTTCTGTATCAATCTTTAAATAGCTTCCTCACGCTCATGATATTCTTGTATTAACCTTTGTTTTGCCTCCTCTCTCCCCCTATCACGCTCATTCAGAGTCCTTTGCAGGTTTTCAATCTTTCCATTTACCATAATTACAAGTAGTGTTTGTAGAGCTTTTTGGGACCTCTCCTCTGGATTATTGATTATCTTTTCTGACACCTGATTATCATGACTGGGAGTTGAGATACCCGGACTTGCCATTTTTCTTATGTTTTTCCAGGTTGCTCTGCCCATTTGTGATGAAAGTAACGCTGGTTTTGTGTTAGCACACTATTTTAAGGCAAGCATCAACCAAAGTCTGTAGTTGCACAGTCAAAAATCTGTAGATACGATCTAGTTCAACAGATATACCTATTCAACATCAAACAACTATGTATTAATGGGCTACAAACCACAAAGAAGAATTTGGCAAACAGAAATTATTATTTTTAGGGTGAGATATGGGCAAAAATAGGCATATAGGGATGTGGAAAGGCAGTGGGAGAGTTAAATTAACTAAATCCTAATCTCAAAGCAGGAAATAGGTTGGATAGAATGATAGTAGAGAGAGAGAAAATAAGAAGAAAGAGAAAGAAAAGGCAAGAGAAAATAGAAAAACAAAAATTAAAAATTAAGAAGTGCAACACTTAAAAATTATGCAAAATGAAAACGTAATACTTAGAGAAGAATGTGGATAGAATAAGAGAAGGGGAGGGATATAAAGGAGACATGAAAAACTTAAAAATAAACATGCTTAAAATATTATATACGTATACAGAAGTAGTACCGCTATTAAGTAATTTAAGTCTAAGAGGTTTTAAATTGAGTAATAAATTTCTGGAGGAAGTGTGTACACAATGGGGCTAAGGTCTAGTAATCGACTATTGGCATATCTGAGGATGAGCAGAACAACAATTAAGTCACGCAAAGAAGAATGAAAAAAAGAAAAAGTGAAAAGAGTGAGAAGGAAAGAAAAAAGGATCAAATGATCAGTAAAGCTAAACAAAAAAAATTTTAAAAAGAAAAAAAGTATACAAACATATCCCCTAAAATAAAAATTATGAAAGGAAGAAAAAAAATAAATAGAAAAAAATTAAAGTTAAAAATTAAAAAAAAAAACTTTTAGAAAATAATTTCATAAAAGGTACAAAAAAAATTGCTCTTTGATTTATTTGGGGGGGGATGGGAAGATCCTGTATCTCCCTTCTGTCCTTAACCTGTCTCTTGTTGATTTTCCTGTGGCTTGAATTGTTTCTTAAGTCAGTTTGAGCAGGCAAAAAAAAAAAAAATCACAGCAGACGATTCTTGAACACAGGTGAAGCTCTGGGTAGGGTCGCAACCATTAGACCTCATTCTCCTCAGAGGAGTTGTGAGAGATCAAGGGATTTATACAGAGGGATCTCGGGAGCATGGCTAGGTACAGACGGAGCAGCCTTCAGATAAGGTTCTCGGCAATTCTGTGAGCAAATGTTAGGAAGGTAACCTGAAAGGGCTCAGGTGGGGCCTGTTAATTGTGCAACAGATGTGGGATTATGAAACAAAACATTGCTCTGTTTCATAATTACCCCATCCCCATGAGGAAGAGGATCCTTCACTGTGTTGAGTTTTGCAGCTGGTGAAACCAAGGCAGAGAGAAGCCACGTGACTTAGATATGACTTCAACTTCGCAGGAAACTCTGCCTGACTTCGCTACAATGCTCCCTAGGACAATGAGTTCTATTCAATCCAGTTCTTGTGTTAGGAAGTTCACTTCTTGTCAGTCGTGGGGCTGGAACTCTAGGCATAGGCGATGTTCCTGAGAGCCTCAGCAAAAGGCTAGTGCTCTACCACTTGAGCCCAGAGCACTACTTCTGATTTTATGGTGGTTCTTTGGAGATAAGAGTCTCACAGACGTTCCTGCCTGGGCTGGTTATGAACGATGATCCTCACATCTCAGCATCCTGTGTAGTTAGGATTAGAATTCTGAGCCACTGGCACCAGACTTAATTGTAATTTTGACTTTTTTTCTCTCTCGATCACAAGAACTGGTTGAATGTGAGGTGGAGGAGGGGGCCCAGCATCCCCATGTGGCTGGAACCCAAGGAGGCCCTCTCATTCTGGAGGTTGGCTGTGGGTCAGGAGCTGTCTCGCTCAGCTTGTTGAAACAGCTCCATGAGATAAGCCCCTCTGTTCCCTGGCTAGACCGTGAGAGTTCTTCATTGTCTATCCAGCCTTACTAGACTTATTGTATTGTATTGCTTTCTACATCATTTTCCTGCACCTGGCCAAAATTCTGATACGTAGTTACGAAATGAAAATGTATTGCCATCTTAAGAAAGTTATTTAGGGCTCTGGGAATATGGCTTCATGGTACGGTGTTTGCCTAGCATCCATGAAACCCTGGGTTCAATTCCTTAGTAACACATAAAAAAAAACACTGGAAGTAGTGTTGTGCCTCAAGTGATAGAGAGCTAGCATTGAACAAGAAAAAAAATCTCAGGAAAATTCCCTACCCCTGAGTTTAAGCCCTTCGACTGGCAAAAAGAAAAAAACAAATCAAAACAAAACAAAACAAAATTCAGTTAGTAAATGCAAAATAAATAACCCATACTTTGAATATATAATTGGTCCTTCCATACTGACACCTAACAACAGTCCCTAATTCATGTACTTTACTAATATGAGGATACTGTTTTGAAAAAATTTTGTTCATTAAGTCACCGCAATTAATGTCAGGAATGTGCTTAGATGTCAGGGATATTTTAATTCTGGAAATTCAACGATTTCAGGATTTGTGTCATCTCTGATAATCACAAAGAGAAGGGTAGGCTATGTGTGATTTTGAAATGTTTTTGGTCATTTATGGCACCAAAAAGGCTAATTAATAGTTGTGACAGAAAATAAGGAATAACCCCAGATGGAAGGAATAAATGATAGTAATTAAGGTATAACAGAAACTGTTCTTGAGAACCATTTTTGGTTATTGTAGAACTAGTTGTCAACTAGGCTTTTCCTCATTGCCTTTAGCATTCTAAATCTCTTAGGCAAGCTCCTAATCTCTGTGTGATAAATGTATCTCCTTCTAAGCTATTCTTTCATTCCTTATCTCCTTTGCTTCCTAAAAATCTTATTATTTCTATATTTCCTATGACCATTTCCTGATAATAAATACACCTATACAGATAGCAGAGGATGCTAATGTAAGGGTCCCATAGCTAATCAATCATTAATGTAATGAAATGGAAAAGGAGGACATATTTATTGCTACTTCAATTTTTCTGAAATGCTGCAATGTCATCATTTGGTTAAAATTTCCATTCTTTGTCTACACAGTGTCATTCAGTGCACATAAATGCAAGTATGAGCCAGGTGCTGGTGGTTTACTCCTGTAATCCTAGCTACTCAGGAGGTTGAGACCAGAGGATTGTGTTTCAAAACCAGCCTGGTCATGAAAGTCCATGAGACCCTAACCTTCAATTAACCACCAGAAACCAAGAGGTGGTGCTGTAGCTAAGCACCCAGGATCAGAGTTCAAGCCCCACAACCAACAAAAAAGGTGAAATATGACTTTAAGTTTCCCCAAAAGGTACGACAAGATCAATAATCTTCCCAAGCAAAAGAAAATAATTCCAAAATGATTCAGTGCACCTACTTTTGCTGAGTTATGTTATGGATTCTATGCTGGATATATTCTCCAAAAACAAATCGTTAAACTAGGGATACAGGTGGACCCATTGAAATAATGAGATGTACAAGTCGTTATGTCGAAAAATGAACTTTACAACATTGGTGGGCGGGGAGGATCAAGTGTGGGGACGGGGTATATGGGAAGAAATGGGAAGAGGAAACAAAGAGAAGGCAACAATGATTAATAAGAAATGCACTCATTATCTTGCCCATGTAATTGTAACTCATCTGTACGGTATGCTCACACTGATAAAGAAAGAAAAAATTGTCAAATATTAGCTTTATAATAAACTTCATCTAATATTTCTTTTTGAAAAGAGAAGTCTATACAGGTAATGTCACTTGGCTTTCTTACTATCTTAGTTTAAAGCCAAACCAGTTAGGAGAGTCTGTCAAACTCTTATCTGTAATTACACAGCAAAAATCCAGAAGTGGAGTTTTAGTTCAACAGTAGAGTACTAGCTTTGGGGGTAAGTGGACAGGAAAGAAAATTGTTGAGGGGCAGGGTCCAGCCTCTGGATTCAAGCCCCAGAACCAACACAAGCTAAACAAAACAGCAAACCAAAAACCAGATATTTCATTGGGACCCTCCTTAAAGGAGTACTGGTCTGAAAAGTGGCTCCTTTTGCTGATCATACACACTAGATGCTTTTTTCCAATCCTTATTGCTCTGGAGAACTCAGGACCAAAATAAAGGAATTGATAACTGAATCCTGCAACAAAAGAATCATCTCAGGGGTGAAATATCCATCCATAAAACACTTTTAAACCAACATGTCTTTGTTTCTTTGCAGTAGAATTTTTTTTGGGGGGGAGGTCCAGTCGTGGGCCTGAACTCTGGGCCTGGGCACTTTACCTTAGCTCTTCAACTCAAGGCTAGCGATCTACCACTTGAGCCACAGCATCACTTCTGTCTTATTTTTGCTTATGTGGTGCTGAGGAATCTAACCTAGGGCCTCAGGCATGCAAGGCAAGTGCTCTACCACTGAGCCACCTTCCCAGCCCCTGCAGTAGATTATATTTAAAACAACGTGATTTTCTTTTGTTCTAAGCTGGCCTTCAAATGGCACATTATATCTTTTTGTAGTACTCTCAACTAGAAGTTTGCAGAAAAATTATATATGAGTAAAAACACACTAGAAAAAGTCAGGGACAGAGTTTCCTTCAAGCCTTTGGATTCTCTTCTTTTACAGTAAAAAGGAAAGCACAAGTTAACTTTAACTTTGTCCATCTTCTATGTTCCATTCCTCTCCTGGGATCAGTTTCCACATCCAGTAACAGTTACTTTCAGGAACAATCTATGGTGCTGCTTGAGGTATAATGAATGCTTTCTGGCTTCACCGAAATAACACAAGGACACCTTTGGACCTGTGTTAACATGTGTTTCAGAGGCAACTTAGTAAAGAGAAAATATTAAATTTATATTTCTTATAAATACATTATCCATGAGTATATTGAGTTCAAAATTTGTAAATTCTCTGTAAATTAAGGGGAATTTTAAAGGGGAGAAGGTTCTGAGATCATTTTTTTTTGTGAGTGTATATGCTGCACATTATTTCCCAAGTGTGCATGAATTTGTTAACTCATGTTAACTATAGCAATAATTAGAGAAAGAGAAATTCTGTGTTTAAGTATAAGGGTAAAATACACTACAGAAGACTAAAAATAAGACCACGTTGACCTTTTCCACTTGACTCATACATATACTAGATATTGCAAATAAGGGAAACCATGGGACCTATGTTTCTTTGGGCCGGGCTTACTTCACTTAATATAATTTTTTCCAAGCCTTTCCATTTCCTAATAAATGGGGCAATGTCATTCTTTCTGATGGAGGCATAGAATTCTATTGTGTATATATACCACATTTTCTTGATCCATTCATCTACTGAGGGGCATCTGGGTTGGTTCCATATCTTAGCTATGGTAAATAATGCTGCAATAAACATTGTTGTGCTGGTAGCTTTGTATGTCCCTCCCCCACAGTATAACCCCTGCTTTCACTATATTTGATGTCAGTATAACTTGTGGAGGAGATGGGGAAAAACCAGTTGTTTAAGGATACAGGTGGACCTGTTGCAACAATAAGAAGTACAAGTTGTCATGTCCAAAACGAGCTTTACAACGTCGGTGGGGGGGGAGAGGGGTGGAAGCAGAAGGATTGGAGGATTGGGATTGGGGGGAGGGGGGAGGCTGGGAAGGGAGGTGAAGGGTAAACCAAAGGAGGAGGCTGCAATGCTTGGTAATAAATGTACGCATTATCCTGCCCATGTAATTGTAACCCCTCTGTACAGTATGTTCACAAATAAATTAAATTAAAAAAAAAGACCAGGTTGAAACAATAAAGCCAAGTCCATTATGTAGATTTATGAAAGTGATATAGAGAAAGCATTACTCCTACGTGGAACACGAAGTATGAGGCCACTCTCTTTCTAAATCATGCTTGCTAATGACACAACTTTGTAGAAAGTAGAATGGAAGAACAATTCTGTTTCAAATGCAAGTCAGATATAACAGCATGGACTTAATTGGAAAAAAAAGTTCATCTTGAGAGAGCAGGGATTATACTAGCCATGAACTGGTGGATAAGATCACATATTTTTCTTTCCTTTACTTATATATTTTTTGTTGGTGGTGGTCTTGGCTCTTGAACTCGGGGTCTGGGCACTGTCCCTCTGCTACTCAGCTCAAGGCTAATGCTCTACCACTTGAGCCACAATGCCGCTTCCAGTTTTCTTGCAGCATATTGGAGAAAAGTGTCTCAGGGACTTTCCTACCTGGGTTGGCTTTGAACCCCAATCCTCAGATCTCACCACCACCCAGCTTAGGATCACATTTCTAACAGTGTACACTCAGCATATGTAATTTGTTTGTTCATCTATCTTTATATGAATTCTTGAGTTAAAAATCTGGGCTACAGTTTAGACTTTACACTCAAAAAATGTTTGTACTTTAAAAGTTGATTCTACTGGATAAATTAAACTTAAGAATGTAAAGGAGTCTGGGAAGTTCAGTTTGCATCCAGCCTGGGCAGAACAGTGTTTGAGACACTATCAATAATTAACCAGTCAAAAGCTGGATTGGAAGAATGACTCAGGTGATGGAATAACAATCATGAGCAAAAATGATGAATAAGAGCTTGAGGCTTTTGCATACATACATATAAACATACACATACACACAGAGGCACTTATATGAGCCTCTGAAGCAACTCTCAGAGTATGTAGAAAAGTTAGAAAACAATAGAAAAGATGTCCTGAGTAAAACTAGAATCAAGTGATAATTTTTGAAATGAAAAAATCCTCAAGTGAACTTTCTTCAAAAAAGTTTGAGAATAGATAGTAAGAGATTCAAGTAATCAATATCAAAGGGATTGGATCTATGAAGGAATGAATCAGAGACCCGGCAGATGCATTGAAAATGTTCATACCCTGTGTCAAATGTTAGAACATCTTTGAAAATAGTACATGAACAGTCTGAGAAGTCCAGTGGATAATATCCCTGGAGAAGTTCAGAATTGCTAATCTGTATCTAGATTAAATAAACCAAGAAGGGGCTGGGAATGTGGCTCAGTGGTAGAGAGCTTGGCTTGCATTCATGAAGCCCTAGATTTGATTCCTCAGCACCACATAAGCAAAAAGAAAAAAGCCAGAAGTGGCTCTGTTGCTTAAGTGATAGAGCGCAAGCTTTGAGCTGAAGAGCTGAGGGACAGCACCCAGGCCCAGAGTTCAGGCCCCATTACCGGACCAAAAAATAAACAAACAAACAAACAAATAAATAAAACAAGAAACTATAGTGGGGCAATGTGATACAAGGCTAGAATTCTAGCACTCAGTCTGACAGAAGATTAGAGACTGCAATTACAACTGATACCTTCCCTGGTCCAGGTAGTATAATTTTGTCTTAATAAAACAAACCAAACAAGAAATGAATACAATGTTGGAAGTTTGGGCTAATTTCTTCATTATGGTTTGAAAAGCCAAGTTTTCTATTGAAATGCAACTGGTATATAATCCTCAGTTGTGTTTTAAATGCAATCTTCATTACAGAACATTCCTAGATGCAAAATAGTTCATATTTCCCATCCAAAATTTGAAAAATTAAGTAATCATCTTTCTGTTAGATTCGAAGGAAAGGATGAAGGATTACAAAAGCTTAATCCTGGAGGAATAGCAAAGTTCATCTAATGTAGGTCTTTATAGATCTTGCTAAATTAGAGTTTAGGCTTCAAAAAATATTTTGGTTTCATTTGTAATTTCATATTCTATAGGATACTACAATTTTTTTTTTAGGTAGAGGGTTTAATTAACAAATTTACAAATGATTCTTGCATTCTATTTGCCCAGCATATTGTTTGAAGAGAGTTATAATTAGAACTCAGTTAATAGATAATTCTAACTGTTCATGTAGAAAATGGTAATATGAATAATGTAGACCGAGTTGCCAACAAATTGATGATATTAATTTATAAATTTAGAAAAAGCAATTTCTTGAGGCTTTAATGTAACATGGTATGAAGAGAATAATTGTGTGACATCTTCTTTCTTCTACCTGTATGTAACACAGGAAGCAATTTCCTTAATTACGTGCCTCTGTATACAGTGAGAAAAATGCTAGGTTTGGGTTTTTTTTTTTATTTTTGTTTTTGTTTTATTGCTTTGTCATAGGGCTTGAACTCTGGACCTGGACACTGTCTCTGAGCCTGTTAAGCTCAAGGCTTGTGCCCTACCACTTCAACCTCAGTACCACTTGTGTCTGGCTTTTGCTGAGAAGTTTATTGGAGATAAGAATCTAGGGAACCTTCCTGCCTGGGTGGGCTTTGAACTGTAATCTTCCGATCTTAGCATCCTGAATATCTATGATAGTTAAAAAAGTATAAATATAAATAATATTTGCAAGAATACCAGTGGAGGAAAAATGATGCAACCCAGGTTATTGTGGTGTTCTTTGCAGAACATGGAGGGCATCACATTAGCAGAGGTGTAGTATTTTTCCCAATAGAGATAAGCTATTTGTGATGTGAATTAAGGGAATTTTGAAGTGCACCCTACAAGTTGAAAACTGTTGGTCTAGGATGACTTTATGGTATAAATTTTGGGATTGATGGTCATAGAAATAATAGCTTAATCTGATAAACAATTGCTTACTCTTGAAGAATTAATTATAACCGATGCTTTATAGTTTTATCCTATAACAGAATGTGGCTATTTTTCTGTTCACTTCTCAATCTGTAACACCCCATTGGAAAATGCATCTATTGCAGAATTACATAACATGGAAACAGGTACTCTTTTGAATCTCTCAGGTATGGAATGTTCAGAATTTGAAAGTGAGTAGTTATTAGTCATAGGAATTTTGAAGAACATACATATTCTGTCCTCTTAACAACTTATTTACTTTTAAAAGTTATGGGTTTCCATAGAATTAAACAGTTTCCAGTTTTAGTATGAGAAAGTACTAGTTAATTCTTTTTTGAAAATATTGGCAAGTATATTGTGAAAAACTTGTCTAGTTGTATAACATTCAAGTTGATGGCCCTCCAATAAAGAAGGGGTAATTCATTCAAATTAGATGCCAAATAGTACTGATTTTTTAAAAAGTTACTACATAAAGAACAATATTTACTATACCAATACAGTGAAATTTTATTTCATGCAGCTTATTTTTTAAATTTAATTTTAATTTGAAAGTGATGTGCAGTGGGTTAGCAATTGTAAGGCAGTGAATACATAACTTTTCAAACTTATTATCCCCTCTCTCATTTTTCTCATAGTTTTCTTTCAGCCCCAAACTCCTCACAAGTTGTAATGTACATTTCCAACATATTGTCTTCTGAGTATTGCTATTGCATTGGTTTGCCTTTTGTCCTTTGTCTCGCCATTTTGTTGTTCCTCTTCCCTTCCCTAATTAAGGTAAATGGATACACAATACACCAAAATCAAACACAGTAGGAGATAAGCCATAGGGGAAAAACCCAAGGAAAATAGAAATCACATCGTACATTAAAAACAACTGCAAATAAATATCTCTTTCCATATCTTGGAGTTCATTTTGCTCAGCATCAGCTTATATGTTCATATATATGCATAACAAAGCCACTGGAAAATAATAGTTTCATGGATACTATATAACGAAAACAACATGTGAACTGTTTTTGATGGAGAAGGAGGAGTTAGGATTGGTAAATTCGCGATTCTGATAAAGGAATTTCAAAGGAGTTTTAAAATTATGACAGGTAAATTTTAGTTTTCAAAGAGAAACCATGAAGATGTAGCAGTGGGGGATGCCTTATAGTCCTTCAGCTTCACTAGACTTGAAGCCAAGAAGTTGTGAATAATTGGAAATCAAGCAAGAGCTAAGAGGAGGACATAGAAGTAGGACATAGAAGTATTGTCCTTTGTAACAGACAATGTCATCCAAGGAATCGGTGATTTAACTCTATTCTTCTCCATATATCATGTTGAGCAAATACAAGACCAAGAGGAAAATAATCTATTGAAATAATTTTGCAAAGAATAACTTCACTGTTCCTGATATGGTATCTAAGGAGAGTCTTAAGAGAGAAGATAAAAGTCTTAAGAGAGAAGACAAAAGTGGAGTATTCTTAGGTTTCCTCTAAATATCTTGTTAGCAAAATATATCTTTGAGGATAGAAGTGATGTAACCAAAAACTGGTGGAGTACTTATTTTTGTGGGCACTTTAGACACAAGAAAATTTCAAGGTAAAAGAAAAAAGAAAAAAAATAGCTAAATATTTGTGATTATAGGTTCTTGGTCTGGATTTTTGGAGACAAAGTTTTGCATTAGTGTTGGTCCTCATTAACATAGTTATTGAGTTTTCGTGGCAACCAAATGAAAAGGGGAAGTTTAATGGACTCGCTTGAACAAGTAAACAGCATGATAGAAAATAATAGCAAATAATATTTAATGAATTATTTTGATCAATTACTTTGTGAGAACAAAGAAGGAAAGATAATTCAAAATAACATGACGTTATTAAAAGTATGAAAATGGAGTAGTGAAGAGATTGAGAGAAAACATAGAGGACTGTTTTCTCTCCACTGGAGTAATAGATTCTTGATCTTGCTTCTTCCATTCTTTCTTCACAAGCTATCAAGTGTGCCTCAGGACTGGAGTATCCAGTTCAGACAAAGAGCACTCGCAGAAGAAAATATTTGCAGTAGATATAGGTGATTTATAACCTTAGACAATCTTTTTAAATCTGCTCAAAATTCTCCCCTACGCCAAACTGCCCTCTTTGAACAGCTTTGTTTGCTTTTCCAAAGACTGCACTTCATTAACTGCTTAAAATTTTGAGAGGTCATATTCATACTCTCTGGAGATTGCTGTTTTGTTGTGATTTTTGTGTGTTTTTATTTGTTGTTGTTTTAAACTGAATTTCAAAAGGTTGTGCAAGTGTGTTAAAATTAAATATGTCCATCTAATTGCCTAATGCTCCTGGATCAGAGTCACTCCTTCTATCAATGTCAACCAACCATTTCTCCAAGATTTAGTTCAGATTTACCACTTCCTTTATTACATATGTACATTGAGTATTCTAGCTCTACTTGCCCCTTGTTCCATTTTTCATTCATTCTATTTCTTGACTATTGTTCCTCTCTGGTTTCAATTTCCTTATAGTCATTCTGTTAAACTGCCTGTTAATACTTTGAAAGGTTTATATACATTCCATGGAGTTTCACTCCCACATACAATTGAACTGTTGTCAGCTTATGTTTCCATAACTCATTCATCTGCAATAACAATTTGCAAGCTGGAGATGTTAAGCACTTAGACATGATTTTATTCTCGTTCATTTGGATGATTAATGTTTAATCAATAAGAAAGTTTAAAATGCCTTAGAATTTATTACTAACTACCAGTTTTTATAAATGGTTTTGTACAATGGTGTGTGATTATTTTATTTTACATAGGATAATTTTTTCTACTACCTATAAGTTTTGGAAAAAGAAGAAAAGTAAAATTTACTTCTTAGTGGAATATGACAGAAATAGGAGACAGATTTTATGTTTGTCACATCTCTCATGAGTACCCATATTCAAGACTTAAAATCGTATTTCTTACTATGTTAGACAGATAGGGAAAACATAAAACAACACATGATAAGGCATCTGTTAGTGACTTTTTAAAATGTACCTTCTTATGTGATGAAATTTACTTTGTTAGCTAATATTTGGGTTTGAAATATGGGAGGCTGATCCATTTAACACATTTATGGAAGGCACCTACTGAACAACACAAATGGTGAGGGGTACTATTTCTACACTTTAATGAATGGTTGAACTTGTTTGGTATTATTGCTGGGTACGTAAATCAACTCTATTGTAACTTGCTCCCTACACTTGAAAACCTTGTAATGTCACTATCATCTAATTGTCAATGGTTATTTTTGCAAATGTGATTTTAAATAGTTTATTTGAAAATGAATATACATTCAGGAGATTAAATGTAGGTTATCATTAGTTTGAGAATGACAACATTTTTATATTACAGAACCTAGTTTTACTGAAGTACCAGTGTCATTTTTTCTGATGGATCAAAGACCTCGGAGTCAAAGCAGACACTTTGAAAACATTACAGGATGGAATAGGAGAAACCCTAGGTCTCCTTGGTGCAGACCGAAATTTTCTTAATAGAGACCCAGAAACACAACAAATCAAAGAAAGGTTGGACAAATGGGATTGTATGAAGTTGCAGAGCTTCTGCATGGCAAAGGACATAGCTAGCAAGATCAATAGAAAGCCCACGGATTGGGAGAAGATCTTCACTAGCCGTACAACGGACAAGTGTCTCATATCTAAAATATAATTGTAACTCAAAAAATTAAATCCCCGAACAACAAATCCTCAAAGAAACAACTGCCCAATAAATAAGTGGGCTAAAGACTTAAAGAGAAAATTCTCTGAAGAAGAAAGAAGGATGGCCAATTCTTGTTTTTTTAAAGACACTTTTTTTCATCTACAAATAGGCCTGTCTATTGTCTTCAGGTGATTTTGATGATTGAAGATGCTTAATGAGAAGTCAAAATGTATTAGTAATCCTTTGCTATCAATTAAATTTCACTTTTTCTTCTTGGAGAATATAATGATCAAAGCAATAGTTCACGGTCAGCAAGCAATTGTTCAGAATCATGCTTCAACTGCAAA
The DNA here is from genome assembly GCF_019054845.1 of Dipodomys spectabilis. Classification (NCBI taxonomy): domain Eukaryota; kingdom Metazoa; phylum Chordata; class Mammalia; order Rodentia; family Heteromyidae; genus Dipodomys; species Dipodomys spectabilis. Next base: position 1,012,927 of record NW_024871204.1, on the reverse strand, counting down.
TGAATCTCCAGTAAGTAATACACGATTCCATTTTCCACAAAGTTTTGTCACAGATACAATCTGCCTTCCTGCTCTAGTTGATTTCCTAGCCTGGATCTTTTCCTTCATTGTACAGAAAAAGTGTAATTCACCTGATTTCAGTCACATCTGTTAGTAGAAATATCAAGTATTTAGATTCTTTTTTAAAAAAAAAAAATTAGTTGTGGGGCCTGAACTCTGGACCTGGGCACTGTCCTTTAGCTCTTCAAATCAAGGCAAGCGCTCTACCACTTGAGCCACAAAACCACTTCTGGATTTTTCTGTGTATGTGGTGCTGTTTTGGGAAATGGCAGAGCAGAAAGTGAAATGATGCAACCAAAAATATAAAAGCAAAATAAATTAGGATAATTATGGAGCAACTATATTGTCTATGAGAACAATGAAAGAGAAAGAGGTAAAGAGATAAAAATGTGCAATGACCTAAGTAGCCACAAAATCCATGCGTCTAATCAATTTACAGATCAAACAATTATTTTATTTTTTAAAAAAGATGAAAATAGAATTTCTATATAGAAATTAGTAAATTTCATTTTTAGTCGCCTACATAAAGAGAAGAATCTTAATCCTTGGACTGGGAAGGTGGCTCAGTGGCAGAGTGCTTGCCTTGCAGCTTACTAAAGTGCAGAGATGACTTTCCAAAAAGGCCACTCATATGAATACTAGGGATGAGGATGAGTATACCCCTCTTCATCGGGAAGCCTAGAGTGGACACCTAGACATTGTCCATGAGTTGGTATCTCAAGGCACATATTCATGCAATAACTGTGAATGGCTGGACACCCCTGCACAGTGCTTATTTGTGGAACACATTGCAACAGCACACACACACACACATCATCATCATCATATTTCTTCTTAAGTATTTTTTCTGTATGGTCTTAAGAAGAAATTTACATTACTAACTTGAATTTCTGACAGGACAATATCATCACTGTACATCTTGCTTCTATGTTCTCAGTTTTAAATTACTATCTAAGTATGTACATTACATAAGTACAGGAAAAAGTAGGAGCCCCACGGGTGGCTCAGATCTTTAATCCTAACTAATCAGAAAGATGAAATCTGATGATTGTGCTTTGAAACCAGACAGAAAAAGACCATTAGATTCTGGTTTGAAAGTAACCAACAAAATCTAGAAATGGCGCTGTAGTATAAGCAGTAAAATGCTAGCCTTGAGAAAACTAAAACAAAGAAAATAACAAATTCTGTGACAGAGCCAAGCCCTGAGTTCAAGCTCTAGTATTAGCATCAAACTAATGAAAGAAAGAATGAATGAATGAACTAAAAATAAATTAAGTGGTCACATGTGGAGAGACAGGTAAAATGTAACAACCGTGGTGACTGGATTATGTATTATTTTGTAATAAGTCAAATTATCATTTTTCCTAATCACTAATATTTTATTTGAACTTTTTTGTACAATAAGCCCTGAATTTGGCATGCATGTATATGTGTGTGTACATGTGCACACATGTGTGTGTATGTGTGTGTGTGTGTGTGTGTGTGTGCGGTTGCAATGTTGCTTGCTAATGTGGACAGAGTGAGGTTAAAAAGAGCTGTGTTGCAATGTTGTTATTTATCAGTGTTCCGTCCAGTCATTTCAGTGGAACCACCCTTCTATACATTTTATTTGTCAAATAATATCATCATAATCAAAGCATTTACATCATTAAGTTAGATAAAAGAGTATATGTTAGGTAAGTATATGTTAGGTAAGAAGATACACATATAATTAGGTAGTAAGTTATTGCTGTAAGATGACTGTCAGTACAAAATATGTATTTGACCTCTTAAATTGGATATACTTTTAAGATATACTCATGGAGTGATTTTGACCAACTTGACCAAACAGGTATTACTCTCTGGTTATTCCTGTGAAACTCAAGGTCGATAAACTCTTTCCGGATTTCTGTTGAAAATAACTTTCTTTGTAAGATTGTATCTATTCACACTAAGATAATAAACCCCGTATATTTTAGGTTTGAATATCCCATCATATTGACTGAAAAATCAGTATTGTGGATATGTTTGTTAGATATACATTGAAAAACAAACAAAAACATGTGTCATCTCTAGATTGTGGATGCATTTGAAGTTGTATTATACATACAAAGGTTTCTTCATTAATAGTTCTTTTGTGGGAGTAACTATCACAACTTTAACAAATAAGGCTTTTTGGATATCTTTTCCAATATAAATAACATCCCAGAGCGAATCTTGCAATTTCTGAAAACCCTTTGAATATTTTAGTGTTATTTCAGTTCATTGACTCTACAGCTAAAGACATTTCTGAAATAAATATTGTTAAAATCTGAACATGTAAGTGGGTATATAGTCTGTTTATGCATCATTTTATTAAAAGCCAGTTTTTATGAAACTAAAAAATATAGAGTAAAAGAATGGAAGTGAATTGGGTGAGGTAATTATTAGTATAAATTTATTTTCTATTAGCAAAGTCTTTTGAATGTACATGATGAAGTTAAATTATGTCCTTAGTGACACTATGCTGCTTCAGTTATTTTTAGAATCTTGTAGTTATAATAGTGAATTTGTAGTATAAATAAATGTCTTTGAAAATGATTAGGATTAATCTTGGGTTTTGTTTCCTACTCCCAAGAAATTGAGTTATTTTCAAGTGTTAACAGTTTACAATTGAATCTTCAGTATCATAAGAAATTTTGAACAAATGTAGTAGTATTGATGTCTTTTTATGGGGGATCGGGGGAGTCTGGTAGTGGGGCCTGAACTCTGGGCCTGGGTGCTGTCCCTCAGCTCTTCAGTTCAAGGCTAGCGCTCTTCGATTTGAGCCACAGCGCCACTTGTGGCTTTTTTCTTTTTGCTTATGTGGTGCTGAGGAAACGAACCCAGGGCTTCATGCATGCAAGGCAAGCGCTCTACCACTGAGCCACCTTCCCAGCCCTTTATGTCTTTTTAAACCAATAGTATTCACAAGTTGGAGAGGCTTTAATTCATGCTTAGGCCTTGTTGTCTATGATTTTTTATCCTCTCATTCCTAGCATTAATGATAGGTCAGACTGCATTTTTGGGTACATGAAAGGTAAAATATTTATCTGGGGTCAAAGGTGATTTTTATATCAGTCTTGCTTTATTAGCATTTTAAAGTAGTACCTTTCTCTCAAAATGTTGAGTATAAAAAGCAATCAAAATACTTCTAATTTTAAACAACTTAGTTGAGCTACAATGTGGAAATGATTGGTCCATGAGACCTGCAGTCCCTTTCCATGAGGAATTGGGGAGGTCATTATTTCAGTTAGTGTTAAACAGAGATAGGGTCCCCAGGCAGTGCAGTGTTGAGTGAAGGGATATAATATGATTTCTGCTATTTTGACCTAGAAAACAAGAATGTTATACTTTAGCCGTTCCTTTCACCAGGGAGGTATGCATTGATTATGAACTTTGAGTTTTCATATTACAGTTCCCTATTTTCTAACAAAGGTAAACTGAAATATTATGAGTGTACACAATAATTCTGGGAATTTTTCCTTGAATTTGTAGACTAAATGCTAGTATTTTAGTCATAAAATAGAATGAGGTTAATTGATACAGTTGGATATGGACCTCAGGCTAACACTTACCATGTGTGCAATGTTGTACTAGGAATTACAACTCTGAAGACTTCAATATCATCATCTGAGAATTAAAAATGTAAGTAGTTCCACTTTATGGAATTATTGTGAGGATTAAATTAGATACCATAGGTAAAGTACTTGGAAAAGTAATCAATTAGCATTTGGCACATTCTACCTTTATTTAATCATATGGTGAATTCTAACATTTTTACTGTGATTTTTATTGTGTCTCTTTATGATGTGCAATGTGATGTATTGACACTCATTGCATTGATCATTTTTCTCTCACTATGAGGAAAATACCTGCAAAGAAAATTTCTGAGGAGGTAACTATTATGTTGACTCATGGTTTAAGAGAACACAGTTTAAGATCAGATGTCTTCATTGTTCTTAATTATATTTTTATTATCTTAACTAGTTGTACGAGGGAATTTCCATTCAATAAATCATGTTTTTAAGTATAATGGATCTTTATATAACTTTTCCCTACCCTTCTAAACCTCACCACACTTTAATTTTTTCTAGTTTCATACTATCTGCATTGAATATTATGTCTTCAGTTTCTTCCTCCATAACTCTCTTTATTCCTTCCCTTTGACTTCCCCTCATATCTTCCAAGTGATATTTTCCTGGTATTCATTTTTTGGATTAAAAGTTCAACTTTATAAAAAATTACTTCTTTTAAATACTCCTCTACAAATAGCACGGTTTGGTTAATATTGCTGTGTAAACTTGTATAAAGTTCTAGCTTCCAAATATGGGACAGAACATGGGTCCTTTGTGTGTCTGGCTTTGACTTCGTTTACTTAACATAATTTGAGGTCTATCCATTTCTTTGCAAATAACGTAATAGTCTTCATAATGGATAGGAACAATCCACTTTTGTATATATGACACACTTTTGCCAACCATCCTCCACCAAAGAGCATCTGGGCTGTTTCCATAACTTGGCTACGGTGAATAGTGCAGTAGTGAACATGTTGTGAAAGTGATTTTACTGTAAGCTTTTGGAAGAATTCATCACTATCTTTCTGGGAGCAATCCTCTAGCCAGTGTCCAAAATAAGCACATCCTTCCCTTCATCTCCATCACAACGTATTGAAAGTCCTCAAAAACACACTAACCCATACAGATCTCAATAAGCTAATAACACACTGTGCCCATATTCTTTCAAAACATTTTTAATAATTACATAAATTTAGTGAGAACCTTCTGTGTACTTTCCTAATGTGGGAATGAGAGACACAACAACAGAGAAAAAGTAAGAAATATGTATTTTAATTAGCTATTTTAATATTTAAAACCTTTTTCAGCTCTAACTCATAGACTCACTTACTATTATTTTAATCTTTATTTGATTACTTCATCTATCCCCTAAATTATATCAGGGGAGTTAAATACAAAGGCAAAATGTATAGTTTGATTTTGACACTCATGTGTGAGGGTGCACAATATAGGCAAATAGATGAATTGGAATTAATAGCAATTATCCATTTTGTTAAAGTAGAGATGGTTTTCCCAAACGAATTCTCTCAATTCATATTCCATTCAACACAAAATAACGTGTAACAATTCCCTTTGTTTTGCTCTTTATTAACTTTTGTTTCCATTTTATTTTATAATGAAGGATTATTTCATAAATCTACTGTAGATGCAAAAATATGTTAATATATTTCTAACTGTATGCATTGATCTATACATACACACATATATTACAAAGGTTACAATGATAATTTATAACTTCTGTAACTATACAATTTACTAAATTATTGAAAACATCGAAGGCTCATGCCTGGAA